>NW_020450814.1:461686-515454 GCF_003343035.1 Apteryx rowi
AGGCTCCCGCGGGCCGGGCCGCGCTCCCGGCAGAGCGAGCGGCCGCGGGGCGCCGACATGAGCAGGATTTCGAGGTTCTTCAAGGGGGGCGGCGCGGCCGCCCCCAGGGCCCGCGGCGGCCCCTCGCCGCAGGAGGCCCTGGCGCGGCTGCGGGAGACCGAGGAGATGCTCGGCAAGAAGCAGCAGTACCTGGAGACGCGGATCGAGCGGGAGCTGGCGGCCGCCCGGCAGCACGGCACCGCCAACCGCCGAGGTGAGGCCCGCGTGTTGCTGGTGACCGAGGAGCAGTGATCGAACCCCACAGGCATATGCGATAAAGCTAAAAAATGACTGACAGCTCAGAGCATTCGTGCCTGCTACACCATCCTCCCGCTGCTAGCTGCGGTGGGGGAGATACTGAAGGGACGGTGAGGGTTTGATCCTGCTTACACTGAAGCCGTGGTCCCCGGGAAGGAAATGACTAGAATTGCAGCAAGACAGTCTCGGGGAAACGGAGGGCTTTGAGAAACAGGTTGGTTTAGTTACTCCTTAAAGACATCTTGAGTCTTGGCTGTCCACTCTGAGAATTATTTTTCTTTAAATGCGCAAAAGTGAAGCAAAATGTTTTCAATTAAAGATTCAAAAAATATATAGAATAAGTTGCTCTTTAATCTGCTCTTTCTGTTGCTGGATAATTAAAAAAGTTAATGCCATATAATTTGTGAGGAGCTGCACATTAAAGGTGTTTTGCTTAGTCTTTTCACTTATTTGTGATACTTCAGCACTTAAGTGAAAAGCATTTAGTTAGAAGGGGTTTAAAAACACTGGTAGAGATGGGACAGATTTTAAGGCACAAAAAGTCCAAGTGAATAAAGCCAGTTCAGCAGTGCAACTAAGTCTGTCACTCTGCAACACTTGAGCCATCCGGGTCGGTGTGCTCCCAGTTTTTTTTTTTTTTTACTTTGCTGTCCCAGCTGGAGTGTCCCTCTTGTCCCTTTGGGCAGGTACTGGCACTCCTGTGCTAGTTCAGGGAGGTGACCCAGCTAAAGAGTAATGTTACAGAGCAAAGTGACTGAATCAGCTCCCTGAACTGGTTCACTTTGCAATTGTATGAGCAGCATATGATCTTGCATGTGTGCAGGGAAACAGACCTGTTTGTGCAACTGTAGCAGTTCCTATTTAGATCCCGACACGCTGCTGTGAAACTTCACCCCAAGACTCTACTTTGAGCTGGCCTTGTTGCAGGAAGAAGCAATGTTCCCTGCCTCGCTCCTGCCCCTGTGCGCCTCTCTTCCTTACGCTGGGAGGCGCGCAGGGGGTGTGTTTCAGAAATCTGTATGTGGCTGTACAGTAGCTTGGTTTTGGGGCTTTTTTTTTGGGGGGGCTAGATGATTTTTGCCCTGGGTAGGCTGGCTCTGCAGCTGCCCCAGTGCTTGGGCCCGGGTGAAGCAGAAGGTGGTGCCTAGGCAGGAATGAGTCCTCGTTGTTGGGAAAAGGCAGATCTGCTTCTCTTCTAACCCAGCTGATTTATGCTGGTTCCAAGTGTTTGGCAAACTATGGCTTTGCACTGTACTTTCAGGAATGCAGCATTCAACATGGGAAGCTTTTCTCCCAGGTACTTGTTTCCACTGCTGTGCTGCAGCATGCTGTTCAAGTTATATCTGTACACTTCTTTGTGGAGTCATGCTTCAAGCTGGATTGTTGGGCTCACCGTGATTAAAAGTAACTCTCTCTTATCTTTCTTGTCATTGGCTCAGTAACCTACAGTCAAGTACAGTAAAGAGAGGGTAGGGCAAGAAGGATAGAATAGCAATTTTTTATGCCAAAAATGGCACTAAAGCCAGAAGGGTAGTAAAACTCCAGTCAGAGTAGAAATGAGATAATACAACCTTGCTGCACCAAAATGATAGAATTTGGTAGACTAGTGAGCAAGCGTAATTCCCCAAATATACCCCTTCATATGATATAACAATTGTGTTAGTTTTAATTGCTGCTGATTTACATATAACAACATGTTAGCTAGTATACTGTAATATATTTCAGAGGAAATCTGTGGTAACCAGCAGCTATTGTAGCATTATGTAAGCATACAGGCAAATGAGAGAATAAAAGTTTTAATCTGCATTGTCCTGTTAGAGTGAATATTTCAAAGCGACCTAGCAGGTAATTTTATGTGTTTTTTTCATAATTGCATCACTAAGAGGTCTCTGGAATTTAAAATGGGAGTGTCTGAGACTGGAGCAGGATGTATCTACATATAGAAAATATACCAAGTTAGCATGATCTCATTTGGTTTTTCAGGCGTGTGAGTCTGAGTCAGTTACAGTGACACAAGCAGGATCAGACTCAAGCGCCAACAATTTTTCATGAGTTCAAATGATTCTTGAATGGGTTCCTGTGACATCAGAAGACTTAACCTGATTTAAAAGCCATGACATGCTAGCTATGCAAATAGATGTGAAGCATCACTTAAATATTTTTTTGGCTTCTCCCTCATGAAGTGTGTATTGCTGCAGTTCCTGTAACCAATCTGAAATTAGCTATGCTTATGGGGTAATATATTTCCAGTGTTCCCATTCATATCTCATTGTAACTAGACCACTTCAGGGTTTTCTGAACAGCAATGTGTGTTGGATTTCCTCTTGCAGAGATTGTTTTGTGATAAGCAATATTTTCTTTAACGATTAGCACTGCCTTTTAATCTTTCACTATTCCAGACACAAACTCATGGTTCTTTTAGGGTATCTCTTGCTATATATGTTGACTAATTTCAGCCAGTGCACAGCTCACAACTCCAGCTGCAAATTGACCTTTTGTCTTGAACATTTTGAAGGTCATATAGGAAAATTTAAAGGTTAGAAAGTGATACTGAATGTTAAAATTGTTTAAGCTTGAAGTGAGAGAAAGGGCTAGCACTGGGAAGAGGCAAGCTGTTCTGTTTTCTTTTACTTCTACATCACTACATCCATGTCCGTAATGACGATATGCATTTTTTTGATGGTGATGGGTTAGGACAAAAGAAGTGTCTTAGTCCTCACAGTGCAGTTTGCCATATAGAGAAGCTTTTTCATCCCAAACTTACCACCACTGTGGTGGTCATTCAGTTAGCATGTGGAATGATATTACCTCCTTAATGCTGGGAATGATGCTTTTGCTTAAGGCTTGGCATCCGGTTGTGAGGCAGTGTGGAAAGTTGTCTATATTACTTTCTGGATTCAATTACTATGTTTTCATTGTAATTTGTAGTTTGTTTTTTTTTTAAAGTTAGTTTATCGGCAATACTTGTTGTATGAGTATGCAGAGAGTACAAGGGAATGTTATTCCAGGGTAAAAGTTTGACCTCTGTCCTCCAAAAGCCTCTGCTCCTTATCATTACTGTTTGTTCTCTCTCTCCTACAACAATCCCTTTGCCTCTGAGTTTGTTCTCTTTCCTTCCATTTTACACCCTCCATACACACACCTGCTGCCTCTGATTTCTTGTGTGTTATTTGAGAATTCTGTTTAAAGGAAAATGGGTTTTCTGAAGCGTGCGTATGCATGTGAAAATGCTGCAATTTGAGTGTTGTGTTTTAGCCAGGCATCTTCTACAGGTCCTAAAAAGGAAAAAAAAAAAAAAAGAAAAAAGACTGAATGAAAAGAAATAAAAGAAATTAAAAGCCGACACAGCTTTTTAACAGGAAGAAGGCTTAACCAGAGAGTCACAGAATATTACTGAAGATAAAACGTATGTAGAAAATTGGAGTAACAAGTGTAGGCTTTTACCAATAGATGCTGCTAAATATGTTGTGTGGTACGTTTGAACAAGGCCTGTGTAGGAATGCCACGTGGCATTCCTTTTCCGTGAGTTAGTTGTAACCAGAAGGTTATTAAAACTAAGAAGTGATGTAGTAGTTGCATGTTAACACAGACAGGGCTCTCATTCCTAGAGGCGGGTGTATGGCAGGTTGGGACTGAGGATTTTTTGGCAGAGCGGTGTGGAGAAGCCCTCTACTATCTCTTTGTTCTGTGGTTTACAGCCATTGTTCTTTTCTCTTTGCGATCGTATTTAAAGTATCTTGCCATGAACTGGAATGGTTATAATGAATCAAGTGCAGTACTGCTTTTGAATTATTGCCTTGGTTGTTTGAGAATTTGCATACAGTCACAGGTTTCAAGGATTACAAATGTTGATAATGAGCTTTCTTAAGCTTGTATGATTTTTCTGTGGCCTCAGCAGCATTACTTCTGGTTGCCACTGATGTTAAGTGAGATCAGAATCTGTACTCCACAGGTCCCATACAGAGCAGAAGTGTAAGTAATCCACCAGGGAGGCAGGCATTGCACATCCTCAAAAATACTACTTGGCCGGAGAGCCATAGGTGTGAGCAAATTTGTGACAAGCACCTACTGCCAAGAGAGTCTCGCTCATCTCAACCCCAGATGACTAAATTACTGATGTGCCCAAACCAGAAAGCCCTGAGAGTTGGCATTAACCTTGAGAAAGAGACTGTGTGTGTAATTTCACATCCAAGAGGGCCTCTTCATATTGCAATGGCAACTAGAGACCTGTGTTAATAAGAAATATGTGCTGAGTTGAAAAGGAAAGTAATCACTACTGTACTGTTTATCAGCTTTGCTCTGTGATTTACAGCCATTGTTCTTTGCTCTTCATGATCAGATTTAAAGTAAGACTTTTTTTGCTGGATAAGCTGATAGCCAGTCCTCCGCGTGGTGCTACTAATAGCGAAGAAATTACAGTGAAGGTGGATCAAATTTAGCAATAAGAACACTGCAAACATATGTCTTTAGTAGTCAAGATGGTCTCCTAACAAGAAGTCACCAGTCTGTACACTAATGTTTTTTACAGAATATATTCTTGCTCTTACAAGGAAGTGAGAGCTCCTAGGTATTTATGACAGGTATGTGCTATGAATTAAAATAGTCATTATTTTCAAAGTTATGCCATCTGTATGACATTTGTATTTTTGGGTTGTTTTCTTTGTTTTGTGATCCCTTTAGATAAAGATAAATGAGAAAAGGTAGTTTGGGGAACATTTTTCGGTGGGTGCAAATAGGCACCAACAGTAAAGCAAGAGGGAGCTTTCCTAAGGGAGGGAGAGGAGCTAAGTACTTGGTCGTAAGTGAGGTTTGAGTTTCCTTGAAGCAGTTTGTGAAGTGAAGTGTATCCAAGGATGACGTGCAGTACTTTCATAGCAATGTCATGTCTTCTGAAGAAATGCTCTTTTCCTTCTTCACCAAGTTTCCCTTGGGAATTATAGGGTTTACTTGACAGTGCTCTTATTTCTGCTTCAGAATATCAGATCAGTTGTTCCCTTACTAGTGGCTACCAGTGGTGGGCTTGACAGGTACAGGTGTTATCATCACTGTACTGTCTATTTCATTCTGACCTGTCATGAAGACATGGTGAAGGTGCCAGGACTACTATCTTTCTTCTTGCTGTTGGAAACCTGGATCTCCAGCGTGGCCAGGATTGTTATTGTCCGTCTGGCCATCTTTCCTTCCTTAATAAAATATCACCATAGTGAACTTGGAAAGTGTCTTTCTGTATATTAATGAAAGTAATTCTAAATACATAAACTGACTGACATAGTAGTCTACTGTCGTTCCAGCTACTTGTCCTGAAAATAAAATAAAAACCCAGAATACAAGAGCAGTGGTTCCTAATGCCATGAGCCGTGTCCTGCTTGCTGGACAGCTGAGTCCAGAAGTAGGGCTAAAGCCCAGGCAACCACTACCCATGTCACTGTGAAATGCAGGAGCTGAATCTGCTTCTTTGGAGCACAATAAAAACCAGTGTATGAGATTCCTTTTTCCTGGAGAAGACCTTCATCTTTTCCTGGTTAAATTGGCATTGCACTTATTTCATCAGATGATGCTTAGATTCTTCTTACCTGACTCTCTTCCTTTTCTGAAATCTTTGGAATGGGCAACACCCTTTTGCAGTTTCATTCTGTGACCTTCAGTAAAGTAAGTTTATCACTGTCACTCAATTTCTTTACTTTTTCATGGAAATTATGTTCTTTTTCAGTTGTTTATTATAATACAAAAGCATTTGAGAAGAGTTTCAGTGTTGTTCTTGCAAGATTTGCACGCAACTTTTAACATGCTTACATGTGTAGTAGGAAAATCACTTAAGCAAAGTAAAGCTTATGACAATCTGTAAAATGTAGAAAATAAGATTTCAAATCAGTGAGGAAATTCTCATATCCTAGCTATAGTAGCTGTGATTACAAAACACTGAGCAATGAGGGTCCTTGCAAATTCAGGATTCATTTAATGTATGTGAGAAAATCATATAATGTGGTGTTGGAATATATAATATCTTGGATGATAAGGAAGAAGTATGAATTGTTATGCTCTCAAGTGCTTTGTTCTGTAAGTCACTGTAAAACTAAAGAGAATTAATAAAGGTGATATGTTGCAGTACAATAGTTAGGAAAAGCTGTTTATGAATAGGTGAAGTCGCAGAGCGTTTACATTCTTTTGTGATTTCTTAGTTTGGGTGTGGTTTAATTAAATCTTATACAGGAACCTGCAGGATTTTGAAAACAACTGCTCTGCATGTAATTGAGGAAATCCATTTTCTCTTTGAGCAGTCAATAATAATAGCACCAATACAGAGTCCCATTTCTGAAAAACATTGGCTAGAAATATTTCCGCATGGTAGCTATTTACTCAAACTCAAGTCTTTCTGAATGAGCCAGTTAACTTTCTTCAGTCCATGGGACTTTAGAGTCCTCCCTGGCACAGCCATTAAATATAGCTGGACCCTCTGACCTTCAATCAAAGAATCCAGGATCAAATTTTGATGCAATTAAAGCTGAAGAGGGAAGTGGATGGTGTTAGTACACCACCAGGAATAAATATACATAAGTAGGGAGCTAATAAGTAGCTAAAAGACTGTATTGAATTTAGTCAGATAGGTATATTTTGGAATTGCCAATATGAATCAGAATTCTCCCATTTGTTATTTGCATAATGTCATCTGGGATTCATTAATCTTCTTCAGAATATATATGATCTTTGGAGCATCCCAAAAAACTTGGGAAAATCCTCAACTTGAAGATGGTGGTTAATCTGCTGTGATTGTGGATTGTTGTCCTGGAACATTTTACTGCAAGTGTTAGATTTGTGAAACTGTGTATTTCACAGGCTGAGCAAATGCTTGCCCTTGTGCAGCCAATGATGAGTAATTTGGACCATGTTGACACATCTTAGTGTGTGCTGTTACTCACAATAAATCTGTGCCTGTTTCTTGCAGGGCACCTGGATTTGTCTGAAAAGTTGGGTACCACAATGCATGTATTATTGCACATGACAATGGTTTGAATAGGACACCGGCAGTAATCTCTGCTGTTAGTTGTTTGAGTTTGAGTGGCTGCAGTGCTGTAGATGCTTGCTGGCACTGAACCTGATTTAGAAATGAAATGTGAGACAGGGGAAAGGACATAGGGATATTAATTGACATTGAAAATACAATGAGTTAACGCAAATGCCTTACTCTTGTCTGGCACTGTGTAGTTTGGAAAGGACAGTGGTCCAGAAATGCTTGTGGCAAGATTGTATTCCACAYCCGGAGAGTAAGTGAAGCCTTTTTCTCCTTCTGTTTGTCACATGCATTTATGCTGGTAATGATTTACTGTGGGCAAAGTATGCTGCTTATTACTGTTTTATATTTGCTAAGTTATCTCATAACGTACAAAGATAATATGGAGTAGCTATATTTGACTGCGGCTTTGTCCACAAAGTCCTATATATTTTCAAGTTTGAAGGTTTAAAGGTTAATTCTGACAACCACTTAGAGGCACAGATACAACTGAAAGCCCAAGAAATGTTAATATTTCCTCTGATCTAACCCACATGTTTGGTTAGGTGATTAGGGCTTTCCATTGCACTTTACGATTTTTGTTCCTCAGACACAGTTTAGAAAGCAGCATTGGTGGAGATGTGGTTGTCATGACAGATCTTCTTACTCTGTCTTCCTTAGTTCTTACTTATGTTTTGCAACCTCTTTTCTCTTTCTTTACCCTGTTTCCTCCTTTCTGATCCCTCTTTGACATTTTCCTTTTTCCTCCCTGTCATCTCCTGCTTTGCCTGTGTGCACAGGATGGAATTCAAGATCTCCTGTAGCGGAGGAAGAAGCTGCTCTTCCCTGTGATTCTAAAAGGAGTTAATCTAAAAGAGGCTTCCCAGCATGTTCATACAACAGCATGTTGGTGATAAGCAGGCTGCTGATCTGGTGTAGTCAAAGTTTGCCTCTCTACTAGTAAGGTAGGAGGGTGAGAATTCTAACTTCTCCAGGTCGTTGTTACTGAACTTCTTGTGCTTGCATTTCACTATGAAAATACACAGTATACTTTGCCTGTTTGCGTTCCAGCTGCCTTACAAGCACTGAAGAGAAAAAAGAGGTATGAGAAACAGTTGAGTCAAATTGATGGAACACTCTCAACCATTGAGTTCCAGAGAGAAGCACTGGAAAATTCCCATACCAACACAGAAGTGCTCAAGAATATGGGTTATGCTGCACAAGCTATGAAAAAAGTGCATGCAAATATGTAAGTGCTTTCTACTAGCTTTCAAGATGAGCTTACTAAACATCTATAAACCATTTCATCACTTGGTCTGTTGTACCTTGTTAGCCAGTTTTCACTTCATTTTGGTTCAGGCATTTAATGTCAGGAATGCTGTTGGTCCTGTAATGTTATATTTGGCAGAAAAATATCTCTTCTTAATGGCAAATCCAGTAGGAAGTCCAGCTAACTAAGGAAATCCATGTGGCACTAGCTGTATTAAATCTACCTTGGCAGTAGAGATCTGGAAAGATCAAGGGTAGAAGTAGAAGAGACTTGTAGAAATGAACTGAACTCTTTTCCTCAAAGTGCATAAGCTGGGTTATATGATTCAGAGTGCTAGTTAGACCTGAATAATAAAAGAGGGTAAGATTTTTATATATGTAGTATTTTTATATGTTCTATATTGTTCGGTGGGGTGTTTTTCTGCCTGAATAAAGAGAGTTAAATCAGAAAAGGTTGTTCTGGGAGAATAAACAGGAACTGAAACAATGGTGAAGTTAACAATAAGGGGAAGCTTTTAAATGGGGAATAGTCTTGTTAAGTTCCCACCACTTCTGGCTGAGAGCTTAAGATCAAAAAAGGTGCATCTGTAAAGGTACTGACCTCAGGAAGGAGATGGGGTCTGCCCAGGGAATGCGACTGTAGGCTGTCAAACACATAAGAAGCACAGAGAGGGAGGAAAGCACAGACTGCTGCAGTCTGACTTTTGCTACAGTTCCAAAGTGGAAGGAATTGGACTGGCTAACTGTGACACGCAGAAGCTTGCCAGGAAAAATTAAGGTGTAGGTGAAGGAAATTATCCCCCCTGAGTTCTGCTCTTTCTTTTTATGCCCATGGATGTATGTACAGTCTGTTTTGAAAAAGGTGTTTCTAAGTCTCTTCTGTAGGATTTAAATGATGTATCTTTCAAAACTGTTTCCATGTTATTTTGCCAGGGACTTAAACAAAATTGATGATTTGATGCAAGATATCACTGAACAGCAAGACGTTGCCCAGGAAATTTCAGATGCTATCTCAAACCGAGCTGGGTTTGGTGATGAGTTTGATGAGGTTAGTACTTCAGTAAACCCTGTGAGTTTTGTCTATAAAATGACCCAGTGGTTATTTTGTTTTGCAATGGTTTGCTCTAAAAATTTTTTATTCAAAAGATGTGATTGTAAAATTGCTTAGTTCTAGCTTATCCTATCAAGGACATTTTATGTCTTTTTTTTTTAAGGAAGTTTTGACTGCACACCCATACTTGTTATTCTCTTCTGTGCTGTGGAAGAAGGAGATCACTAAAGCATGCAGTTTTTTACTGCTCCAAATAGACGCTGAAACATGTAATTTGTTGTGCTCCAAATAGACATATGTTTGGCTAGGTGCTATTCCTATTACTGCACCATCGTATTAAAGATTATTGCTCACAATTCTGAATATTTGGGCCAGATTTTAAAGGGGATTTTTTGGTGCCTGGAGATGCAGGTCCTCTCAGTATTTTCCAGAATTTCAACAGAAGTTGATTAATTGAGTAGTTGTTGTTCCTGTTGGAAGCAATATGAATTCAATCCCTGAGCTCTTTTCTTTCGAAAACTTCACGAGGTATCTAGTACCTTCTGAAAATTTTCTGCAGGAGCTTTCCAGGGTCCCTGGACTTCTTTTTGTATATCTAATCAGGCCATTAGTTGTTTCTGATCCARTCAACAAGTATGGTTGAGTACTCAAGGGTCCAATATATTCAGTTTTTTTGCAATTTGTGGAATGCAGAACTGGTGATCAGGATAACCAAGCACTAGGAATCATTTGAAGACTAACCTAAAGAATCAAATAATGCCCCCCCCCAACTAATTCATTCCAATGTACCCAAATTAAGGGCAGATACGATACAGCATATGCATTTTTCTTTGCTTGATTTTTGTCTGTTTATTCAATAGATATCCTTTTGATACCTTGTTGAAAAGCAGTAGTGGTTCTTTTTATTTTTTCCCATTGTCTGCTTTCCTGTCTTTCCACTTGCAGTGTAAATGAACTTTTCTAGAAGCACTAATGAATACTGGCATAAGGAATTGGATTCAGGCTGTATAAACTGGGCCTTGGGTAACTGAAAAACACCTCCATCCCAAACAGCTATGCAGTGTCTCTTAGCATAAGTGCTAACTTGTAGGAGTCTAGACTCAATAAGCATGTTGTAGATTGACCTGAAAGTTCCTCACAGATGCTAATCTTAGTTGATGGGCGTGTTCAGAAAGGCCTGTTTTAGCAAAATAAGCCACTGTCTCTTACATGAGGCATCATTGTACCAGCACCTTGTTTTGCATAAGGGCCAAATAGAGCACTTGTCCAGTAACTGGGAAACCTGGTTCAAAGGCCACTTCAGCTCAGGAGGACTAGAATCAATGACTTAATCACTGTGTTATGAGGTGATTTGTGTTGGAGGATGATATTTAATTTTATTTTTTGAAGGGCATTTTGACCACACGCTTGTATTCTTCACCTGTGTACCACGGGTGCAAGGAGATTGTTGAAGCATGTAATTTATACTTCTCTAAATAGATATAAAAGCATAAGGATTCTTTGTCTCTGGGATGACACAATGTATGTAATGAAGAATGCAAAAAACCTCTACTCTACCTGAGTAGGATGCTCATTTGAGAGAGGCAGTCCTTGCTTAGAGGCCTGTTTCTGATAATCAAATGTGAGATACATACACATTCCAGTGGGCAAAGTCTGGAACCCAGGTTCTGCTCCCCTCCGCGTGACTCTTCCCTCTGCTCCACTCCTTTTGGCCTGGCTTCAACAGGAGAAAGAGGATTCATTGCATCTATTACAATACACCACAGCTTAGTTGTAGAGCAGCTGTTGAGTTGTGGGAAACACAAGTTCAAGCTGCTTAACTTAAAACCTGAGTGTCCTACTTCCAGGGCGTATATCCTAGCCATTACACTATTATGCTAAAGGTAGGAATCACCACTTCCTCCACCTCTTTAAGAAAGAGCCAGCCCTTCATGGCTGACATCACCTCCTGATTGCTTACTTGCTCAACAGAGGGAGTTAAGGTATAATTTGGTGTGGGAGGGGGTTAGGTGACCCTCTAGAGGTCTTCAGAAGCACCTGTTTCCATTGACTTTATAAGGACTTGGACACTAACTTTTTAAGAAGATTGTATTCACACCACTTATTTAGATTCTTAAAATACAGAAACATTTGCACCTCAACTAAGTGCCTAAGTTGGACATGGGGTCCACCCTGCACATTTCTTTGAGAGATTTGCTATCAATCGAACATCATCAGATGTAGACCTGATGCCAAAGCTTTTAGATGCTGTTCTAGGATTTGCACTGCGCACAAGGTCGGACTGGCTAACTAGCCTTTTTTGGCCTTAAAATAAATAAAAATAGGAAATCAATTCTTGGAAGACGTATGATGGCTATGTCATTATCATTTTAATTTCCATGTTGGTGAAAAATGGGTGGGCAAAGCCCATTTCAAAACCTGGCAGATCCCCCTTTGCTCCAGCCTCTTTTGCCCATTGTTTCTTTTTAAATCATTTTATCTAAGTGGCAAAGGTCCGTTTCGCTACAAATATGTAATTGTTGGCTTGCTTTCTTTAGGATGCTCCTGCCAAGGAATAAGTCTTTGGCTTTTTTAAGTGTAAAGCTTTTTTTAGTATTATGAAAGTGGGTTAGAACATCTGTCCAAATGAGCTTCTCTAGCTAAAATCCCAAGAGTGTTATGTGCATCAAGAGTGAATAACCAGACCCAGGAGGACAGCTCTGATTCCAGTGCTGCTTTGAAATCATATATAATTCTGAGCTTAGTCTGTTAGGGCTGTAGCATAATGCATTTAATGCCACCCTTCCTTATAACCAGCATAGCCTGGCTGCTTTCTAAAATGGGAAGAATCACATTGTTTCAACTTTCAAATAAGATTTATTATCATACCGCACACTCACTAAAAGTTATGCTGGCAATATGCTGTTTTCTGATACTTGTTTTCGGCTATAAACTGTTAAGTCAGTAGTGCTTTGCTTCGTGGTGGTTAAAAAAGCACTTGACTGAGATCACTGGCAGGACAATGAATTTGTAAATAATGTTTTCCTTGAATTTAGGATGAGTTGATGGCAGAATTAGAAGAACTGGAGCAAGAAGAAATGAATAAGAGAATGACAGATGTCAGACTGCCAAGCGTTCCATCCACATCACTGCCTTCTCGCCCTGGTAAACCACTTGCTTGCCATTTTAAGTTTCCAATGATTAAGCCATGCTGTGAGTAGGAGGAGAGGAGGAGAGAATTCCAGATATGCATTTAACTCTGTTATAACTTTTAAAGTATTATAGGTTCATTATAGTATTTTTGTATCCGTTTATCAGTGGAAGTAGAATTCTGGCTTGCCATATGGAAGCATTTAGAACTAAATTCTTTATAGATTTGGGGAGATGAACTCGGGGAACTTGATCTTTCACATATGCTGATACATCTACTGAAATGTGTAGTGAGATCAGTGAGGAATGGGAAGACTTTTTTCTTCTTTTTTGGCAATTAAATCCTTAGCCTTTTTAATTAGTCTGACCCAGATTAAAAATGTTTGTGTCAAAGAGACTTCCTTTGTAGGGTAGGGTTTGATATTTGCCAGTGATATTTTAATTAGAAATGAAGAAGGCGACAGGAAATACAAATTTGAAGAAATATTGTCGTTCTTTCACTTGCTTTCTACAAAACAGACTTATTTCTGGCATTAAACAGAAGTCAGAAGTTAGCTATACCTCTGATATTTTTCTGTAGTCCAGCCCTGTTTGTTTTGAATTAAGCCAGAGACAGGCAACTGTTAACTATACCTTTCACTGTGTCCTTGTTGTCTTTCATCAACGGAGTCACTGTGTACTGATGCTAGTAAAAGAATATAAATATTTGGTGGCAAGGACAGGACATGCATCGTGTAAATTGTTTATGGTACATTCTGCTGCCAAACAGGTTACCTGGACCAGCTCAGCTCAAACACTCTTATGTGTGTTTTGGCAAACACTTAAATCTCTGAGAAGAGGTTTAAAATGTTCAAACTGGGATCGTGGCCTCATCTACTCATGTAAATTGCACAAGAGCTAGTAAAAAATGGATTTAGGAAAAAGTGCAAATTCCAGTCTTGGTACTTAAGGCTTTTTCATATATCCTCTTCCAGATCCAGCTATGCCAACTGACAGGATTATTAAATTCAGGCCACCCCCATGTGCTGCTTACTATCTTAGATTTGCTACTTCATCTGTTTGTATGACTGCTTCAGGCAAAATTAGCTGGGTACATTTATACAGTTTAAGTATTAAGCAAGGGCTTAATACCTAAATATTAAGTTTAGCAAGGGCTAAACCCTTTCTGTTTCTGAAACTGGATGCTTCCTATTACACAGAAATAGCAAAATAATAACAACAACAGTTAATGGTTCCATAATGCTTTTAACTGGTGATGCATATTACCTCCTGACTTTATAGATGGGGATACTGAGGCAAAGGAAGACACAGCAACCTTCCCAAGCCACTCAGTAACCAGTGGTAGAGCAAAGACTGTAACTCAGGTCTCCAGTGTTCTTCTCCCAACTTTAGTCCCTGATGGTGGTACTCACACCCCTGGTGGTATGCAGCCCCTCTCAAGATGGTTTACCGTGGCTGCCAGCTGTATGGCTGCCACAGGCAGGAGCTGGCTGGCTGCTGGCATCTGTTAACAGATACACAAGGCTGATGGACCTAGTAAAGTATTACACTGATGTTTGGAGGAATGCAAATCCTGACACAGAAGGCCCAGAGTTGGAAAGGGTCTAAGGCTGGGTCCTTGGCTGTTGGGCCCACAGTCTGCAGATCAGCAAATGACAGTTATTTGGGGGAGGTTTTAGTTCAGGGAGTGTGAAGATGTATGATAGTAGATTTGGAAAAAAAAAAAAAGAGAGAGAGAGAGAGAGAACGTGTGTGGGACTTGGTACAGAGCTGGGAATTGCTATTGCTGTGACCACTGCAGTTAACTGAGTAGCCACAGATGTCATCTGAGCAAAGTATGCTTAGGAATTTCTTTCTCCTCGTTAATAAACAATACCTCTCCTTAAATTCGGGTGCGTCCGTTGGGAGACTGGACCTGCACATGCAGAACCCTTCAGCAAGGCAGCAGGGTGCACACCGGCCATGGGTAGTGGGGTAGGTCACTCATGACTGCCCAAGTGGAGGTCAGAGAACAGGAGCTGGTAGCGTTCTGGTGCACATTCTCTCTCACTTTTAGGGCTAAATATATTTTCTGTGGGAGTCTTTCAGTAGAAGATGTATGCAAGCTAATGGTGGGGCAGAATAGTTAACATCTCATCAGCTTCATCACTATGTTACCTATATTTAGCTTGCTACTCAGTAAATCGATATGAGATGTTCAAACTGAAAAACACTACACGAGTCATAATGCTAACAAATAAAATGGCTTTCTTTGTTGCATTAGTCAGTAATTATTGTTAATCTCTCTCTGCAGCATCGACCAGGAAGAGAGCGGAAGATGAAGATGAAATGAAGCGGCTAGCTGCCTGGGCTTCATAAGAGTGTGGTTTTCTTATAACAGTGAACATTACAACGCGGATGTAAAGTGCTGTAGTACTATTTTATAGCATTACCAATTCAGTGTGGTTGCATTTCATACAGACTGGATTTTCTTTTTTCTTTTTTTTTTTTTTTTAAGGCCAGCCTTCTAAAAATAATTGTGTGACTTCAATATTGCTGAATTAGTTTAAAAACAAACAAAAAACCCCCTCAATAGCTGCCAAAACTCCCCAGCTCTCCAAGCCCCAAAGTTTTTCCAACCTTGGCCAGAAGTTTGTTTTCTTGCTAGAATGATGGCACTATGAGGGTATTTTTATTAGTATCAACTTTTCTTAGGTAATGTCTTACTACTTCTTGCTATTTTGTGAGACCTGTATATCCCACTTATGCGCACACAGCTGGATTTATGAGTATTCAGTTCCTGTTTGTATTCGATTCCTGAATGGAAATGGTATCAGAGTGTTATATTTGAAACGTCTTTTTAACTCTCATTAAAAGCTGATAGAATATTCTGAATGCTTGTAAAGCTAATGTACATTATTGCCCAGCTGACTACTTTTTGACTTAAGGAGTAAATTCCACTCTGAGTGCTAAACTACTGCATATATAGAGAAATCACTCTTCAAATGGAAAACAAAAATTATATAGACTACTTTGTACAAACAAATTTTATTTAATAAGACTTAAGGTCTGTGCTGTAAGCTTGCTGTCAATCACAGTGAAATAGTAAAACACTGTGGACTTCCTGGGAAGTTGGAAAGCAGAGTCACAGTGGTCTTGGTTTCTTGTTTTCAAATTAATCTAAATTCACTGATGATTGAACCACATAGGAAATAATGGGAGACTTGGTGTCTGTAGATCTCTAGAAGCAGAAGACTGATTACTTCTTATGGTGGACTTTAGCTTGTGATTTGCTGGGTCTAGCAGGTGGCTTCAGCCAAATGCCTATTGTATTTTAGGTTAAGCGTAAACATTAGTGTGTGTATTTCTGGACACAGCATGCTCAGACCTTTCAAGTTGAGTTCTGTGGATGAAGCCAAAAATTTACACTGTGGAAATGACTTTCCCTTTTTCAGGATTCTTTCATTCTCTGCCATGGAATTGCTTTTGGTTTGCATCCATATGAATGGAGAATTGAGCCTTGCCAATTTATTTCAGATAAATTTCCTGTTGGAAAAGATTAAGTGTATAATTCCATCCTAAAGTTTGGAGGCACCAGGAAGATTATCCCTTTCTGTTGAGAAAAGAGAAAAACTGGAACTATTCCATTTTTCTTTTAAAACAAAAAATTTAAAACACTACCTTAAATTTAAAAATATATTATGAACTATCTGTAGGAAACCAAATGCTAACAAAATGTCATTTAGTTTTAGTGCTTGCTGAAATTCAGGATAAGACGCCAGCCAGAAGCCTCCTTGACAGTCATAATTAGTAAAATAGCAAATATTCTGAGTTATTTAGAATCCATTTGCTAAGCCATTTGGCTGGGATCCCATTTTCAAGGTTAAGGCAGTCTATGGAAGTCTCTGAATTAGGTACAGAAAACATTAGTGTACACTGATTGCATAACAGTGCAAGACTCACTGGCCATGTGCTTGTGAACACATCTGTTATCTGTGAATGCGAGTGATGTCATGCCAACATAGTCACATACTTAGCTTGGAAAGGCTGGCTTCTAGCATTTGTTCTTTGTCAAATTAGTGGTTTTCCAATACTTAGCACTTGCGTAACACTTTTACCTATTTAAAGTGTTCTACAGACTAACCAAAATACATATCTCAGCTTCCAGTTTGAAAGTAAAATGATTTTCAGTCTGCTTTGGAAAATGTGGACCTACAGCTTTTGTGCAGGCACCTTCTATGTGAACACACCCCACAGGGAGGAAGAAATTATAGGGACAGCCTTCTCCTTTGCAAGCTRATGTGTGACTGCCAACCTCCGTCAATGGTTTGGCCAAGTGCTGATCCTGGGAAGCTTCAGGTATCTTCAGCTCGTGTTGATTTCAGAGCAGGCACTTTAAAAACAAAACTTGTGAAGGAGGAAGAACAGTAACCATGGTCATTCAGCTGAGCTCCTCTGAAGGCTTGAGTACAGTGGCTGGTGTTTCAGGAGGACAGAGTCAGAGACTAGGACACACTTGATTTGTGAGGCTATGCTGAGAAGTACTATAGTCATGTATACCAATCAAAATACAGCACGGACTCCCATAGCTGGAGCGCTTGTTGTCATATCTGTTTGTGAGATCGGTGTTTTTCCTTCAAAAGCAATGGAGTTGTAGGGATTTGCTTCAGCTGAGGAAGCAGCTCTTTTCTATGCAAAGTCAGATGAAACTGTGACAACTGCCTCTTTCTTTTTTGAACATATGTCTCTCTTCTGTGCCAAGATGCTATTTGTTCAGCATGTAAGCAGACGAGCTTGAATAGTGTCAATGTGTTATTGTAAATGTACTCTCTATTAACTCAGACATATTTTACAAGAGGACTCTGGAAGCAGATGGTGTACTATAGCTGACTTCTTTTCCTGATTCTTACTTATTTTGGGAATCTTTTCTTCCATGAATAGGCTCGGACATTTTAATCTGGGTATCATCAAAAAGGGGAAAACATCTTAATAAAAAGTAAAAAAAAAATTAATATATGTGCTGTAAATAAATATTTTGGTGTCATACTCATGCTGTGTGATTGATTGTATTTATTTTTCTATCAGCAAAACATTAAGTACTCTCTCTGCACTGTCATTAGGATACAGTGCTCTTAGAGAGTCTGAGGATTTGGAGAAATRTTTTTTTTATGTATTAGTCTTTGAACAGAGGTGATTTAGTTAAAAAAAACAACAAAGTATATCCTAGGGTGTCTGGGCTGCATTCCTTCAGCCTTAATAATTGTATTTGAAGGGATTCTGTATTTCAATGTGTCCAAAACACCTACTTCTTCTTTTTACTAGAAGATTTCCTCAGTATTTCAGAAATGTATGTATTTCACTTTTCAGGCCTTTAGTTGAAAGGTGGAATGGTCAAATCTTTATGGTCAAACCTCTGCCTCTTTTTAAAGCCTCAAGGCGTCTTTGCCAAACATCAGAGGACCTGCTTCAGTATAAACACAGGTGTAAATACAGCTGTTGAGGGTGGGAAAGAAGGGGATGTATGTGGAATATTTGTAATGAGAATATCTTACAGCTTTTACATGATGCGGAGCCTGAATTATAATAATATAGGACTGTAGAAACATAAGTCATTTTGTGAGACATTTTTGAGTCCTCCTTAACTGCTAGCTTGGACTAGCTTGAATGTCTTCAGAAATGCCAAATATCACAAGTTTCATTTTTTATGTAGCTGTCATATTTTCCTACCTCTGTCCCAATTGCAGAGATGGTTGCAAAACCCACCATTGTAGTGTCAAATCAGTGTTGCAGGGAAAACCTGCTCTGTTCATGTAGTTTGATCCTGATCTGATTTGAAGTGATTTATTGGTTTGTTATTGACACATAATTACTGGGCAATCAGTACACTTGGGATCAGTATCAGTAATGCAACAGATGATAGAACACAATATTAGACACTTATAAAATATTAATGTATACCTACAAATTTCTACAGGGCCTTCTTTAACTAATACAGAAAAAGCACACCCCTCCAGTGGGGGATGCGGGTGCCCCTGCTCTGTGCCACCCCATGCTGCMCCAGATGCCGGCGAGCGAGGCCCCAGGGTGCCCCCGTGCATGAGGACCTGGGTGCCCTCATGGGCCCATGCTGTCTGTGGGCGAGCTGGATGTGGTGCCCATGCGAGCTGCGCTGCTGGGCCCGGGCAGAGCCCCGATGCCACAGGACCACTGCTGGCCCTGCCTCTGCTCTGCTGCCCTCTCCTCGCTACGCTGCTGCACATCTTCCAGATTCCTTTGCATTGTGCTTTAGCTGACCCAATTTTTTTCAAAAATCTCATGGCAATTCCCTGGTTACTGTTTAATCCAGCTGGTGGTCATCTTCCTCTTTACCAAGATCAGTTTGGGGCAAATGCCCTCTCAGACAGTTTTAGGTGTCCCCCCCGCACACACACTCACACTTCTGCCTTGCCAGGTGTTGTTACCCAGGCCATTTTGCCAAGGCGGTGGGGCTGTGTAGGTACCCAGACGAATGGCCTCAAAGGCTCATTCTGCTAGCTTTTAATGGTAATACGTGCCTAAATTGAGAATCTGAGGTTTGTTAGCTGAATTTTATAAAATATGGGGGAGACTGATCATTCTGAACCTGATAACTTTCCTTACCAGGACATCGGCTTTCAGGGATGTACTGTATTAGTGGACAAGGAATTGCTTTATGGATTCAAATAGTATTTACATAGATGGCCCCCCCCTCCCCCACCAAACTTGTTACCATTTCCTCTAAAAGTAACACACATACACACACTTCAGCAGGAATGGAACTCTTCAGCTCTATTTAATATATCAATACGTTGTACTTACTTTTGTGATTTGACTCAGCCTTACCRAAGGAACCTCGCTACAGCTGCTGAGCTAACTGAAGTCAGCCAGGACAGCCCATATGTAGGCATATACAGAGTCATGGTATATACCCTATACCTACCTATTGTATATAGCCTATCATATATACCCCATATGTATATAAGGTTAAGTGCCCAGTGTACTGCCATTTGCAATGCTCCTGCCCCCTCCAAGCAGCAGTGACGAGCTCCAGCAGCAGTAGGCTTGGACTCTGCGCACCTCCAGGTGGAGCTCTGCGTTCAGCATACTGCCAAGAAACTCGGGCTCAAAAGGCAGCGACTGTCACACAGGGCCTGATTTCACCCTTTCTGATTGCTCACACAAGAGGGAAAAGGGCCTGCTAGGAAGGGAAACTTTAAAAGGGTGGGGTTCCCTCCCACCCCACAAATCCCCTCTTATTCAAAGCTAAAATGCTCCTTTAAAAAATAACCGACCTTCTGAGCAGCTTCTCTGGCCTCTTTCTCTTCTCCTGCCTTCCCCAGCCACCTCCACGCACTTCGTGGTTTCCTACTCTTTACTCTCAAATGTGCAGGAAACCAGAGCAGAAGTCCCCCCGCCCCCACCCCCAGCCAAGCACCCATACCATGACAAGTTGGAACTGAGACTCAAAGACAAAATAAAAAGTACCAGTGTTCAAACAGAGGCTCAGGCCAGCATGACCAAAGACCTTCACCTCTTTAGTACTGATCAGCTAATGCTGCTTTGCAGCAACCAGTTACATATCATTACAACACATCGGAGGTGTGCTTTGAGGACACTGCATTGGCAAGAGGTATTTCTCGGTCAAGTCTGTCTCGCTGCACCCTCGCTAGGATTCAGAGTACTTCCATCACTGTGCGGTAGCATCAGTGTGACAGTGGCCTAGGTGGGAACATGTGGGGACATGCCTGCAGGAATGTATAGCAGCTGTTGGCTTTGAGGCTGTTGAGGGCATTTAAGTGCTGATTTAATCACTTTGATTTCCTGAGGATCTTAAAGGTAATTTTACCAAGGAGAGGTCTTGTTCATCAAAGGAAATTGAGCCTGAACTGACACGTTCAGCAGGTTGGCTCCATTTTCAGAATTGGCTATACAGTCAAGCCGAATTGGGTTTAGCCTCTTTGACCACTAAGGAACAAACTCTGCAGACTTATTAGTTTTTCTAGTGCAATTCCTATGCATAATTAGGGTGGTTTGCTGAACTCTCCAGAAAAAGCTTTAATGTGTTTGAAGAAGCATAGCTATACTCTGCAACACCTTGTGTATCCCCTGTAAGGTATCATTAGAGTTCTCCATATGCTACAAAATGGTCCTTCTGAAGGATGATAATAGTCTAGAAAGAGGAAACCATAAAAGAAGAATATTAGGAGCAAGGCAGTAGATCATAGACGTAAATGGATAATGCTCTGATTCTCTCACCATGCTTTGCAAACGTATTCTTTATATTACATGAGCAAAAGCTTGAGAGAATAAACCCCTTATCTCCTGCGACAAGAGGCTGTCAGTGTCTCAGTTGAGCTAGAAATGTAGCAGTGGCAGAGAGAAAATTCGGTGGTGATAGCAGGTAGCTCCTTGGCAATCTCCAAGATCACCCTGCTTTTTTTAACCCCCTCAGGCAGCTTTCTTCAGTGGTAGTTCCAGGACAAAGTGTTAGAGTGCTCCATGAAAAAATGCCTTCTTTGGCCGATGTCATTGCTGCTAAAACAAAAAGGACACAGAGGAAACTGCATATGGGCACACAAGTAGAATGGATTATGTTACCAGTGACCTTCCTGTGGCTGTAATGCAAAGTTTCGAAAGTTAATAGCTGAACTTGTGTAGTAGAGATCACATCACACTTTTCAGGCTGAAACCTCCAGCTCCCACTGCTTTGAAAACTCCGTCAGCAAAATGTGTCAAACTGAATTAGTTTAACAGTGAGCTGAGCTAGGAACAAATCCTATTGCATGGATCAAGAAATTCTAGAAAAGGCTTGTAATAGCATTAATATGACTATAGATTTTACCTATATGTTGTATCAAACACCCTTAGTCAGAACATGAAGGTTACATTTCACAAAGGAGACACTGGGAGAAAATAATAATAATAAAAAAAAATCACTGAGTAAATCCCAGGCAGTCAAGCCATCAATGTATGTACACTGAGAATCTGTCTAGACATCAGATAGCCCATATCTGATTAAACTGAAATCTGAGCCAACATTTGCTTCACTTTATTCCACCATACACCATCATGGGCATAGCAGGCCTAGGAACAAGAACAGAGAAGTCCGTATGTTGAGAGATCTAGTGCTTTGACCTTTAGAATAGCATGAGTCGTGTGACATATGTCCTTTGCAAAGCAAAAGATGTAGGCCTTTTCATGATTTTCTAGATTCAGATTTGAAACATTCACATAATGCACCAAGGATGCCAGTAGCTGTTCACAACATAGGGACAGCAAAGATAGAAGTAATTATTTGCACATGCTCTCTTCCTCATGTTAACTAACAGCAAGCTTGAGCTAAATTTTCATTGTTTAATACTCCTTCACAACATGTAAGTTTTCACATTAATTTTGCAACACTTGCACCTTATTTTTTAATTGCCTATTTAAGTAGGGATGAGTGAATCAAATCTGATTGGTGCGTGAGATGACAAAGAAATGATCTCCAATGGAAGCTGGCTTATCTGGGCCTTGCTTGTACATGTAAGCAGGAGCAACACCTTCACAGGCACATCACCATCTCACTGAATGGCTGATTTTAATATTTTCAAAAGATTCCAYAGAATGAGACACTTTTTCCTCATCTGCCTCTTCCCACAGAAGTTATTATCCCCTTGCTCAACTCAAATCTAAGAAGAATTGCATCATGTTTTATTAGGTTTACATTATACTACAAGCTATGCTGGAAGTTCTCTAAACTAGCAACTGATGCTGAAAACTTCTTCAGGGTAAGACTTTCCCTAAATGTACAAAGTAAGTGCCATTATAGGGTGCATCTCTTACCTGAACCCCATTTGCCCCTGTAAGAGAGGACTACAGAATGAGGACTACAGCATGAGGGAGAAAGAGAGCGCCCTTCAAATCACAAGCTATCCACCCCATAATCTGGTTACCAGAAGCACAGAGAACAACCAGGAAAGAGCCACAGGAAATTCAAGAGGAGACATCCTATAAGAGATTCACCATGTCTCAGCTGCTTCTTAAACTACATTTGTTTATTTATTTTTAAGCATGTGAACCAGTAATAAGATCTTAAAAGGTYGATATGCAGCCTTCTCCAGTTAGGCACTCACTGGATGAGCAATACTTGACAAACCTGCATAACTGCAAAACAAACAAATRAGAAGCATTTCACAGAGTCATCCTCAGCATTTCCATTAAACTGCTATGGTTTCTTTTAGATGAAAAGCATTAATCCACAGGGGTTTCAGAGAAGATGCTTGTTTCTCACTCCATTAATGCAAAGATTCTAACATTTTCAGTTTAAATTAATACCCCCTCCCCCCAAAAATAGAATCAGCTAATAATTTATGAGCAAGGATATTTAGATCTATTTGAAACCTAGTCAAGTTATCCCAAGACACAGTTCCTGTATACAAACAGGAGTCTCATGGGAGCAGCGAATCATCTAATTTTAATCTGCTGACAAGTCTATGGGATCAGCAGTAACACAAGGGCTATACCAACTGACTTACTGTGCAATTAGGGTGAATCATATAATCACTTTCATCCTCATTTCCCCTATCTGCAAAGTAGAGGTAATACAATACACATCTCTCAGGTACAAATTGGGGATAAATGCAATATTTGGAGCACCCTTTGATGTTCTTCAGTCACAAGAGTGCTGAGTGTGAAACAGCAAACTTTTTGGATCTTGTAGGGGGCAAAAGTCTCCATGGAGATTGTGCTGAAAACCACAACACCACTACTCCTGGAGGCTTAACAAGGGGTTGTGCAGAACCTCCCAGATCCCTTTAAGGCAGATGAGATTCAGGCACTGTTGGGAGTCGAGCCCAGGATCCCCGTTCACGAGGCAGATGCTTTAACCAGCTAAGCTACAGTGCCCACGGGCAGGCAAGACCTGTCCATGGTGGAGTTAACAGTGCAGCCCAGGGGGAACGCTCTCTGTGGTCACACATTCTTGTTTCCTCAAGCAGAAGGGGCTCAGCTCTGGCTAACAGTGAGAACGCTGCTGATGACTGATGGAAATTATTCAAGCTTTTTGATCCCACTTCCCCAGTTTCAAGTCTCCTCTTTTCCAGAACCACGCTGCTCACAGGTTGGGATCTTTACAAGCAATCCCAGAACGTTGGCCTCAATCAGTCCCAGCACGACACTGTGATAACCGCAAAGGCAGAGTCCCAGTTCAGAACAATAATATCTTTGAAGAGACAGAAAAGGCATAAGCTACACAAGAAAGAACAGGCATAGGATAAGGATTGGGGTCACACACAAGAGACAAGTGAGTTGCAGAGGACTTTTCCGTTAGGTTGGAGGCTAAAATATATATATATATACACACACACACACACACACACACACACACAAAAAGAAACAAAAAAGAAAGAGACAAAGAGAGAGAAGCTTTGCCAGTTCAGTTAGAATATTATTCACAAGAATGACCCAAACATCAGGATTTATGATTTATTCAGATGCACAGAATTACTCTTTAGTACAAAGTAAATTTTGCCCTTTGAATGGCTCCTTCAGCCTTCCTGTTACTTCTAAGTGACAGTGGAAAAAACCTTCTCTTTCAGCCCAGCTCTGGGCAGTTTAATTGTAACTCAGACTGACCCTTGTTAAACAGTGTCCTTTAATGCTAGTATCAGTTTATTTTGATACTGCTGGATAAAAGAAGGTTTTTGGGCCTTATGAAATGTGCTCACCAGAAGAAAAAGATGCTTTGCATATGAAGGATTGGGTTATGCTTAGCTATATCTCATGACAGTGTCCTCCTGACTCTGGAGCAATCATCAGAATAGTTCTACATTCATAAACCCTAGGAGAAATTTAAAGAGAAACGTCTAAAATTCCAATATAATGTTCAAGTCATCCAACTTGAGACTAATCTATAAACCAACAGCATGATATAYATGGCCAAGAGTCACTATAACTCCTAAGTGGGGACAACTGAAGTTTGTCATGTATATCCCTTACAAGGTAAGATTATGTTAATCCTTTATTCCATTTAAAATAAATGAGTGTTGCATTTTCCCACTGTTCTACTCTTCCAAAACTCTACAGTTGCATCACATAACAAAAGATAAGTCAAAGTTTGGAAAAGACAGATTAAAAACATCTAATAAAGAAAGCCTAGCTCAGTTTGCTTTTTTTGAAGTACACACATGAGAAGGACCAAATTCAGAGATTGCCCTCAGGAACACAACTAGGAAAAAGGTTAGCATAACAAATAATTAAAAATAAAATCCAGTGTTATGGATAAAGAAACCCTAGAAATCCAGGTAGAAAGAGGTTTCTGAATGGGTTAGGATATCACAGAACTTAAAACTCTTGCAACACACAAGATAACATTTAGTGAAGAAGTGCTGCTGGTTAACAAATCATTAAATTCATCTTAATTTTCAAACAGGAAAAGTCTTGAAGTGTAAACTAGGTAGACAGTCACCTCTTTCTCCCCTGCCTCTTCCCCTTTCTCTCTCACCTTTTCCTCCAAGTGAGAAATGCATAAAGTCTTACGCATTTAAAAGACTGATGAAGATAAAAACAAAATGTAGAACAAAAAGATGTGCTGGTACTGGACTGTTCACCCAGAATATAAACTGTTAGACATCTTTTTTGGAGATACCTACATTACCAGTTTTCCAGGTTTAAATAAAAAAAAATGTGTATGCGAGAATAAAGCTCAGATACTCTAGGATCCTTTAAAAATACATCCTATACTTTATAGGAAAAGCACATAACTATGTCTATTTTTGAATGCTGGATCTGTCTAGAAATCTAGAGGTACTGATCTATGGGACAAAGACTTAATTGAAATACACAAAGAAATGACAGAAGGAAAGACCTGGTATTCCATAATGGGAATATGCCCCACAGAATTCTGCCTTCCCTTGGAGATTCATGACCCTAGCCTATTTACTTGCGGCATCTGACATTTCATTAAAAACAAACAAACAAAAACCCCCACATGATTGTATTATGTAATAATGATAAAATAATAAAATAATAATGAAAAAAATGTAAAACTCCCTACAGAAAGCTGCATGTTACCAGTTCTACTAGAAACGCAGACATCTGGCAGGATAATTGTTACTGCTTCATAGCAATGCTTCAATAGGGAGTGGAAGCCACAGACTGAAAAAAGTCAAGGTAATTAGTGGTCTAATGCAGATGCACAGGGTAAAAAACAGTTTGGGACAGACATACCACCTGGACATACTCACTTGCCTTGCCTCTTTTCTCTGCAACTATAAACCCCAAAGCAACAAACAGATGCTTAACACATGAAAATTAGTACAGTAACATACTGGAAAACACTTTGTAGCCTATTCTTCCCTACAACTGTCAGGTGCAGTTTCATGACTGAGTGAATTTGCTCCCTTCCCTGAGCTCATTCAATGGGACTATTATACTCACAATAATTAATGGTTTTCAGAGTGGGAAAGGTATGAAGTGGGAGTTTTATAGGGACTCATTCTTGATTCAGTACTATTCAGCATTTTAATTCATTTAGGAGTATACAAATCAAAAGCAGAGAAACAGAGCGTGGGTGGACTGCAAGTGCTTTGGAAGATCAAAAAAATCCTGATGGATTATTAACTTTCAAAAATAATCTGAAATGAGTAAAACCTCAGTAAGATTAATCTGGGTACAATGTATCAAAATCTAGAACTGAGATAAAATAAATTGTAAATCACTGGCTGAACTATTAAGATAATTACCTTTAGAGTGATTTATCTACAACAGAAGAGAACAAAGTATGTCTGTCACTAGTTGCAATCCTTACAATTAGTTGACTCTGCTATGACTTCAGTTCAAACACTCCTCCACTCATTGCAGAGAGCCCAAATAGAATTCCATCGTCCAATTCTCATGAATGAAATAACTGCAAGTTGGCATTTTCTGTACTAAAGTCACAGCAGTGAGTCAATACTTCAGGAAGTGGGCGGAAAATAGTACCAGAGTAAGAACACTAGAAAAAATTTAGTACAAGACAGACTTGGAAACCATTTCTATTAATGTCACAGACCACCTTGGGTTGCACAAATTGAAGAATTCAGCATTTGTATTAGTGGGATAACCATTCATACACCTATAACACATGTAAGTGATACCACTTACCATGACTGTTGAACAAAATCACAGTTTTTCAGCTCAGATTAAGGGAATCTTGACTTCAATTAAACAAAAGTGTCTATTCATGTGATACTAAATATTTTGAGACAGCAAAATATCTTATAAAAGAGAGCACAACAAAATTCTCATTCCTTTGCCCTCATAACTAAACTATAAAATGTTTGTATCATGCTTTAATCTTTAGTGATGGGATCTGCAGATTTACCTAGATAAAATACTTTTTAAAATTCCTATCATATATGATCCAAGCACATTTTCAAAAATTTTAAAACATTTATAGTTCTAAAGCTAACATTATTTTAATATACACAGTTCAATCTTCTTTTCAAATAAGTAATATTTATCAAAAGATTACATGAATTTTCAAGAGGTGTCATAACTTTATTGAGTTCACTCAATGTTTGTGAGGATTCATATAGAATATAAAAAAAGATGAGTCGTTTTTCATTTTAATCTTCAGAAGTACAGCAAGTTTTCTGGTGTGTCGTTACAGCATTCTGACTCATTCATGCAGACAATTTTTGGTACAAAGACAAATGGAACTTAGACCAAAAGTTGAGTAATTGTATGAAATCAATGAGGTAAGAGATGTCTCTTTCTAATAATATTATCCATTTTAACAGACAAGGTGTTCAGAATATTTTCTACAGTGGAAAAGAGAAGACAGGTGTTTTGTCCATAGTTTTATTTCACCAGGAAGGCTTATAYGGTTCTGCATAAAGGTCATTGTATGTACAGCCTGAAGTACAAAGTTCCCTTTGAAAACTCCAGCACAAAGACACTGCATATTAACAACATTAAACAAAGATGTGGGTGGTATAGGGAGGAAAAAAAAAAAGATTAAAACAAAACAGCATTCTTCCTATTGGAAAAGCAGAATAAAACAAGGCACTTTCAGTAAATAAGTGAAGAATAGAGACAAGCTGTCAAAGATTCCATAAAGCTGTCCCAGAGCACTGTAACAAAATCCTGCAGTAATGAACAAGTAAAATACAAAAAGGCACTACATAATCCTCTCCTTGCAACTCCCCTTTCTCAACCAATTAGCCAACTGAACTTGGCACAATGGAGTCTTAATTATAATAAAGTGCATCTCCTGTCTTAATACGATTTGAAAAATAGGCTATAGAACATATGTAGCAATATCCCCATGTGTACAATACATTGAAACAAAAATACATTGCAACTAGATGCAACTAGATTCAATCTAGTTATGAACTGTGCAGAAAAAAATATGGCTTCTTTAYGAGTCTTTCAATTATCTCCATATAATCTAGAATATTTTTAAATGAGGCATGAATGCATTTGCAAGATGGTAAGAGGTAGTGTTCCAGGTAAAAGGCAAACTCACTGACATATTGTTACGTGGGTATATAGCGAAGGTATCCCAGATTTAAAAGTAGCATTACCGAACTAAACAAAGTATTACAGCATGCTCTCTTGGGATGTAAATACACAGTGTTTTGGGGGTCTCATTAGTTCCTTCAGCAAAAATGACCAGTTTTTGATTAAAATGTTCAACTATAATCCCATTTTGTAAGTACTTTTCTCTTGGTACTGTAAGTTTTCCTATTGCATTGCATTAAAATTTCCAGAGAAATAATCATTTTTAGAATTTAAAAACAAATTCTACACTCTTATTAAATGTAAGATGAGTCCATTTTTACTTCAACAAGCATTAATTTATGGCTATAAGAATATGAAAACACAAATACCAAACAGATGAACACATCAAATGTGTCACATCAATGGCAACATATGACATGCTAGTTAACTGTTTGCTGACACAATGTGAAGTTTTTGTCACTCCACTAGAAAAGTCAGCCAAATCACATATGTACATTATCTAAATTTTAGCTGATTTTAGCCCTTATTAGACTTAATATATTAAATATATAAAGGCTAGATAAAAACTGAAATCAAAGCAGCACTGAGTATATTTCTTACGTCAATAATTTGTAAGGATTTATGTAAACATTCACTATGTGCGTTCTTGCTCTTTGCTGTAAATTCTTTACAGCTACTATATGCTCCTACCCACAGGGTCTGTCCCAAGCATCATTTGTCAAGGTAACAGCAGCTGCTACTGATCTATTCTTCTTCATCAGCAGTATACGCTACTTCAGCGACTTCAATTTCTGGTACAGAACTTTCAGCCAAAGAGCCACTCCAGCACGCCTCGTGATTCTCTTTATCTGAGCTGCAATAACAGATCAATAAGTTTTGTCAAATGGAAACTAACATGATTCTCCACAGTAGTTTTATGTCTGAAATCCACCAAACATTTGCAAGACTTGTTCAACTTACCACTTACACCAGTGATCACATATATACTAAAATGATCTATCCTGAGGGCCTGAATGAAACATGGGATAGCTACAAATATGTGCAATAAAATGCTGAATTCCTCAGYTGTGCAGTATTTATCTAAGACCAAATATTTAAAAATGTACTTTAAGAAAAATAAAAACATACTTTATGTGAAATAAAATAGTATTTACCAGCTGTCCTCACCCAGGGTACCCTGGTCTGCTTCTACTGCAGAAGACTCCACCTCACCACTGCACTCACTTTCTTCTCCTGACATTTGACGAGTCATTTTTCCTAAAGATAAATCCCTATAACAAATAAGAACAGAGTACCACCAATCCATTTATGGCAAACATTCATCACTGAAGAGCTGTTTATTTCACTTAAAACTTAGCTATTTCTGGAAAACTATCAATCTCACTCCTATATGCCCCATTTCTTTTATTACTGCAGAGATGCAGGGTTTGAACTGGATAGCTATTGAAATAGTTTTATCTGCTCCAGCTACTCATTCCTAAACTGAATTCAGTCCTCTGGTTGCATTACAACTTAGTGGCTGTACAAAAGATTTCAAGTCCCAGAGAAGTGATTACAGTTTAGGTAAGAAATTAGAAACAGATGATCTAAGCCACACAAATCCTTCTACGTTAAAAATCAAAACACAGTCAGAAGTAGAGGAAAAGACAGAATGATAAATAATTTTTTTTTTTTAATAGTTTCTCAAGCTTCTCCATTGTAACTTTATACTCACATATAAGTTTATCAGAGCAATACATTTTTCCATTAACAATAAAAGAGACAGGTAACAAGCTTTTCCTTAACAGCAACCCAGGAGTTGTCAATCCTACTAGCCTGGCTAAAAATGAAAATATGGCCATGCAGAATTTGCAGAAAAAAACCCTTGTTTCCAAAATATTTTTCTGTGTGGAAAACTTGTTAATTTAGTGCTGAAAGCTGCTACTTCAGTTGGAAAGAAAGGTTTGTACATAAATTTGTGTTGAAAATAATCTTACTCTATTTCACTACTTTTTAATTGCTCTAAGTACTATTCTTTCCACTGTTATATTTTAAAGCATGCATTGTTAGTAATAAAATAATGATAGAGAATACTACTATTGTATTATGTTAGGGCCAAATCCAGCGAGGTACGTAGATGCCTACAAGTCTGATACCTTGCCCAATTGTTCCACTCCTACTTTATATAAATCCTAAGTACTTGGCCTCTAGATGGTAAAGGCAGAAGATGCTTAATTCCTCTTGAGCCATCAGATCAGAATTCCACTTCAAAGCCAAATTAATTTTTTTTTTTCTTTTGGTGGGTTCAACTCCCATCAGACAAACAAATTTCTTTAACAAAGTCAGAGGTTTACTCTAGCAGAAATGGAAGAGTTAAGTAACCTACTTTTACAACTGAAAATTCACAGGAATTATTTCTCATCTAGACTTCAGCTACTACTTGACTTACTTTCAATACAGTCTGGGAAACAGGGCACCCTAGTGTTAAGAAATCTATCTTCAGGGAAAGCACTAAAAAAATTCCCTTTTTCTTATTCATGCCTTCTTATTTTAATTCTAGTAACAAAGAATTTCCTACCACAATGAACACATCATAGCCAAATGYGAGTTATTTAATTTTTATTGGCTATATTAGTGTTTAAGCTATCAGTAAGAGTCATAACTTTCTTCTCAAACAGGGAAAGCAACTTTCAAACCTCATTACTTCCCTTCAGGAAAAAGTAACAAGCTGACTATGGTATTTGGATCAGAATTCRCAATAAGTCACAACAATTACATTTATATCCTTTTTCATATCTAGCCCATTTAAACTTAAACCATATACCCCAAAATGTAATTCGTTAGTCACAGGGATATGCTAGAATGAACATCCCAAATACTACTAAAATAGCTTCTAAAGGGTCCATGGGAATTTACTGCTTTCCTAAAGAAACTCCACAATGACTGACTCCGCAGATTGACTGAGTACTTCAGCATCAACTGCCCTGGGTCTGTTGCACAATTTAGTAGACAGGCACCATAAAGTTTTATTATGAAACTCCACCATTTTTTTCCTTGGATTTAAATAGATAATCTCCAATGCTATTTCAAAGCTATCTGTTGCATCATTCCAGGCACCTCAGAACAACACAGTTAAAGCCATTAATATAGATGAATAATCACTTGATCACTATACTCTATCAAAGCTTTGAGTACAGAAGAAGTTTTATAACTCAAAGGAATTTTTCTATCGCTGTCATCTCTAGTGAGGTGTTCCACCTATCCAGAATTTCAAAGGCAGAATGTTTACCATATCTTTACAAGAACTAAAAGATTAGGAAACATAACCAGTGTTATTTTAGGGGGAAAGATGGAATAACACTCAATTTGTACTAAATAACAGCTTTTTAGCCAGTACATGAGAACGATTATTGAAAATACTTCCTTGTGTGCAGCTATCATGCGGAAAACATGTTTCCAAGAACACATTCAGAGTTGGTTGTGACTATCCAGGGAAAACATGTTTGTGGAAAGAAACTCCTGAAAATTGTACAATTTCTACATACCTAATTCTTCTTTCAATAGCATCTATGTGAAGTTGTTTTTCACTTAACAATTTCTTCAGTGATTCAACCTCCCTTTGTTTTTCAAGCAGTTCTTTCTGTAGACGGTAATTTGTTTCCTCCAGAGTTTCACAGAAAGCCTAAAAGAAAGATTTAAGAATACCTTCCATTTAACTTCAGTGGATCACCTTTATTGATTTTGCTTTTAGAAATATCAAACTGTAACAGAACTGTAGCTGTTTCTCTTTGTATTGATTACCATAAAGAGCTATACAAGCTTTTAAAAAAAACAATTAGTTTTGTCCTTAATATAGCATGTCACTTTGCTTTGAACAATACATGTACTACACTGAACTGCAATGCAAATACTTTGCTGCATCCTTGACGTTTGTGTCGCTACAAAATAAACACTTTTCTCAGAAAGAGGTTCCCCTCTTTTGACATGCAGTCCCTAGTCGTGAATCTTTCTGCCTGTACAGATCAGCTGAACTTCCTCCTCCTCCTCCGCCCTCATATAAGCTTTTCTTTCACATGACTTTGAAGTCAGTTTCAAAGATGCAAGTGGCAGAGCCTCGAGCAATTTCATGATAGAGAATAAAGACTGTTCAGACAAAGTGCATGTTTTCTCCCTTATCCAGGTTAAGGATGGAAAGTAGCAGTTACATACCAATACATAGCTGTTACAAATTAACAATTATGAAGAAGACCAACAGAAAAAAATGTTTGAAAAAGTTTAATTAAATACTAAGATCACTAACTACTCCATCATGGTAGGTATTTGGTGTTACTCTGCTCATGGTGACATGTATACATAGTACATCATGATGAATTTGCGTGAGCAATCAAGACTTAATGCATAGAGCTAATGTATAATGCAATATCCATTCAATGCAGGAAATGCCAAAAGTGTTGGCATAGAGCCTGCTATTCTATTACTAGTAACAGTAAGTCTACCAACAGTAATGTGCAATTCTGATTTAATAATTTACATGTTCTTGATATATAAGAAACCCAAGCAGGTTTCTTGACTTAATTCTACATGCTATTAACAACTAATTCATGGAATATATTGAATATTAACATTTTATATGAGCTCAATAAAAATCAATGTGGTTAGGACACTGTTTTCGTAAGATCATAAAATTATCCAGAACATTAAGATTCTGTTCTTTGCTTTAATTCAAGTAAACTCATAATCAATTTCTTTAAAATGTTAAGTTTTCCTGTAACTATACAATTAAAACAAATGTAGTGTTTTTCAATCAAATATCCATTTCTATTGATTTATTTTTGACATTAATTGTGGTTTTAAAGTTAATTTGTTTTACTGACTGGGATAGCAAAATTATCTTAACTGACAGGCACTGAAGACCAATCATCAGTAAAGCCATAGCTTTATTCTCATCTACTAGAGATGAGAACACATGGCATGGAACTCATTCTTCACAACAAGCCTTTTTAGTGAAACCTAGCAATCACTCCAGCTAAGCAGTAATCTTGTTTCATCAAGCCAATTAAGTGGATATTGTAAGACTGTTCAGGGTTGCTGGTGTCCTGACCGAAAATTGACCATTAGTTTCTTAAGAATACAAGTAGTATTATTTTTACATTTAGATTTATGGATATGGACACATTTCCTTATTTACAGAATAACTAAAAATATTCAATGGGAGTTGTGAATTGTTTTATTGTTCTATATGAAAATGGAAAACAATCTTGAAAAATTCATCTCTAGTTGAAATTATGTATCAGATGAACATATAAAGAAAGTCAATGTTCAGAACTGAATGAGAAAATATCAACACATTCTAAAGAAACATGTTCTAAAGAAAGGTGAACTAAAGCAGAGAGAGACCTATCAGGGAATTGTGTGTAATGAGATATGTTGCTCCTTCAAGAGCTGGACAGCCAGAGCCTTGTACAGTTATAAAACCCAGATGGGATCTATAGTCCCATAAGTTCTGAAAGAGCAACAGAAACAGCCCAGCTGAAAGAGGAGTTACTTCTTCAGTGGATCACGAAACCCAGATGGCTGAGAAAGGACTTGTGGAAAGAATTACCAAGGAGATGACAAAAAGACTGGTGGAAAGAATTACCAAGGAGATGACAAAAAGACTGCTTTATTCAATATTTTGCCTAAATTTCTGTGGTTGATGGATGTTGCACAGTTAAGTACCAGATAGCTATTATAAATATGATACTACATACATGAAAAGGCCTAAGTAAGTTCAGTAACAGCAGGTGAAATAGAAGCAGTTTTGGGGCTCTAAAACAGAGCTCTAGGAATAAGGATATGAACTGTAGCATTTGTCCTGGAGTTGGGCATGGTTGCTAAAAAGAAATGGGTGAGGGGAGGATGGAAACGATATAACAAGGTGCATTATCTCTTGGAGACTAGAATTTTCTGACAACTATATCTGACAGTTTTACAGAAATGGTTAGTAGCCAGCACAACAGCAGCAGATCTATTTTAATAGTTTGCCTAAATTCCTATGGTGAAAGGATAACCCTGATGGGACTTCAGCACAGTATGTATGGTCAAAATCACTATGAAGAAGGAGCTTATGTTTCCTAATTAATATGAACAAATTCCTGTAATTTTATTATCATTTTAGTTCATCAACTTACAATTAAACAGTTAAGATGAAAAGTAACCATGCAGAAATCAAATGAAAGCCCATAACACACAAAACATACCAAATCCTTCAGATATACATAGTAGTGGAACCAGAGCCAAAGCACTCCCACTCACACTCAAAAGCGATAAAAATAAACCTAGTTGAACGAGCTTCACTTAACATTCACGATTTCTATAGTATTAACAATATATGCGCAGTTCCAAAACATATTTTTATTCTATAAAGCAAGAAAACTAAAGTGATCAGTTCTAGACATACTAGATATAGCTCTGCATGCCAGTGAAACACTTCTGGCAAAACAGGCTGCAGCCTATAGCATTAGCTGTCCATTTCACTCCAATGCATCTTGAAAAGCTGCTATCTTATGAGACTACTTGAATCAGTTATTTGCAAGAACACTATATGAAAATATATTCTCTTCACTAACTGAAACTGTCTGGGTTAATCATTATTTTTGGTGGTCAGAGTTAACCCTTTCATTAAATTTCATAGCACAAATTTTACTGCAAGACTGGAAGTCTAATTTGTACACATTGTGACAATGTGTCTACAAAATCTTCAAAAACTCTCCTTATTCATATTCAGAACAAAATTCTTCTACCATCAGTAGTTGTCAAAAAAAAAAAAAAAAATCACACAAATGAAAACCACCACCACTTCACCTGATGCTTGGAGAAGCAAAAGGGAAGAGACTATATCTTAGGACAAGTATCAAGTACAGTGGTCAAAGATTATCAGTGTGTACTAGTTATCAAAAGATCATGTGTCAGTTTTAGAAATACATGCATTTACAATTTTTGGGGAAAGAATGGAAACAAAAAATGTTTTATTTGCAACATTTGCACTGCTCAGCAGATTTTTACAATATTCTAACAACARCTACTGCTTTTTGCTTTTGTCATATTACATAGTACTTACCCTGCTCTCCTCTAGACTATCGAAAGGACCCGGAGGATCATCCAGACAAAGAAATTCTCTCACTGCAAGGCTTTACCAAATAAAGTAAATTAGTTAAAGTACAAAAAAAAGCAACAATACCTAAATATGATGCCAATATTTCTTCAAGGGACTTAATGAAAATTTACCCTGACATTACTCCCAAGCATTCCAAATAATTTTAACAAACTAAGTCTCAGCTATATGTGTTAACCAGGGACAGTACTTATAATCTAACTTAGAAGTTTGCAAAGGGCTCTTAAGAGTTTTAAAACAGAGGGCAATATCCAATTTAGAGTGTTTTTTTCTGAAGCTTCAGAGAAATCATTACTGCATGACAACTGAAGYAAGTTTATCACTTTGATACTGAAGATGCTTGAAAAATTCTCATGGTTTAAAAAAAAAGAAAAAAAAGAATTAGAAAGTGAATGAAAAAGTATGCTGCTAAAATTCATACACAGATCTCTTCAGGGTATATCAGCRGAACTAACCATGGGCAGTGAAAGATGTGCTTGTGTGTCTCCATTTTGTTAAGATCACAATCCATTGACATATACACAGTAAAAAAAAAAAGTTATAAAAGAAAAAACTGCCAAGGTTAATGGGCCACGGATGTACTACATGTCTTTGCTAAACATACATTTGCAACTAATGCATTCATCTTGAAATTGTGTAACAGTCGTCATGCTCCTCCAYGCTCAGTTTTGTAAAAGCCAGAAGAAGAAAGTATGTACAATCCTCTGGTTTACTCCAAAACAAGATATCTCAATTATCTCCAGTTGCGGAGATTATACAAACAATTATCTGCAAACATGCATCTGCACCCAATTTTTTGACTAAGCCTTTCCTGCTCTGTTTTATTCATTCTTCTACAAATACCCTTAAATCAGAATAATATATGCTTATTAGCAATTCTGTGCCTTGCGCTCACTACTTACAGATCTGTAAATCATCTTCTATTGCAATGAATGCACAAAAATGGAAGATGCGACTCTAAATGAATTCACTATCTTTTTCTCCTATGCAAGTCCCATGGGAAGGTGAGGACAAAAGGAAGTAGTTTTCTGCCTTCCTCTCATTCCATACATTTGAGGCAAACACTAAGTACAAACATAAGAAAAGACACTATTTTTCTCCAGCTACTAGTCTGATCAAACAGTTCAGGTTTTGCAACCAAAATGGGGAGAGACATTTTTTCAGCAAACACTTGACTGCTGATTATACCATGACTTTTAGGAAAGCTCTGATGAATATTTATCTAAAACACATGCTGTATTTCACCTTTATTTTGTCGCTGGATTTGCGTAAGCCTGTTTTCAAGTCCTTGTTGCAGACCTGAAGATACTATTTTTTTTTGGCCAATGTCTGGTCTGAATTCTTGTCTTCATCTCCATCTTCACCTCAGCAGCCTTTACATCATCCCAAAAAATTCCTTCTCCTATTATGCCAATACACTCCTTTCCCCATTTAGTCTTTGTGATAGATGTGGTCCACAGTGCAGATCTCCTCCATGCTTTCATTACGACCCTTCCTTTTTCAACCCTCTCCAACAGTGACTTACAGAAATCAATTCATGATCTGCGCAAGCCATGGCCTAAACTTCTACAATTAAAACAGTTTCTCCCAAGTACTCAAAAAACAATAAAAAATCCTGCTACTTAAAACAAAATTATCCCTCCTGTTAGCTCAGAAAGTGATGGACAGTGACAAGTCATTAAGTTAGTTAAATTATTAGGAAACATAACCCCAAACTTTACCAAACGAAAGGTTATTCAGCCATAGAAAGTAGTCTTCAAGGAAAAAGAACACTGTATTTGTTTTCCAGATTGTTTAATCTGCCTATTTGAAGTGACCCTTTTCTAACATGATGCTCAAATCCATCTTTTATAGTTGAATTGTTCTTTTCATAAAGACAAAAATTGTGCTGAATGAGCTCATGTATGGCTAACTCAGAAGAACTTGTCACATGGAAAAATTTCTGCTCATCATTTTTCTTCCATATCTTTATCCTTCGTTCACCGAGCTCGGTTCAAACGTATTTTAGAATATTTAGTTTCTACATTATGATAATAATTTTATTGTAGTGAAGTGTAATATTAAGATGATATGACATTCAGTAATGCTTGCGTGTGAAAAAAGGAATACCCAAAAGAATGAATATGCATAAATATTCAATCTACATGTATAATCATTAATTAATAGATCATACCCATTTTTTGTTCTCCCTAAAGCTGCTTGCAGAAATTTCTGTCTTTTTCTACTGTTTTGGAAACATCTTGAAACCAAGAKCTGTAGATTCAGTCTTGTATATACAGAAATCAAGAAACTTAAAGCCACAGGTCACTGCAACTTAAGAGCACCGAAAACGTGCTTAATTTCTATTACAAAAATGTTCCATTGGTGGTATAAATATTCATTTGCAACCTAGCTTTGAGAGTCTGCTTTGACCCTGTTTTCCCCTCCACATGATATATACCTCTTTTTTTCCATTTAAGAAATAGGAGAGAATTCTGTCTTAAGACTATGATAGCTCACAGAAATCTTCCACATCAAGTAGCATCATTGCTATGCACAGATCCTTCCTTTCTTCTTCGCTCCTAAGCCAGCCAACGTCCTTCTCAAGAGAGGCAGCAATGCCAGCGCACACCAGTGTTAAGAAGGGCAGCAGCTCAGGGCAGAGAAGACAGTGCTGCACACACAGGGTCTGGCTGTATGACAAGACTCAACAGCTGAGTTCCTTCCTTTCAAGCTGCTCCTTCCACAGGGTGGAGGCAGAGAAGAGCTGTCATTTATGAAGCCAGCTGATGCTTTTGTTTAGCAGGTTAAACTTCTTTCTCCCACCTCCTGGGTTATGTGGAATTTTCTTTAACATACTAAACTCTGTGGGTGGATTTCAATTTGATCTTTCACTGAATCTTCAATACAAGACAAAAGATAAATAATCCATAAACGCAGACTCTGAACTTAAGTTATCTGCATGCCATCCTATGTTTTATCTTTAAACTACTTTGTGAATCTAGTGTATATCAAGTAGATATACCAAACAATGTATGCAAAGGGTGMGTTTCCTACACACTCTCAGTATCTCAATACTAATACAGTGCATAAAGAAAAACAAAAGAGATTTCTCTACAAAGACAGGTGGGTAGTTTGGTTTTGGTGTGACCCAAGCAGTTTCGGATTTCTTTGCAAAACTGTAGAAGTAAAGGGGTGAGCTTTTGTGGCAGAAGCAAATTCAGATTCTCACACTGCTCCTGTAAGGTGCAAATATTAATTCAATAGTAACTTTTATTCTCTTATAAGCAGGTAAGAAATTCAGACAGATCAAACCTCCCTAATTTAATAATTGCATGAAGAATTCAGATTTTCATTAGATGCAAACTTACATCCTAAACTGTAAGGCTTAAAATAACTTAAATCTTAAGGCAGAGCCTTACACAGCCAAGACATAAGTTTTCTTAAAAAACAAAACACACTACAACTATCTACCTGCTTGAAAAACAAACATTTAAGCTCCCTTCTAAATCTGATTAGAAATGTATTCCAAAAGTTACTTACTAGTTTTTGCATTAGATCATGAAAGATTTTTACTGTGTTTAGTTCAATCATTTTGGACCATCATCAAGATACAAACAAGCTAGTTGAAATCCCAGGCTAGCTGCAACATTGTGAAGCTCAGCAAAAGGTCTTCAGAGACATTCACTCAGACCAGAAGTCCATCTAGCTCACTATTCTATGTCCAGCAACATGACAGTAACTGATGTTTCGAGAAGAATCCCTTTTTTGGCACACCCACCATTGTGTAATTTTAAAAACCAGTAAGTTCTTAAACTTCTCAGCCATATATTTCATCCAGATAATCATGTTTAATAGCCACTGATGGACAAACACCACAGTTGATCCCAATTTCTTTTGAAATCATTTATGTTTTTTGCCTCTAATATCTCACAACAAAGCTTTGTAACTTAGTGTGACACTTTGACTATGACTCAAACAAAAAAAATAGCGTTCTTTACTCACCTTCCCCATCTCTTTCATGATTTCACCTGCCCTGTTTAGTCATCTCTTTCCCAAGACGGAAAGATTAAATTCAGCAAAATTTTACCCGTAGGGAAGCTATTCTGCAGCTTCATCTGCCCTTGCTTGCCTTCTCTGTGCTTCTAGCATACCCTCTTCTGAAAAAGTGCTTTAGACTGTGAGAAAGTGCAATTCAGATTTCCATAGTAATAATGTAATTTTCTCTTAGCTGTCAAGTTCCTCTTGAACAATTTTTATCCTCCCTTTTGACTATTGCTGAACACTAGGCTTTTTTGGAAAACTATTTACATCAATGCTGGGTTGTAACAACTAATTAATTCTATGATTCTGTATGTATGTACTTTCTGTTATTTTGCACTTAATGACATGCAATTTAATCTGTTAGTCACTCAATATCTAGGGATCCTTCTACAATACTTCATAATCCTATTGGTCTCTCCCTTTTCCAGATCATTTCAATTATGCTGAACATCAGTGCCCAGAACTGTGATCCAGAATTCCATAGGTAATGCTCATAAACTCTCTTCAATTCTTCTCCCCTTACCTTTCAAACATTTTACATGAGCTCCCTCCTAACCATCTGTAAATTAGACTTCCCTCTGCAAAAGACATTATTGCTTTCTCAAGCACTTTTATTCATCTGTTTACCACTTCTGTTTTCCATTATAAGCAACATCAGAAGACCTGGTCTATAGTTCCCAGACTTAATACTCAAGTTCTTAAGGAAAAAAAGAAGGCGTGAAAAGTAATACTAGTCATTCTTCTAACAAACTAAGGYAAATGTGGACATCAGATGCTGTAACGCCACAGGTACTTGCTCAGCAATTTTACATTTTACTTCCTGTAAAATTCTTGAGGGAATGCCATTTGCTCTGGACAATTTCTTACTCTTCACTTTTAATGATGTTTCAATTGAAGATAGTTCCCCAAAAGAATGGGACTGGTAAAACAAACTCTCAATTCCTCTGTAATGAATGCTAGCATGAAAAAATGCATTTAGGAGTTTCGCAACAGCCTTATCTTTCCTGAATGCTCCCTTTACTTCCTGATCATCTTCTGACCTAACTCTCTAAGTTTTTCTATTTCTAATGTTGAAAAGGTAGTTAGAACTAACAGCTATGCCTCTATCAACTTGCTTCTTAAAACTTTCTTTCGGCCTATATTGATATGATGTTACGTTTCATTTGCCAGAATTATGCTCTTCTCATCTGCCAGGCTTGGAAGGATCTTCCACTTTGGTATGAAAAAATACACTGGTCAGTMAGACTTCTGCACTTGGTTACTTAATCATACTAAGATTTTTTAGACTCTTCAGTCTTCTTTGATTAGTGGTTTACATTTACTTATGTAAAGTAATCTATAAAGGTACTTCTTTTACTATTATGTCAGGTAATGCACATTATGCCAGTTTAATGCACGTTTTAAGAAGTAACTGCATAGTAGTGTAAGAGCTTCACATTACGAAAACCTAATATTGGATTGCAATATAAACTACTAATAYATCAAATCTGCTTTCAGCATACAGAAATTACGCTTTAGGAGTAAAAATGGTTTAGTCTAACATTTTAAAATTAAATATTACAGCATGCAGTTGTAGTTAACCACGCACAATTCAAAATACTGCAATACCCTTTTCTGCTTAGGTTAAAATGTAATTAATTTAATAGGACACCAAATAATGCACATAATGACTAAATGCACAACATGAACATTAACGAAATTCTATGGCCTATACTAGGAGTTTGAGTAAAAAAACCCACAACCCACAAAATTTAAATCACATACCAGTTAGCAATATCTTTATGAGCTACTAGGTTTTGGAGGAATGCTTGTAGTCCCAACTGTCGATCTTCCAAGAAGTCAGGATTATAATTATCCTTGAACCAGCGCTTTGGTGGAAGAGCCAATCGAAAGCCTGGAAACATATCTTTTAGCTGAAATAGAAACCAAAGATGAATGGAAACATACAAAAAACCATCAGCATGAAATACTGAATTTGATGAAGGCATTGAACTTTACTCAGAATTATTGGATGTCTTCATCTTCTGTTAAGTTCAAGCACTAGGTAAGTCTCACAACCATAAGTACAATCCAAATTATTGTATAAATTCTAGACTCAGTTCTACCACTTGCTGTTTTGCCTTAGGCAATCAAATGACCTCTCAAATTCACCATATACAAACAAAAGTGAAAAAGCTATGCTTTGCTACTGAATGTCTTTGAGTCAGTAAATATAAGAAAACTTTATGTAAGTAATAAGTGTTAGATGAGTAAGCATTTCGGTGATGTTTCTTCTAAAGTACTCAGGAATAAAAAGTACTATATAAATAAAATATATAAAACTCATTACAGACCTACAACACTGCAACTCATCTTTTTTTGGGGACTTTTTTTGAATCAGAATGAATTATGACAGATGCATGAAATACTTCTAGCAAAGAGCAGCTCCTCAAAGACCCAAACTATTTTATACACAGATGTGGTATAAACCTTGGTACTAACATGCAAAATTATATTCTTAGCTTACTTAAATAGCAATTAGGTATACTCAGTGTCAGAAATACCTAGAAGGTTTTTTTTTTTTTTGAATTTGGAAATGAAATATGGAATTAAATGGAGGCCTAAAATTATGTAATGATTGACTTGTCCAAGGATGCCAATTTACTTTTTTCTACTATGCATGAAGGTAACAAAACCTTAATGCTTTCATAAAAAATTTTTAGATGTGTTTTCTTAAATGGGATGTTTGATGCAAGCACAAAAAAATCTCTAAGAGGATTTACAGTGAACAAAAAAAGGTTTTACAAAAATAATGTAATTGCAATTCACACAAGAACCAGTTAATCTTTTCATGAAAACACGATCAAGCAAACTTCTGTCAGATGTACTGAATACATCTAATACATTCACATGAATGTTCCAATGACAGGGATTCCAGAATCTCCCCGCAAAAAACATTTTACTTCTCAGTGTTTACATAGCTGCTAGCAAACTTAAGCACTGTGACAATAAGATTGCTGTTTTTAACTACACTTTATGGACTCTCTGAAAAAACTCCTGGGCAACTCTTCAGCAGATTAAGTTTAAAAAAAAAAATTAAACAAAACATAACAAAACCAGATACTGTATTCCAGCTAGAATTTCACTAAACATTTTAAAGAAATAACCACCTTCGTGACTTATGTTTGTTCATAGCAGCACCATCTCATACCATGAGAAGAGTGCCTTTTAAGATCACAGTTACTGCATAGTCAATTTGTAGCCCATGGTATTATTAGTTCCTTATCTATACAATTGTTTGTCAAAGTCACCTTCTTTATTTGTGTATTTAATGTTTTCTTTAAGTATATGTAGTCTTGTTCTCAGACTGAATTTCCTGTTTTTATTAGACTATTTTTATCTTTGGTTATCCAAAGTTCCTTCACCTATTACAAAATTATCATTAACACCATACATTCAAGTATCCTCCACACTCCATAACCCCTGTTAGTTAATGAAATACTGAATGCACCTGGACCCAGAGAAGATAACAGAAGAAGACTTAATTGTAGAGAGGATGATAGATAAGGACAGCTGGGAAAGCATTTCAACCAGCTGGATTTCTGCTTAATGATGATTTCACTTGTCTGTTTATGCAGATCACATTGTTTCTTTTGTAAGGGAAGAGCATGTCTACCCACAGATTGCTCCTTTCGTGGATGAAGAGTCTGAGAAAGCTAGTTGCTGTCAGCAGATCCATTTTCAACAGCACAGTCTTGAGGAATTCCTTCTCGAGCACTCCTCAGATGCAGCAGGAAAACTATGGGTCAGACAAGCTATGCTGCCTTTGACAGCTTGCTTAGATCCAGCATTCTTCCTAGATGTCTCTCCCCTACATCATCATGTGATAGATCATGCATGTCACATGAGGGAAAGATTGCACAGCCTTAGGGAAAAATAGTTAAGTTGTTGGTTCTTAAGAATTGGCCATTTTATTATTTATTCAACAGCTTTACAGGTAGAGTAATAAACTTTAAAAAGTTCTTCTTGCACCTTTTCTCAAGATGGAAGTGCATTTTTCACACATTTCTCCAATACACTAGGTGTCCTTAAGCGACAAAACCTATGCAACTAGCCAAATGTCTGTACTGTAGCTTTTGCTCCTAATCCCTCAGATTTCATCATGTTCAACATGCTCTCAAATTAACAATTTTGTTAAAATTATGGCAAAAGACAGTAGTTTAGTCTTTGCTGTATCCTTTGCTAATTGCTTTCCATAGTTTGCTCCCAAGTAATGGACCTATATTTTCCTGTCTCCTTCTATTACTTCTGTTTCTAATGATTTATAGAACTTTATTGCTTCAGTCATCCTGTGATAGTTTGTCCTGCATCTCAGCACTTCTGCCTTACTCCTTCCAAGTTTGCGCTACTCCTTTGTGCTGACCTCTCTGTGTATTCTTTGCTTCTGATTGATTGCTTTTGATTTTGAAATCAAAAGAGGACTTCTCATGTACCCATACCGGTAACATACTTATCTTTCGTTTGCATTAGATTAGTATGCCATTGTGTTTTTATTTGTCTTCTTTCAACAGGCATGATGTTTTCATATCCTTTTTATCTCCTGGAAAGAAGTTTTTTGAATGACAAAACTCTCTAGTTTCTTGGGCTTGAATTCTACTCTTCTGACACTTAATCACTCTGCACTTAAACTCTACTTTTTTCAGAATCATATGATTCTGATGTCTTTTACTCCCATTAGTTTTTATTTTATTAGCTGCTCTGTACTAAAAATATTTCAGAAAGTAAAGGAAGTTATGTTCAAAACCTTTCCAGGATCCTATTCCTATCTATTTTGCCTTATGTATTTTCTCTGAGAGATCAGGGTAAATAAAGAACACTATTAAGTCCACCAGCTCCTTCTATTAACTAGCTAAACTGCATTCATCAGGTCTGTGTCATTTTATCTACATGTGTCCTATTGCTACACTGTCCCTATTCTTTTCTCCATTTTCAGCCATTTCCAAAGTCCAGCTCTCAGCTCAGTGTGAACTTCAGAACAAGCATATACCTAAGGCACACAACACAAGACCTGCTCTTTTCTCTCTTTACTTGGTCTTCCTGAAAAGCCATTCCCCTCTGTCAATACTCCAAACTATGATTCATGCAGCACTCAATTATTCAATTCAGTGGGCGTTTAATGGCAACTTTCTGATATCATTTCAGGGAATGAATAATCTGCCACCAATCTCAAAAAGGAGGCTGGAGAAATGAATTTATAACATAATGGATTTATACATTGTTATACATTATACCTCTTGTTTATACTGGGTTTCTAGCAAATATGGCACAGAAAATCCTAAAAGTATACATGCATGAAATTTCATTTCTAGTATTTGTCATTAGAGCACTATCAACAAGGAGCTGCAAACACTGTATCATGTCTTTTGAACCACTGATAAAAACATATAATCATTTACTCTTCAACTCTTAAAAGACAGAAATACCAGCTGCATTACTTGAAATGTGCTGTAATTCTGAAACTTAAAGAGAATTCCAGAATTGTAACAAAAGAATTGTTTAGATGTATACTAAAAGATGAAAAAAACCCCAAAAACTTTAGCCAATAATACAAAGGGGAAAAATTCCTGTTATAAATCAAGGCAAAAGTCAAACATTCATGTCAAAGATTTGATTATAGAGACTTTACTTGTAAAAATCAAAATATCTAAGTATCTAGTCTGAAAAAGTATATGTGAAGTTTTAGTTTTCCACACTACTGATAGTGATCTGATATGTCACAACTAACTTCCAAGACTCTAAAAACAAAAGATTGATCAACACAAAAAGTACTTCTGATGCTCAAAAAATTTTAGTTTCCATCAGCCTATGACCCTCAAAAGCAGATTTTGCTGCACTGAAGACAGTATACTTACACTAGTTATTTCATAGACACAATCTTTGCAAAAATGAGGAATCCTATGTGTTTCGTTCATTAATATAGTAAATGTTTTATATGCAGTAAAGAAGCAAAAGCAGAAGAAGAAGTGACAAAAACATGAAACAAAGAGAAACAAGAAATAAGAGTGAGGTAAGTTGGTTGAGAATTTACTACTGTATACTTATCTCTCACCTTGTCATTAAGCCTGGAAAAGTCAGTGTACCGTCTAAAAACCACCCAACTTTCCTCTGAACTTCTTTTTACTAGTATTTTGTACACCTGTGTGGAAAAACAAGAACATCAGAAAAAAGTGCAGAACTTCACGCTGCATTGGCTGGAAGGCTGAAATGATCCTTTATTTTTTAATGAAACAACTCACAAATAAAAAAAATCTAATTAAATCAGCAGTATTAATAAATTTCAGAATTTAAGGAAAGATTTTTTGTATTTTCCAAATATAATTAACTACCTTCTCTCTTTGGCAGGTTTGTGAAACTCCTTCCAGATTTCCCCTCTATGGAAAATCAAGTCCCTGCTACCAAAGAGACAACTGAAGTAGGTTTTACAGATCTACTTTAACTTTTGCTGAATTTCAGTTTTACTTATTAATTCTGGAGGCCAATCTGCTCTTTAGACAACAGTAGTAATCATGCAGTTACTGAGCCTTATATTATTTTAACACAGCTCATACGCCTTGGCTCACAAGAAAAAAAAAAAAAGGTGTAGGATAAAAAATAAGATTCTGCTCTGGTTCAATTTGTCTTGAACATTAGTTTTTGTCTTTCCAGGCAGAATATGAACACCCATCCACCTCTGTAGATGACTGTGTCAGAATGATTATACCAGCATTGTAAACCAGAAGTAACTGATCTTTTGAATCAGATGTAGCAAAACAACAGCACCATTCTCCAACTTAAAAGAAAATGGGTTGTTAATAATAATAATAATAATAATAAAAACCTTTTGGAGGACTGCAGTGGGAGTGTGCAAAGCAGAGTAGATTAAAAAGAGAAAGGCAAAAGTGACCGATGTTCAAATGCCTGAACCCAACAAATCTAATAAAAAACAACTTTAACTAGGAACAAACAAAGTCTAGGAAAACAGTTCTCATGTCACAACCTTACTTTTTCCAATATATAAAAAAAGAGACTTTGCAATTGCACCAAGTTACCTTTCCCAATTTACATTTTCTTTTAGGTTAAAACTAATAATCTCCAAGCAAGAAAAATATATTTCTGGAATTGTAATGATAAATAATCCCTCAGTGGGCGTTTAACCAAATTCCTTAAACATTTTCTAATAATTTTCTCATCTACAGCATAGCGAAATCTTTCATAGGGTTTCATGCTTTCACAGCCAGTTCTCTTAACGGATAAATGCATTTTTCCCGTTGCAGTCCCAGCATCTGGTAACCTCAAAGTTAGCCAACCTCTGTGCACCTGAGAGACTCAACTACTTTTCGCCTTCTTGTATTCTATAAAGTATTAAGTTGCAGAGTTATAATATCTACAGATAACTACAATATGAATCAAAAGCAAATTTTCAGCAAGCACCTCTTATCTATATTTCTAAACACAAAAGTCTTACTTGAAGCAGCAGCACCCACAGATGTCACATATTGTGGCAGAGGCAATATTTCAGTCATAAAAAAGCTATTAGCTTTTAAAATCCGTTCTGCAAGTACAACACGTGTCTGCAAAGCCAGCATTCAAATACAATTTTATTTTCTTGTATTTTTTTGCATAAATGTGGGTCCAAATATTTTACCCTTCCTGTCATACTAACTTTTAAATAACCAGGGAGCTCTATTTTATAGAAATTTCATAAAGCAGAACTGCTTGTGAAGATGGTTTGCTAGTATGCAGTTAAACACAGAACAAGAAGCTTTGGAATAGGTTTGTTGATTTACAGAGTATTCTATTAAAAGTTTTGCAAAAATATTGTTTTTTTTCCATAAGTGCATATGTAAGCAAAAAAACAAACAGCTAGCTTGGCCCTCCCTTTGAACAGTTTCCAAGTAAATATTAGTCAACTTAAAAATATTCTTCCCGAATTATGGTCAGCTTAGCAAGTCTAATGAGGAGCATAATAGTGATTTACTGGCTGAAAAAAATATGGTCAACCTGGAACAAACATTCTTCTTTTTTTTTCCCTACAAAACTAGGAAAAAAAGGTATTTTTTCCTTTTTCAGACTTGCAATTAATAAACAAAGCTCTCAAGTATTACAAAACTGACTCTCAGTTAGTTCATACAAGTTTGTGAGGGAAAACAACAAATGAATTCAACAAATTCAAGCAATTTTCAGTCAGTCTTAAATTGCCTTATTCCATAAATGCAAAATATTCAATGAAAATATGCATTAGAAACCAATTTCTAGAAGATTCAGCATCTCGCTATCATTTCCATTTGATTTATTAAAGCAGTGAAAGTTTCAAGTAATTCAAAACCTAAAAAGAAAAACAGTGAGTGGTAAGCGAACATTCCACATTAGCCAACTAATTTGAGACCAACTGCTTACAAATGCAGAAGTTTCTCAGACAAGGTTTTTTCTCCCTAAGCTTCAGCAGCTATGTACTCCAAAATACACTAATGTTTAACTGTTAAAGTTGGTACATCACAAAGCATAAGTAATTCAGATTCATATTCTTGGGAGCAATGAAATGCTACACAAACTGTATTAAAACTTTAGTAAATAAGCCTCCTTTCTGCAGCTTTTAAAAGTAACTTCAATTTCACTTCCACTGATTGTGCACCACAGCAGCAACCAACATTTCTAGCACTAATTACTCACTAGCTTTAATACATAATTGCAAGTTTATCTTTAATTAACTGCTTATGTTTTCTGTTGCTCTCTGAAACAAACACAGCAACACAAGAAGTGAATTCAGAAAGAGCAAAAAAAGCACCCAAGCATTTTAACTATGAAGAATGTTTCATTTGTACTGTAAGGCCTTATACATACAATGACTATTTTGACTCTGTATTTTAAATGCAGTTGAAGAACATCCTATAAGCATACTGGAATATGCTTTGGCATATTTTCAGACCAAACCATGTCAATACAACAATACTATTCATAGTTTTAGCTTTGAAGGTATTATTTAAAAAGAACTTTTTAAACTTACATGCAAAATTTTTTTTGGCTCTTCTATTACCRTGCATAGTGATATTAAAAACCTATGACAGGATATCGCTTTCAGATAATTAAAAAATAGCACTATTGAATTCTTTGTAAAAGAACTTGATGATTTTACTAGTATTTTAAGTGTCCTAAAGGTGTTAGCTTTCTGACATTTCTAATCTAAAAGAAAACCAGAGAACAAATGCTTGTCTACTGTTTCCTCCTTCTTACCTATTTGTTATTTTTTTAATAACTAGTACCCAACCAACTTCTATCAGTTACACAAACATTGCTTAGTTATCCCAACGAAATGTTTCAACCATATCCACAAAGCAGTATCTTATCTGTGTACGGTATATTAAAAAAAAGTCAGCTACTGTATATTTTGAGAAAAATCAATTTAAAACAGTTAAGCTAGTGTTTTGCCATGAGATACCACACATGTGACACCTCACCCTGAGGCCTCTGGAACAGAAGAGATTTCCCCTAATTAGAAGCTAAACCCAGCAATGTCAGAAGCTGTAAACAGTGTTTGTACATTGAAGTACATGTTGTGTTTCTAAATAACTTTAAAAGGTAAATATCAGGGTGTTTTGTTGCTCATTTAAAATAAAAGACTACATTTTAAGATGTTTAAGTATCCAGTTCAATTTTGCAAGGAATTGTAACTTTGTAAGGAATTTCTGGCTTTTCCAGGAGAAACGCATGATACTTGGAAGTAGAGCAAAGCATTTCTATTCTGCACACACAACTTCAGAAAAGACTGCTTCATTTCCCCCCACCTGTAAAAAGGGGAGGATACTTTCCTGCCAGATTACAGTACTTTGAAGCTAGATTGGTATTTGCAAAGTACTACAACATCCCTGAACTGCAGGTTTCATTTATGAAAGAGAACACAAAGTATATTCAATCATTATCTGAATGTCTATATAGGATGAACTGTACTATCCCCAAAACTTACAGTGAATTTTGCCCTTTCCTCCATCACCTCATAACCCAGTATAGTAGGCGTGGATGGTCGATCTTCCCAGCTCCTTGAATCTGTATTCTGCTCTATATCTTCTATGGGCTGAGAACAGTATTCTATGGATGTGTCCATACCTGTAAACTTAGTCCTAACAAGTGGACTACTACACACAGATGACGTAGAGCCAATCTGGTCAGGCACGCTCATCTTTTTAAAACTACCAACAGTAGAGTCTTCCAGCTGTCCTTTTGAGGAGCTTGAACTTGTTGATATGCTCCCAAAAGAAGAACTTCTTTGGTTTCTGTTTGTAAAGCTGGAAGATGAACTTCCAATAGGAACAGGAACATATGGTGTTGCCATCCTTCATGGGGAAAAAAAAAAAAAAAAACAACTCAGTTTCTGGTCCAGGAGTTCAAGGTTCATCCACTGGATGATCCATGCTTCCTCTTCAAGAACAGTACCTGCAGGGAGGACAGAAATATTGTCAAACCTTTTGTTTATATTAAGTGAAAACAACTGTTTTTGGAAGAAACTATACCAATATTGAGATGGTTAATATCAGTATCAATGGTTAAACACTTCCACAAGGAATTTAATATAAATATAAAATGCTGCCTTAAAATTACATCCATATAGTTTAAAGGATGTATTTTCAGGCCTTTCAGGACTCTGCCTGAATTTTCACTATTAAAATAAAAATGAAAGAAAATTAAAGTAAGATTGTGAAAGAAATTTTTTTATGATTTGTGTTATTTTATTAAAGAAGTCAGCAATTTTAAGTCTGAAAAGCTGATGTAGTTTAACTGTTTAGCATAAATGGTACAAAATTTTTTTCAGAATTATGTTTCTGTAAGATGTACAGAGCAGACTATATGAACCAAATATGCATGCAATAATATGCATGACCTGAATCAAAAGAAAACACAGTAAACTGTATTTGCAAATACATGTTCTTTCACCTGTATATATTACATATACTCACTGAAGTATGACAGATCTGTTTTCAAAGCAAGATATTTTCAAAACAACAACTTTATAACTTCATTGCATATAATACTGTAACAATGTTAACTGGGCAGATTTTATGTAGCTTTAATTGGAGCAATTAAGTTTTACAAGCACATACATCAAAAACAGTGTTGTGACAATAACTATTTTTCCATTTTGGCAGCAGATTAAAATGGAATAAAATAAGTTTTGGGGAAGAGAGATAAATAAGTTTTGACATTTTTTCTACAACAAAACCATTTCAAGTCAAAATTAATTTTTTTGTGTGTGTGCRCATTTCAAAGAAAGTAACATAAAATTAAGGTAGTCTCAAACTGCCAAAAAAGCAGCAGCATTCTATTTTAACAAAATACCAGAAGGAGGACTCACACAAGATGCAAATTAGATGCTATCTCTTTGGATTAACAGGATTTGAGTCACCACACATTTTGCCCAAGAGTACACTAACCACAAGGCTGCAGGCTGTTGTGAAATGGGAAACTGTCAATCTGATTCACATCATACAAACAATCCATCACCTACTGGAGCAAAAACTGAATGGGTTTCCTAATTGCAGTGTGATATTTTCATTCTCCTGCTTGAAATAAATATGAAATATGACTGAACACAAATAAGTAAGTAAATATGAAACGAACCCACGTCAGCAAGAAAGATCGAGAAAAGCTCTTGAGATAATTTCTTCAGTCAGGGAAAGCAGAACTTCCCAGTCCTTTGACTATATAGTAAAGTCTTCACACACTCGACACACTTAGTATGTTTGAAAGCTATGGGAACATGACCACAAGGAGAAGTTTTGAATTGGCAACGACTCCTCAAGAGCATCTCTGCCTCACTGTGGGATGAGGCTGGTCATTTAGCAGCATCCCAGGGAGTAGAAATGTCAATCTCATAAACCCCTGCTGGTTCACATTTTGCTGCTCAGGTGTGGGATTTGGACTATCCAGCAGCTCCTAGTGCAGCACGGCCCTGTGGTTAGTTATGTGACTTAACTCCACGGATCACACAGTTGAACTGCTTCAACATCACATAGTTTGAAAGAAGCTAGTCACACCTGCGCTGGAGCCAAGACACTCTCCTGTAGCTAGGCTAAGGTCTAAATCCTTTTCTTCAGCTGTATTTGAGTTATTGAAACTATTTTCTGCCTCAAATAAACCTATATCAGCCAGTAGCACACCTAAATATGAGCAGATCCGCACAGCAAAGCGGCCGGTATTGTGCATCCAACATCTACACCAGACATGCTTCAGCAGTTTTTATTTCAGACTAGTTTAATTTGCTGCCATTGACGGGATGCCTATTAACAGCTGAAGTGCATTAGGTCTATTCCCAGCAAGCATTTTCTGGTTTAGTTTCTTTTGTACACTGCAAGACTTTGTGACCCAAAGTATATTAAATGGTGATCAAAATTTGCTTCTAAACGATTTTCTTGACTCAAACTAAGATAGTAAACTTGCCCATAAAAAAGAAAAGGGGATGACACCATCAATGCACTGCTCAGATCCCCCAAAACTCTTAACAGGAATAGAAGAGTATTCTTCAACTAGTAGAAGCGTTAGGTTAAGTGAGCTAGAGGCACACTAGGTTGTTTAATATGATGTATTTTTTCAGTAAAAAGAAGCATACACGGATATTATGTAAGAATTTACCATATCATAAATACGTATATATAAATCCTTTATATGCATATAAATGCATCTTATCTGGAAATTCTGATACCTCTACAGTATATCCAAAATATTTACTCGTTATGAATTGCAACAGGGTTAAAAAAAACAACAACACACTAATACAAAATTTACAGCTTATAAATGCTAAACATTAGAAAAAGGATACAATGCTCAGATGAGGGTTACAATCTTACTGCTTAAAGCTTTTCTATGAATATAGAAGCTTACTGTCAATTCATATAACAGAAGCAGCAAACACTAATTTGATAAAACGCTTTTAGACAAGATAAGTGTTCGCATCAGTGCACAAAGGAGGGAAGTGCAAAGTCAGCTACATATCCAAACTCCAGTGCAGACCGGTCTCACATGCCATTACATTAAACCAGGAGAATCATTGCCGTAGAGCAACCTTCGAAACATGCAGATCCCTGTGCTGCCTTCTAAAAGATAAACCAACCACTGCGCTCTCTCTCATCTAAATATTTACATTCTTTATTTTTCAGAAGAAATTTGTTTCCTGTTCATAACTTGTATTTGGCTCAGTTTGATTTCCAACTGCAAGTTCAGAATGAAATGAAAAGATGAGCACATTCACTTGAAGTACTTAATTGCTAAATTTGAAACAGGATAGGATAGAGTCCCAGGAACCCTACTGTCACATGCTACAAAACAGCATGACACCAACTTCTCCTACCCGAGTGTTTACAACAGTCACCTCCCTTTCTGTGGGTGAAGCAAACAATCCATAATAAAAACMTTTTAAAAGGGTTTACCTCCAACTCTAAGCTACGGCAATTCCAAATTCTTTTAAGCTAATGGTTTTTGGGTTCATTGAAAAACATGGAAGCTATGCAATGCACGGATAACAGATTATAAATAAAACAATCCTTGTTTAACACTTCGATTGGATTCGGTAAGCTTCAGTTATGCAACACTGATCTGGTTACTTATAGATACGTCTGTTTGGACAACGAAGTCAGGCTGATTTTTATTGTTCAGGTTTTAAACGATTTACTACAATGGAATGTTTCCTTAGGAATTACTGGAACTTTTAAATTACAGCAACATTTTCGTCGTGTTAGGGTCTACAAACTTTTAAAAATAAATAAAGATCTTGCGCCAGCGTTGACCAATGTATTTCACCACGTATTTTACTTGCTTATGACTCAAAGTTACGAACCCACTTATAGCACCTAACATGCACCCACAGGGAGGCAAGTACCGCCCCAGAGTTTGTTACCGAGTGAGAAACACCGTATGCTTGTAAACCAGCTGAAAGCAACCCTCCTTCCCCCCCAAAAAACACAGTAAGAAGCGTTTATGTTTACTAGCTCTGTGATTTAATGGTCCTCAAACAGAATTAAAAGAAGGAACTCCACTTACCTCCCGCTCAGCCCCAGCAATTGGCACCCGCCTCTCACTCCGCGTTGTCACAACTGCTGCCAGAACCGCGACGAGGCGGCAGCAACCGCACGCCGCGACCTGCGGCGCCACCCTGGCGCGACGGCCCTACAGGGCCGGCAGCCGCCGCTCGCCCCGGGACACCGGGCTTCCGCCGCCGGGCTCCCGCGCCCCCCCCCGCGCACCTCGCCGTTAAGCCAGCGGCAAACAGGAGGGGCGACATCAGCCCCGCGGCACGGCGACACGCCGAAAGGCCGGGCCAGCCCGGGAAGCCCTGCCCCGCCGCACGGCCTGCTGCTCGGGCGCCCCGCGTCGCATCGCGTCGCAGCGCCAGC
>NW_020450814.1:515639-528246 GCF_003343035.1 Apteryx rowi
GGGGCCACGGCCCCGTACCTGCGGCGCGGGGTGCGCAGCCGGCAAGAGGGGTCGGAGGGGGACTACGTTCGCATAAGGACTGCAGGTACCGTCGTGCCCCGCGAGCCGGGAAAGCCTTCACTTCCCGGCAGGCAATGCGCGGCCGCACAGTGGGGCAGAGCCTGCCGCGGGGCATCCTGGGTGCTGTAGTTCCCTGCCGTCGCGTTGCCCGCTGGGACTGGTAGTTTCGTGGMGCGCGTGGGTGGCCGAGGGGAGCGGGGCGAGCGCGGCCTCCCTGCAGTCGCTTCTCGGGTCTGGAAGCGCTCACCTGCTTCCAGAAAGCGTCTCACCTTCTCCAACTGCTGCACAATTGTTTATATTACGCCTGCTGCTTTCGGCAGGGTATGTGTCCACGACTAGTATAGCAACCCTACGCGAGCACTATACTCGTAGGGTGCTTTGGTCCAYGACTGTGAAAAGAAGTATATGCCTGTTGCATTACCCCTGTCAGTATATACTAGTTTGGGGGCCACTTTTTGCAACTAGAGTGTAATTCTTCCACTCCTGGAATTATATTCTTAGGATCTTAGGGAGTTTTGTTCTTTTTTATTTTTTATTTTTATTTTTTGTGTCATATTGTTTAAGCAGTAAATCAGACTATTTGGAACTAATTTTGAACTAAGTGTTTTTAATGGGTGTTCTTCCTTCCAGCAGTTTCCTCAGATTTGGCAGGCTATTTGTGAATGACTACTGCAGAAGCCATGACACAAGGATTTTTTTTTTTTTGATCTAATATTCTATTAAATTCTCATTTGTGTTTTAAAGTGTACCCCTCAGCTGAAATAATACATTGGGTTTTTGAAATGCATTGCACAACATCTGAGGAGATTTAGTTAGATTTAATTAATTATGTTTTCAAATTTGAACTGCTGAACCTAATATGGTCAGAATACAACTATTAGGAACTTTAAACTTTGTTTTGCTGAAACTTTGTCTCACTGAAGATGAAAATGTCCTCTAATATTTAGGAGCGGAAGAGGAAAAAAATGCTAGAAACAAGAAAATTCTGTTCAGAACAGTTTTTCTGTAATCCTCCATGTCTGAGGATTACAATAATTTCAAATAGTTTTTTATTCTATGTTGTCTTAATTTTTACTGTGAATGCATATTTTTAAACTGTGCTACCTACATTGAATCTACTTTTAAAAAATGAATGAGAATTTTCACCTCTGGAAACGTTTAATAGTTTTAAATTTGTCTTTTTCAGTCTGTTAGACAGTCAACCGTCCTAACAGCTTGAGACATGGTTTTGTTAGTCATCTACAATATAGGGTAACATACAATTTTTAACAACCCCCCCGAAAAATACTGAGGTCAGTTTTCATGATGGCCTATCCCAAATCCTTTGAAGAGGACAGGATATTTTTCATTACGGTGAGCCGGTATAGGAGCGAGGAGTGAGACTGCATTGCCTGGCTTGTTTGGAAATGCCACAGAAATCGGTGGGATTTTTGGCTGCTGAGCAATGTGGTCTCAGTGCCTTCATGTCACGAGGCACTATTCACGGGCACTATTCACCTGTGAAGTCTTCAGGGATGTTGCTCTGACTGTTGCTTCACTGGTGTAAGCGAAACTGTGCAGGATTAAGGTGAATTCAGATTGCTCTRTTCTTTTCCTGGCTTTATAGTGGTTCTTCTCCATGTACTCTGGCTGAAGCAGTCTAATTTTTGAGACTGTTTCTCTTCAGCTGCTTATGTAGGCAGAAGGAAAGCTGTGGCTTTCATTGTAGGCTAGACTGAGCCACCCTGTGGCAATACCGTGCATTTCACCTTTATTGAAGCATCTGTACAGGAAACCCAGTTGCTAACGTGTAAGAGACTGGGAAGTATTTGCTGGACTGCCCTGGAGCATTTTTCTGCACATACGGATACCAGAATCCACCCACGTTCTGCCTCCATCCATTGGATTCTCCAGAGAATTTGTATGTTTATTACAGGCCTCATAAAAATCTGTGAGGCCATCATAATCCTTTAGGCCAAAGACATGATTTCCGCTAATGCTAGCTGTTTAGCTAGCATTAATTTAACCATAATTCATTTAACCTTGTTTAGGGGATAGGGCTTGCAGAATCAGAAAAGCCTGTTAATGCAAAAGAGGACTTTATGCAACCTCTGTATGTACACTTTCTCTTCTGGGAAGAAGAAYGCAGGAACTGCTATTCTGTATAACACAGAATTGCAGTCCAGCAACTCCAGTTTCTATTGTCAAAAATACAGATTATCCTGCAGGTGACAATTTTGGGATAATCTGTTATTGAATTAAGTGTCGCTTCTGTTCTGGTATTTGAGGCATAATTCAATACATTTTTCAAAGTCCCACCTGCACTCATGGTCATTTGAAACACTGAGGGTAGGATTTTCAATCAGGTTATGGGATTTAGGCACTCAGATCTCATTACATTTCAATTGGATGTAGGCACTCAAATTCCATTGTATTTTAAAAGAATTCAGGCATTTAATCCCATTAGATTTCAATGGGATTTGGGTATTTCTCTCTCAGGATACAGCGAAATCTATTACTTGAAGTATATTGGTTTTAAAACAAAAAAGCCAGTTTCGTTTCTTAGCTTAAAACCTGCAGTGTTAGAAGTGATAGAATTTCTCCTGAGGGCAATTATTTCTGTAATTCCTTCCAGGTTCAAAAACTACAAAATTTTAAAGAAATACAATTGGATATTCTGAAAGTGGAGTTAAGAGTTGAAAGTGGGAATTTCATAAAATATGGGCATCCAGATCCTGAGTTGTGATCCTGAAATCCTTTAATCAGTTGCYGTATCATTCAGGGGTGTTTCCACCTCAAAGATACTGCATTAGCATGTGCGTGTGTGTGTTGTCCTATGTTTGTGAGATGCTACTTCAGCACATGTGCAGAGGGACCTTTGCTTTTAAAGGGCTGAAAAACTTGACTTTTTACATCTACCCTTTGAGACCTCCTGTCCTTGGGAGACTGTACACAGTTTCAGATCTCTGGTGGAGGAGATTGAGGGAAAGTGACGGTGGGATTAAAATTCAGTTGCTGGCTGGTTTGCAGGTTTGGTTTGATTTCAGGTTAGTTCCTGCTCTGTGGCTGGCTGTGTTCAAGCCTACTTTAAAATCATCATGAGGCATCTCACTCATGCAGCATGAGCTCCTGGAAGCCTGCACTCCTTATTCAGAGATCAAAATATCACATTGAGAATTAGGTTCCACCAAAGTCCTGTTCTTTGTTAACTCTGGATCTTTCATAATTTCTAGGACTTCTGTTCTACTTTTGTTTGGAATTCACACTTGACTCTGGATTTTTATTTCTTGTCCAAAGCATTCAGGTAAAATACTGATTGCCACTTTTTTCTCCTAACTGATTACTAGTAGGCTGGCAAGACCTGTATATTATCTTCTGATGCCTGCCATACTCATAATATGGTTTTGTTTCTAAATTGGTTTCAAGGTGATATCCTGATAATAGACTTTTTATGGAATACCAGATTCACAGGTATAGTTTAGCTGCTGTGCATTAATTTGGCAATTCACAGAGTCACAAACGGGACTTACCTGCTTTCTATTCAATTGCTTCCACTGTGCTTCTGTGTTAGATTGGAGTCCTCCAGTAAGAAAGCAGAAGCAGCAGCCTCTAAGGAGTAAGGAATCCCTGCCCATCACAGGCTAGGCCTGCTTCATGTTCTGGGAAGTTTTTTTTTTCTCTCAGGGATTGCTTGTGGGTATAGAAGCTTGCGGGCTTAATGCCCAGCATTTTCAGATGAATGAACTATAGGTGTGGCTTTTTAGATAAGATGTGAGGTATAACATTTGCTTCTGCCTGGAAGATGCTGTTCTGCCTTCTTCCTTCCTTTTACCCTCACCATCAGCATTGTCAGCCCCTATCCTAGCTGGGTATTTCTTGCTTTGGCTTCAAGGTAACACTCTTGTGTAACAATCCAGTATGCCAATGGGGTTGTGTTAAATTTTCTTTCGCTGTTTAGTCATTAAGTGTCCTGGTAGAAACCGATCAGGATCTGAAAGACTCTCAAAGAGTTAAGTGGTTTCTCATCTCCTTATTAGTGATTTCTTTCTTTTGTTTGAGGTTGCTGCCTTCGCTTTGAGCTCAGTGGAGGGAAGGATCCGGGAGCTGCTGTCTGTCACAAGTGCCTGTCTCAATGTCTCGGTAGGTGCAATTCAAAATCTGACTGTGATGTGTCTTTCTGTCTCCTGTGCACCTGTGAATGCTGAGGGAGCTGGCCAATGTCATTGTGAGGCCACTTTCAGTTACCTTTGAAAGCTCATGGCAGTTGAGGGAGACTCCTGAGGACTGAAATAAAGCAAATGTCACTCCTTTCTTCCAGAAAGGCAGGAAAGAGGATACAGGAAGCTACTGGCCTTTCCTGAGTCCTTGGGAAGGTAATGGAGCAAATAAACCTGGAAACCATTTCCAGATATATGAAGGTGAAGAAGGTGACTTGGAGTAGTCATCATGAATTTATGAAGGGAAAATCTTGCTTAACCAATCTGATAGCCTTCTATGATGAGGTAACTGTCTTGGTGGATGAATGGAGAGCAGCAGATGTTGTTTATCTTGACTTCAGTAAGGCTTTTGACACAGTCTCCCATAACATCCTCATGGACAAACTGATGAAGCATGGGCTAGATAAATAGACACTGAGGTGGACTGAAAACTGGCTGAATTGCTAGGCTCAGAGGGTTGTGATCAGCAGTACAAAGTCCAGCTGGATGCCAGTCACTAGTGGTGTCCCCCAGGGTTGATACTGCTGAACATCTTCATTAATGATYTGGATGATGAGACAGAGTGTAGCCTTAGCAAGTTTGCAGATGACACAAAACTGGAAGGAGTGGTTGATACAACAGATGGGTGTGTGGCCRTTCAGAGGGACCTTGATAGGCTGCAGAAATGGGCCAACAGGAACCTCGTGAAGTTCAACAAAGGGAAATGCAAAGTCCTGCACCTGGTGAGGAATAATCCCATGCACCAGTATAGGCTGAGGATCAAATGACTGGAGAGCAGCTTTGCAGAGTAGGTCCTGGGAGTTTTGGTGGACAACAATTTGACCATGAGGCAGCAATGTGTCCTTGTGACAAAGAAGGCCAATGGTATCCTGGGCTGTATTAGGCAGAGTGTTGCCAGCAGGTCTTGAGGGAGGTGGTCCTTCCGCTCTACTCTACTGGTGAGACACATCTGGAGTGCTGGGTCCAGTACTAGAAGGACATGGACATGTGGCTAAGGGCCACAAAGATGATCTTGAAGCATCTGTCATAYGAGGAGAGGCTGAGAGAGCTGGGACTGTTTAGTCTGGAGAAGACAAGACTCAGGGGGGATCTTACCAATGTGTATGAATGCCTGATGGAGGGTGGGGAGTAAAGCAGACAGAGCCAGACTGTTGTCAGTGGTGCCCAGTGACAGGACAAGAGGCGACAGGCACCAACTGAAAAACAGGAAATTCAGGTTAAACATAAGAAACAACTTTTTCGCTGTGAGGGTGGTTGAACACAGGAACAGGTTGCCCAGAGAGGTTGTGGAGTCTTCATCCTTGGAGATATTCAAAGCCTACTGGATATGGCCCTGAGTAACCTGCTGTAGCTGACCCTGGTTTGAGCAGGGAGTTGAACTAGACTTCAGAGGTGCCTTCCAACCTCAGCCATTCTGTGAGTTTGCTGGCCCATTATCCTGTTGTTGCTGCAGAACAGAAAGAGACAAGATACAGTTTCTATTTCTGTGTTCTTAAAAGCACCTGCTCTTCAAAGAGCATGGAAGCAAAGTTTGTTCTCCTGTGCTGGTGCTGGATGATGGACTAAAATTCAACTTGTTGGAAGTTGACAGGTAATCTTTGAATGTACTTCCAAATACTTTCTTTCTGAATAAGTTTCTTTTTTTTCCCCCCTGTAATCAATGTGGTAGGAAAAGAAAATTGTAGGGACAACCCAGGGAGTAGAGAATAAAGAATTACTGTTAATTGAATAGTAGTCTACAGTGGTTTCTTTTCAATCTAAATAAAAATATTATGGCAGAGATTTCAGGCATTTTGATTGAGGAGTCATATTCATGTGCAATAATGACTTCATTACATGCACTTGAAGCTTCAAATTTAAAAATGATTCATTTGCTCTTAGCTAGAAGAAATGGTTTTAAATGTTCTTTGTTTTACGTGACTGAAACATTCATTTGCTTTCCTTTTCAGATCACTGTGAAACATGCAGAGAAGAGGCAATTCTTTTCCAGAAGTGACCTTCTGGACAGAATTGTGCTCTGAGTCATAATTTGACATGGCAAAGCATCTGATACTGCCTTTGTGGAAGGTTTTATATTTCTCTCCCAATGCAGCTTGTTTTTTTTTGTGACACAATATTTTTTAGTATTGATTTGTGAGAGGTCTCAAAAGTATTTCTTTTTCCATGGGGAAAAGAAGCAGCTTGGTCTTGTTAACACATATAAGTGGGACTCCAGACTCCATTCCTAACTATCTTACATTTTTTTCTGTATGATCTTGAACAAATCACCGTAATCTCAATTTACTGTCAGTTCCCAGGTTTTGCTATAGGCTTACTAAGCCAGCTAACAAAGTTACAGTGAATATTACCTTCTGCTAGATCTGGATGGGAGGCATCACTATTACTTGCACAGCCCTGTGTTCTGAATATAAAGTGATGCTTTTCTTTCCAGCACTACACAGCTCTATCACAGTATGCTCCCTTTGCAATCACTAATACAGCTCGATACAGGGCAGTGTACAATAACTGTATCCAGTGCACAAAGCATGAGAGTTTCATTGTTTTTAACAATAATACAGAAACCTTTCTATTTGTTTCCAAAGTTCAAATAGCAGCAGTGGTATGAAACAGCTTTGTCTTGGAGAAACATGTGGCGCATTCATATGCAAATAAGTACACCCTGTGCTTCAGCAAGTGCCAGGATGGTAATGTTCAGTACTGCCACACTTAAGCGAACTTTTGCATTATGCTAAGCTTGTAGTCAGCAAGCCAAAATTGTAGCAGTTTTTCCTTCTCTGTTAGAAGCAGACTTTGAAATACTGCTATACTTGACATTCTTACCTATAGATAGTGTTGCTCTTTTTTATGAAGTAACAACATGCACGTAATTATTTTTACATTACTATTATACAGTAATATATTTTGTTTACATTAAAACAAACACCAGATAATTTTGAAAAGCCTCTTTTAACTTTGAGGAAGGAAAAATCTCTGTCCTTCAGAAGGACTCTGTATCTATTGCTTTTTGTTTTGTTTAGTTTTTTAGTCTTTTCCTATTTCTACTGTACCTTGCAAATTGAAATTCAAGAGTATGTTGCACAGAGATATGCTAATTCAACATTAACTTGCAAGCTATTCTAGGGCTGGAGGCCTCTGTTTAGTGATTATTATTATTATTCCTGTCTTGCAGAGGCCAGAAGTGTGCCAAAAAATTTCAGAAATGTGGAAAAACATCATTCTCTGGACAGAATATTGAACAGGATGAACAAGTGACGGTAACAAATACGTCGATAAGCTSGTAAGAGAGAACAAGGGTTATCACAGGAAGATCAATCACTTATTCGTTTTAGGCCTTTGACATATAATCTTTTTATTATCAAACAGTATTTGCTGTGAAGGTTGCTGCCTCAAACAAAGACTGTCTCTTAAGACAGTTGAGCYCTAGTGAGAATGCTTCAACTGATCTCAGCTATGGCAAGGCTTGCAGAGTGAGTGTGCTAGGAAAACCCCAAATCTCATAAATTTTGGGAAGTCCACTGCACATACTGCAGTACTTGTCTCATTATCCCACCTGTTGGGTGCACCATCACTTCTTTTTGAACCACTCACCTGTATTATTTCCCAATGACTGCAAGACTGTGTGGGGAGCAGAGGGTGGGATGGTGAGTTCCCCTCCCAGCATGCAAGTTGGACACAGCCACAGCTCACACCCTCACCGAAGACGGAGAACTCCCAGGCAGAGATGCCTGAAACGAAATTTCCCGTAGAAACTTGGAAACAGCTGATCACTAGCATACTGCAACATTCGCAAAAACTCAATAATTTTAAATGAAGAAGAAAATTAGGCACGAGGATGAGTGAATCACACTTTTTATGCACTGAGGAGGAAGACAATCTTGAGGATGCCTTTTGAATGAAAATATTGCTGTGGCTGTATGTAATGGAAAGAGCAGGCATTGCGAGGGAAGGGGGAGATGGTAAAAAGCATGAGGGCAGTTATAAGAAAGGTAAGCAAATATCAGAGGGAGATTGACTGTCAGAACTGTCACAGGGATTGCTAAGCGAGTATACTATGTGATGGGRCAAAGTCAATTTAAAATGGACAATTTTTAATAGGGATCAATATTGCCTTTCAGCACTTCAGGCATAAATACCCACATCCTCACAAATGTGTACTTCCTGTATGGTTTTAAAATATAAACTTAATTTTGATGGAGTTAATTTTGATGAAATAAATATTCCTAAATGGTCAGATGTGTTAACCTGACTTTGTCACCATACAGTATTAAGGATTTGAAGTTTCAGCATGAAGACTTTGGCCTGCTTAGTCTTATGGCAGACAATTGCCACTAAAAATTACTTTAACCTTTTAATAAAGATATAGAAAAAAGAGGAAAAATAATTAAAGCATTTGAAATGTAAATGATTAAAAGAAGTTTTGGAATATAAACTTTAAAATATAAAATATAGATATAAAAACACATATTACAATAAAAAGGTAAAACATTTTTATTTCAACAGCATCCCTTAATAACTTTCCTTCTTTATATATTGAGATTTTAGAAGGAACTCCTCCCTCTGTTAGATCATATTACAGCTGGTATTAAAGATCTTTTTGGAAAAGAAAAAAATTATTTTAGATGGACTCAAGCTATTGCTTTTCCTAGATGATACCTCTGATACCTCTTTCCTGGGAACAAAACAAGACAAATAGACACAAAAGGGGAGAGAAAACAAAAGCTGACATTGCAGTTTTTATTGTTGATGCTGATTTTTAACTTGCAACTTTGCTAGCTGGAATGACAGATGCACTAGGTGATCTTGGCAACTAATTCAAGATCCAGCAAACTTGCATTAGCCAACATTCAGGTCACATGTTTACAATGAAATGGAAAGAGGGTCTGTCTTATTTGGCAATATTCAGGCTCCTTTCACACCAAAGACAAAAAGAGAAGTAGGAAAAAGCAAAAATAAACCAGAGCAAGAAAGAGAGACATGAAAGAAGTCTTACATGTAGATCCCAAATCTAACATTCCGGATGATGCTTTTCTAAAGCGTAGTGAAAAATTATGTAACAATGTGAGCTGGACTTTTTTAACACTGTACGATTTAGAGTATAGAATTTTACACCACAAAGCTCAGTGTATAATTCATCTTGTCTGATATTAAACAAAATGAAGTTTCTTTGGTGTGAAATAAATTCTGTGCTGTAATTTGAATGGTAACAATCTGACTTCTGTGCAAGAGAGATGGTTGAGAGAAAGCATAAATAATACTTTACCATTTCTTTCTGACATGCAGATCATGTTGCACATTAGATGATGAAGATATTTCTGTCCCTTGACATCTCATGTTCTCACAACAAATGATTATACATCAAAGAAATGAGCTCTGAGTCAAAATGACAGTAAAGATGATGAGCTAGAAAATAATGGAAGAGCTGGTACCTATGAAATTACTGCAAATGACTGAAGGAATGGGGTAAAGGAAATTGCTCAGAAAGTTGTTCAGATGACTTAAACTGCTGTCTGAAAAATAAATAATCTAGGGTATGACTTCTAGAAATGAAATGTGGTTAAAAGTTGAAGTTTTGAAACACCGTGTCCAATGGGAAATAAAATTACTGCATTCGGAGCCATCTTTCTTTCCTTAACCTCTTTCACTGATTAAAGTGTTAGAAAGATTGTAGTTGGGGAAAGTAGAGGGCAAAAGGAATGCCAATGTCATGAAGAATCTTTCTTGTCTAAGTCATTGTCCCATTCCAGCAATGTGAATAGGTGGCTGAAGTCATTACTATCTAAAGACTCTTCAGTGGTCTATGTGAAATAATTTGGTTGTTTCATTCTTGTTCCTGTTAGATATTTACATTATTGAAAAAAAAAAAAAGATTCCTAGGACTGATACCATCCAATTGATACAAGAGACTAAGCAGTGGTTGAGGATTCATCACAGAGAGAAATTTACAGTATCAACATGATAGATGATCCTTTTAGGAAAAGATTAAAGTAACTGATTTACAGAGGTCAGGAAACTTATCCTTTTGCTGACTAGATTCTTGCATAATCTGGTCTTAGTCTCACTTCAGTGGATTGTCTTTTAATATTAACTTGGGGGCGAGGCTTCTTCCTACAATTACTGTCTAAATTTATGTTTGAGGTGGTTGTCTAGGATCCTGTATACAGTTACATATAGTGACAAAGGCATTTTCAGAGGATGATTTCAATTTCTCTTAGATATCCATCTTAGAGATTTTTTTTTAATCAATTCTCACAGGTCATCCATCTAGTACCTTGCAGGGATGTTGAGCCTTTCAGGTTGTGCCCTCCTTCAGAAGATGCTTGGTCTCAATTCTATTCATATGGCCAGAAAGGAAAATTCATGGAGAACTAGGTAAAATGACATGTGGATTAAACTTTTGCTTGATAGCTACAAAATTAAGAGAAGAAGTGAACAGAAGATGAATTTTTATATATGCAACATGTTACTAGGTGCTAAGTATTCACACTGAAAATGCTGGTGATGAAAATTACTTTGATGGAAGGAAGCAAGCAGTGTTTTTTGTTACTTAGAGCACAGGCTTTCCACAAATTCTGAAGTATAATCTTGTTTTTGATATCAGTTCTTTCTGAGTCCTCAAATCAACTACTTATCTCTCTGTTTCAGTTCTTCAGTCAACAAAATGGGCATAACCATGATTTTTATCTCCCTCAAACAATGTTACGTAACATTTCAGTATTGAATTATAGGTGAACAGTAGTAGGTGTGTATTGTATGTGCTCAAAGGACTGGACTAGCACCAGGATCTCTTGAATTGGTTGGTACAGGCTTGACCTAGATATATAACTATCACATTTCTATCAGCTAACAGTTAAGAGTTGGGGACACACTTTTCAGCTTCATCTTTTGAGCCCTCCATTGTCCTCCCTTTTTGGTTGTAGCCTTAAATAAATTTCTTTTCACAGGGGAAAATACGGAGCAGAAGGGTTACTCTAAGCTATGTTCCTGGTGATATATTTTGATGTTACGGAAAATTGGAAAACAAATTATTGCCATGTCTGTTTAAAGATCCATGTGTCTGGACCAGATGTTTACTCTTCAGCCAGTTTTGCTAATGAGGAAAAGGGTAACTAACCATAACATGATTGATTTCTGGGTAAAGGTCCATCTTTTCCTCAAACCCTAGCAGGTGTGTGTATGAAACTTGTCGGAGTGGGGGGACGGGCCCGGAGTAACGACGGAGTCTCAATATGAGTATGATCGTTCTCCCCTTTATTAGAGCTTACACAAAGTATATATATCGACAAGCAATACGCATGCGCTAGCAATAGTTACATGATTGGTTACAGTTTCTGTCCACGCGCATAAAGCGGATATATGATTGGTGCAAGGTTGCTGTCCACGCTCCATCGACATTTATGGAACCTAGTTCCGTCCAGACTTGTTTACCAGTTTTGTGAATACCTTCTTTTATAGTGCTCAAGGTTGCTGCAAGGCTCGCTCGGCCGCTGCAAGGCTCGCTCGCCTTGGCCTACATTCCTTCCCTTACCCTGAGAACGGGATTGCTCATCCCAATCAGATCATGCCCTCTTTCGCTTAACCATTCCTCCACAATTCCCCCTTCTTGTTTATGAGCAATCCAAGCGTGGTGCACTACTTTTAGCAAAGCTTCTTCAGGCAGTGTACTACTACACAAAAGCACAAGCGTACCACTACAAGGATTAGTAAGATGCGTATGCCTTCAGTAAGCAACCCTATTATCCACTGTGGCAGATTTCCAAACAGGTTAGTTCATACCTTCAAGATCCTCACCACCATGCCCTTGAGCTGCTAACAAAAATCAATTGCAGCCCTATTTTGCAGAAGAGCATGTCGCAGGTTATTTTGGTCCTCTAGTAGGTTAAGGCTGCGGAATTAGCTCTTGAGGATCCTAAGGTAGCGTAGCACTTAATGCATTAATAAGCGCAGCACTACAATTACTAGCAGGCATACTGCTGTTGCACCTCCCCCTGCTATACTCAGCAAATTCGCTTTTCTCATACTGCTGGGGATTCCTACTAGGCAGGTTCTAAAGGGTTGCGTAGCAGAAGCGAGCGACAGACGAAAGGCGTGTTGCCCTGTTCGCCCAGGTAACGCACAGATATTGTCTGTGTTCAATCTTGTGGAGAGTCATTACCACTGGGAACAGTATTCCCAGAATCAGGATCTCTGTCTGCTTGTTTGCTAGATGAGTCATGGTGAGTCAAGACAGGCTTCACGTTCTTGCTGGGTACCCACACTGGACCACGATCTGTGGAGACACACATATAACCTCGACCATTAAAAACAACAGGGGCAGGCCCAATCCATATTCCGGAGACTGGGTCCCGATACAT
>NW_020450814.1:534457-536200 GCF_003343035.1 Apteryx rowi
TCAGTCACTACGTTTAGAGGGGTATTTAACCAATTAGTTAGAGCCCAAACTACTGCAGTCAATTCCAGGGTCTGAAGAGAATCCCGGGGCTGTCCTTCCATAATATGTTGCTTCCATTGGTTACTTTCCCTCCATACACACGCTGCAYGTCGCAAGCGCTTGCCTGCGTCCGTGTAGACAGTGACACCGTCTGGAAGTGGTTTCTCACTTACTTTGGATTTTTCTAGCCACTGATTTCGCTTTAATACTTGCCACAGCTTTCCCTGMGGCTGGCACGAATGTACCTTACCACCGAAGCCCAACAGAGCATTTTGTATGGCCACAGYGTTTTGGAGCCACCATTCTAGGTCAGCCATACTGACGGGTATGCTAATATCGTCCGGCTCCTGGCCACTGATCTCTGTGATTCTTGATCGTCCCTTGCGTATCAAGTCGCCAACTGCTTCGGTTCGGGTCTGGACACTCGTTTTTGGTTGTACACTCAGGAATACCCATTCCAAGATGTTAAATACATCTCTGTGATTTTTGCCTTTGTCAGCGGCATCGACCAGAACAGGGGAAAAAGGTTCCCCGTTGCTGTGTTGCCACTGGCAAATGACTGCGTATGGTGAGTCTTTCCCATTGCATATGATTAAGGATATGGGCAGACTTAGGAGACGGCACGAGGACCACGAGCGATGTAGTTTGTCCGTAATACGCTGCAATACCGCATGGTGTTCAGGTGTCAGGGTAATCTTGGCAGCAGGATTTGTGCCTCGCAGCAAAGCCGTCAGGGGTGCGATATCAGTGTTGGAGATGCCAACACAATGCCGCACCCATTGAATATCTCCAAGTAAGGTTTGAATGTCATGCAGGGTGCACAATTGAGTTGCRAGCTCCGTTTTCTGGGGTCGGATTTTTGACTCTGCAATGGACCATCCAAGATATTTCCACGGAGCCGTGTGCTGGATCTTTTCTGGTGCGATGATAAGTCCCTTTGTCGATAGAATGTCACTTAATTGTGTTAATGACTTATCCGTAAAAGACTTTTCCTGGCAGCAAAGAATGTCATCCATATAGTGATAGATTATGGTGTCTGACCATTGGTTTCGAAGTGGCTGCAATGCCCATGTGACATAAAGTTGGCACAATGTTGGTGAGTTTTTCATTCCTTGTGGCAAAACAACCCACTCATAACGCTCTGCGGGTGCAGCCTTGTTTATTGCTGGCACAGAAAAGGTGAAACGCTGTGTATCTTGAGGAGGTAAAGGAATGGTAAAAAAACAGTCCTTCAAGTCGACTATCAGTATGTGCCATCCGTCCGGCAGCATACTAGGTGATGGCATGCCGGGTTGCAACGTTCCCATATGTGGAAACGGTTGTACGGGCCTGTTGTAAGATCTTCCAATCATGCGATTCCCATTTTTTATCTCCCCCTCTGTAAACGATCGGGAAGGCCAAGGCCGACAGCCCGCCTCCTCCGGGGGCTGGCTGCCACTGTCCCTCTACAATGGCGTCCTTGATGCTTCCGCTCCACCGGGGCTCCCGCGGGACGAACCCACCGGAGGTCCGCATACATGGGGGAAGATCCCTCCTCCCCTCCCTCAGTTCCAGTTTTTCCAGTTTTTCTGACAGCTGTTCAAACATTTTTAATAGTTGAGCCGTGGACGGCTTTGTCCCCATGGGGGTGGTAGGCGAGGCTGTGCCTGACGACTCCGGAGATAACGATGTCAGGGGCTCCCGCCATAGCCTCGGCGGGGCTGT
>NW_020450814.1:537241-617030 GCF_003343035.1 Apteryx rowi
ATAAAGCGGATATATGATTGGTGCAAGGTTGCTGTCCACGCTCCGTCGACATTTATGGAACCTAGTTCCGTCCAGACTTGTTTACCAGTTTTGTGAATACCTTCTTTTGTAGTGCTCAAGGTCGCTGCAAGGCTCGCTCGGCCGCTGCAAGGCTCGCTCACCTTGGCCTACATTCCTTCCCTTACCCTGAGAACAGGATTGCTCATCCCAATCAGATCATGCCCTCTCTCGCTTAACCATTCCTCCACAGAAACTAAACATTTTCTTTATTGCAGAAAGTATTATATAGTCCATCCACTACCAGGACTTATGAAAGAACATATGTTGGCAAAGACCAACAGATCAGCACTCTTTTTTTTAGTACCCCCTCCCACATTATTTATTAAAAGTGTCTAGACAAGTGGCAAGTGAGTTTTCTTTGAAAATACTTTTTTTACTGCTTCTCTTGCGTTGAATTGTGAATTGTGGTTACTTAGATAAATGCACTGAAAGACTGACTATTCTTACTTTGGCTGCCAGAATTACCTCTTTATGTTCTTCAGGGAGGTATATTTTGTCATTTGTAACATCAGTCTCATTGTGTGAATCTCTGCAGATACCTCAGCACCATCTTCAGGAGTAATACAGTGGGGGTACCATTTCCCTTGTTCACCCACTGTGAGAGAATAATGCTCACACAAAGCTGTGCTAAATTGAAAGACCAGATTTTTCTACACTAACTCCCTACTGTTATGTTATGATTTTAGAGAGAGTAGTTAAAGAAAAGAATGAAGCAGCCCAGCTTTCTGGGTCATGTAAAAAACCTATAATCTCCACTCAGTTTTTCACAAATGTATTTTAACTTTTCTTCAAGTGTCATGTCTGAATTTGAGAATCCCTGTGCAAGGAAAGAAAGATTCAAGCAATCTCTGAATGTAACTTTTTCAAAGTTGGAAATGGGACCAATAAAATCTCAGTGTGGGTTGCTAAAAGATAATGCAGTGGAAGGTACTGAATAGAGTACTGAATAGAGCATGCTGAGTGAGTTGCTGATGARTCCTCTAAGATTTACTCAGATGCAGGATCAACTGCGAGCAGAACAATAATTCAAGCACTTCTCCTGGGTGACAAAATTGTTGCCTTCCTGGTTTTTTTGTTTCTTTAAAAACCCTGAAAAATGGATCCAACCCAAAATTTACCTGACCTTTAAATAGGTTAATATCCCAAACAGGAGAAAGGCATTGTTAAATAAATGAGGCCACATTAATTCCAACAAAACTGTTTCCTGCTCCTCTTTAATTTACTTCATTATGTGTGAGGCCATTCAATTATTTCTACTGGAGACTACAAGAATATGTATTTTAATGCAGAATAAAAACAATGATACACATTATTTTATATTTAATGCAATCAAATACTTATCTTTTTTCCTCCAGACAAGCAGAGGATGCCTTCAAGGACAGTGAGAGTAAAACCTTAGCTCTACTTAAATACATGGAATTTGACTGGTTTCCTCTTTAATCTTTTTGGGATTTCTCTAGAAACTCCTGTTCCTGTGGTCTGCAGACTGAAAAGTCACAGTCTCAGGATTTCAGGGTAAAGGCAAAAATTTTCCTTTCGTTCATGCTTTCTCTCACGTCAAAAGGTGCTGAAAAGTCAGGTAAGGTGACGTAGATTTTTTTAGGAGAGGAGTTTGCCTTAAGGCACTTTTACATTTCTACCTTGTGTTTGGTTCATGTTTAACTCTTTTGCCTTCACCTAGATAAAAGAATATTGCCTATCATTGGTAGAAAATTACTTTATTTCATTCAGAACCGGTCTTCTCAGGTGACACCTTTCTCTTGCTGGAGTCTACTGAGCTTTGAGCCCTGGTTCTGTGGACACCAGCAATGTCTCTACCTTTATCATAAACATGACCTCTTATAAAATTTGTAATAGAAAGCAGTATGAAATCTTACTGTGGTCTCATGGACCTCCACTCACAGTCTAGGGACCACAGATAGGGAATGTAGGGCGTTTTACTTTCCTCCTTTTCTATACAACCATCTTTTGTTAGCCATTTGAACTGCTGCTAAATAAGAAGAATATTGACTGTTTATTGTTTTTACTCCTGATAATATTTGACCACTCACATCCATTCAGTCACTCATTGTCTGTCTTCTGTACGCTGGAACACAATCTATTGTTCCTTCACACCGGGCACATTCCATATCACCTGGCCATTCAAACTCAAAATCTCTTTGTAGTATGCGTACACAGAAGTGTGTGTGGGATGGGCCAGATTTTTATCTGTCATTTATATTTGCACCCCTTTCAAGGCCCTTTTATGCTGTCAGAGCACTGTAAACAGGCAGTAGTGGAGTGTACCTGAAAATTAAGCCCTCTTTAAGCAGAAAGGGTTTGGTTCTGTATTTTGACTGAGTTTAGGTTCTGTATCTTGATTGAGTTTCCTGTAACACCTTTCTGTACAAGTGGTTCTACCAGATTCAGGGCAAGTTTTACATGGCAAGCTGCTGTTTATGTGGAGAAAGGGCAGCAAAATTGGGCTCTTTGCACTTAAGCAMAATGGGAAATAGGATATTAGCTGACTGTTAAAAGAAGACCTGTTGTAAAAGAAATATTTGACCTTGAGAAAGAAAGAACAGGTCAGCAAGATAACACCTTGAAGAACACAAACAGTGATTGTGCATCATTATTTGTCAGTATTCATCTTCTGTAATATAGCACCATGTTGGGAAAGTTAGGTGCAAAGCTCAAGAGTAACTCTAATGAGATGCTGGCATACCTGAATGGCTTAAGTAATGCAAACTGAGTGTGATATATCTTCTATCAGTTACAGGCAAACTGAAGGCAAATTGGTCAAAATTCCTTCTGTTATATTTTCAAGGATGTTCTCTGTAGAAGACAACATTATTTTGAAACTTATTTGTTTTGAGGCACTTATATTTACAGAGCTCATTTTACATCYGAGAGCTCAAGAAAAAAGGTTTGAGAGGAACTGAAGAGAACTTTGTGCAAAACAGACACTATACTTAGGAATTACATTTTCCCAGCATGCATAATTCTAAATGTTCAATGATGGCAATTAGGGCATTTTAAGAGTGGGTCAYTGAGGAGTGTTGTCATATTATATTAGCTACGGGTAATAGCTGCTGACTTTAGAACAGTGATGTGAAAATCAGACTGCTGCAAAAGATCAATTTGGAAGCTGGGAGAGTCAAACAAGGTGACAGATCAATGCCAATGTAGGAAATGTCCTAGAGGCAGATAACTGCTGTTTTATGTATAAGTAATCAGAGTCCCAAATTTTTTCCTATGCAAATCAATGTCAAAATTCAGGTTAACCTGATTAGGATCATCTTCTTGCAGAGAATTGTCTGTTGCTGTATCACAGAGAAGAGTTATAATTACATTATAGATGGAGAAAAGTTATGAATTCAGTCATTTACATAATATGTTGAATCTAGAGGTCCCTAGGAAAGTTCTTAATATCAGTTATTTTCTGTATAGGACAAATTTGTTCACAGAAACAAATGAGGAAGGTGCTTTTTCATGAATTTAAGAAGGCATTTTGAATTGTTATGCATGGTATGCATTTGTGCTGATCCTGCAATGTACATTTCTCATAAGCAATATTCCTAACTCGCTCTTGCATTTGGAGCGAGTACACTGACCACTCCATGAGACTGCTCGCTCATCACTGGCTGTTGGCCTAAACCAGTGTTCTCTCCATAGCCAATGATGCTTCAGGTTTTTTGTTGTGTCTCATCCCTCGTCTACATGGGGTCACCTTTGCCATTTCGGAAGAAAGACTCCCCAAAAGAACCCTGAAAGAGGTGATCAGGAGACATTGGCAGAGACCTGAAATATGTCTCAGGGAGGAAGGAATATTCCTTCTAATTAGTGCTATAAATAATAAAATGTGGCCAGGCAAATCATTCTTCTTCCCTGGAAAAGTTTAAATAAACCATAAGGGAGATATTATGAACTCATCCAGCATATAAAAAAACTCATATTCTCATTCATTCAGAAGGTGACAATAAGGAATTTATTTTGTGTCTTGCATTTTTATCATTTTCAGATGTCATAAGCRTTGCTTTTTGTTATCACTTAAAAGGATTTTCTGGTTACCCCCCTCACTTCCTCTAAGAAAGATGTATATTATACCAGGAAAAGAGTTGCTTTGCTCTCATAATATAAGCCGTATTTTAGGATGGAGTTAACTGTATTCACAAAAAGACTGTTTTTAATATCTGGGTATCTAGATTAGGGGTGTTGCCATTCTAAACAGCATTTCCATATAGGAACATTTTATAAATGTAGAATTACTTTAGACTGTGTAATGGTTTGCTGAATGCAACAAAATATATCGATCTCAAGATTTTCATAAAATGTGTCTAGTTAACAAGAAGTGTAAGTTATAATGAGATTGCTTAAGTAGTATGTTTTGCTCAAATATGGGAAAACTCAATGCTCTTGACAAATATATCCATTGCAAAGTCAGATCACCAGATTTATCTCTGTTTGTTAGATCATTCCCTCTCTCCCAASAGTGAGGCCCTTATTTCTAGAATATTATCTAGTATCACCAACATTAGTCCTTATCTAATAAATCCAAACACTAATGTAAAATTGGGTCATTGAAAATGATAGAAATGTTTAGCTATATGTGCTGTTTCAAAGTCATTTCTTTGCTCCCTTATCCCAGTGATACTTTTTGCTTTTTGTGTAACCTGATTTTTCTTAAGTGGTTATGACAGAAATATAAATGTGCTGTTGTTTAGATTATTGCTCACATTATTTTAAGATTAAAAATGGGATCGTTATGCTCTGGTTTGTTACTGAATATTTACAGCGGTATGCATCTTTCATTATTAGGTTGAGAAACAAATTTTTTTTTTGTTGGCAGAAGGGGAAGGAGAAAAGTATACTGAATTTGAACATATGAATTGCTATTATTATGTCTTGGACGGCATCCCATTCACAATGGCACCAAGGCTTATGCTGATTTGAAGTACAGAGTAGCCATGTAATTTTTAGTGCTTAATGTTAGGTGTGTTCTTGCATCTCTTGTCAATTCTGGTCTTGTCAGTTCTGGTGGTGGTCTCTTTTTAGCTGTTGCTTTAAAGTTCAAGCAACGCTTAATATAAGTATTCCTAAAATTAAGAAATTTTAGATCACTATATATACTGAATCTGAACCCTTTATGTGACAGTAGATGTTGCTAATGACAAGAGCAGTTCTGTTATTACATGATTTGGACTACTTTTTTTGTATTTCCTGTGTTAAGACTCATAATCTTGTCTTTTCTAAGTATTCTTCAAAAAGAGATTTTAGAGAGGAAATGGTGGTGGAGGTGTGGATTCTTTTTATAGCAAACACTCTGGCTTCAGTCTTAGCTTGTGCTACCGATATCTCTATCATCCTTTTTTGATCACTCTGGAGAAGAAAGGTTAAATTGCAGAAAAGCGCAGTGCATCTTATAAATTGTGTGCTTAAATATAAATTTGCTTGCAAAGGCCAATCAACATTAGGGTTCAATGCAACACTATAACAAGTTATAGGAAAAACCGCACGCTATTTTTAAGAGATTGTTATATTCTTTAAAGGTCTTTATCAAAAATTCTTGCATGCTACATTAAGATGTTTTTGCCTGATTAAATTAAATGAACATATGAACTTCAAGTTTGTAATCTTAGAAACCCAATTTGTCTCTTCCCTGATATTGGGATTTGTTAACATAATGCTGTGCTACTGTATCTGAATACCTGGAAATCATAACATATACAGAATCAACAGATAATTATTTCTAAAAAGAGTAATTACATTTGTTAAATGGCCACATTCATCCTTGCTGTAGAAAGATTATAGAGGATACACTTATTCCTTTATTTAGCCAAGAACTTTAGCATTTCCAGGTCTACAATCTACAGCTGTTATTTGTTGCAGAAATTTTTCATATTTAAATGTGACAAAGAAGTACAATGAAGCTTCCTTTCTGGAAGCAGGATTCCTAGACAATACTTGTGATTTTTCTGCCATGAAAGAAACTTCAAGACAATAGGAAACTCTTGAATTTGGTGAATTTGAATGCCTTGGAAAAAGGTCTACTTTTAAATAGGACAGCACTGTATCATTTTTAAAGCAACAAAGAATAAATAATACAAAATCAACCAAGAGCATAGTCTCTGACATTTACAAACATTTATAATGGCATCAGTTCCAAGTAAGTTAGCTGAGGCAATTTGAACCTGTAGACCTGAACAAATAAATAAGCGTGGGTTGTCATCAGCTATTGCAGAAATGTACCAGAATTTCTGTGGAGCTTTGTGAATCCAAATAAGCACAAAGATCTACCAGATTTCTCTGGGGCTTCTTTCAGTCAAGACATTGTCTGCTTTACTTGGAAGTGCTTTCACAAACAGGTAAAAATGCTACGCTGCAGAAATTTCTGGGCTTTCTAGAGCTGCTGCAGTGTTAGCTGGTCTGAAACTAATGGGCTCACAGAAGACTCAGTAGTAAGGTTGAAAGGTGAAATTAGCTTTCATGAAATGCCCAATTGGCAGGTCCAGCAATAGTTTCCTTTGTTTACCCATCAAACTAATCCATTCTCTATACAGCTATATGCAATGGTTAGACTGTGTTTTCAGTGCAGGCCTGAGCTGGCACTTGTTCCCGGAATGGCTTGTCCTAATTCTTTGAACCTAAGCCAACCCTGAGGTGTAGCTTTCTGCAAGCCCTGAAGAATGGGGGAGAATAATAATTGAGCCTGTGCAAATTTTCAGTATGGCGGAAGCATGTACTTAGTTTCAGGAAGGAGAGCTGAGCGCAGGCATGTTTGCTCTTGCTCAGCCTCAGTCCCCTGCCCTAAGTCCCACAACACCTTGCAGTGATGTAATATGACCATATGCCAGATCAGAAAGACTGATAATATGTGCAGCATGTCGTTATGGAAAATACACATCATGGAAGAAGAAGAGATGACTGAGTCAGCAGTCTAAGGCCAAAGCAGTTTGGAAAATATTAAACAGACATCCCAGCAGTTTCTGCAGAGAGACTCAGGCTAGAGTGTATGGAGTGGGGTTGGTCAGTGGCAGAGAATGATGGCAGGGTGATATTCATCAGGGTCTTAAGTCCCTGCATCGATGGTGCTCAGATGAACCTCTAGCTCTGCAATCTCAGCTCCAGCAACTTGAAATATTTTCCCTCAGAACCATTTAAGAAAATAAACCTGATGTGGCGTTCAAAACTAAAAGCCTGATTTAAAGGTAAGGAATTTACAGAGGCCCAACCAAGGGTTAAATTTGGCTTGTGAAACCTTTACTATGGGTACCAATGTGTAAGCTGGAAACAACCTAGTTTGACTTTCCAATTCCCCAGAGTGAATTTGTAGGCCTGAGAGCTAGAAGAAAAAGCCCTTTCACTGGTATATTGAGAAATTTAATGTGTAAATCTATGAGAGAAGACAAACATACAACTTTCACAGTGCCTTGATCACAGAGTCACTTTTAGGGGAGAACTGCTTTTAAAAACTGGAAACAGTGCTACATGCCAATTGTAAGATGCATCCTTTAATGCTGATTTCCTGCAATCATCTGTTCTTTGATAGTACCTTCGTACTTCTTGAAGGATGTCATGCTTTAAACCAATTCTCTTCTGTAGTGCTGTGCAGTGAGAGGAAAGTTTAAGAACAATTTTAATCACACAGTTTTAGCAAGGATCCGTTAGTTTTAAGCAGTAGCAGAATTTGGCCAAGGACTATGTGCAGGTAGATTCTTCAAAACTGAGTATACATCTGAGTAAGACCTAGAGGCTTGCTGCAAAAGGTTTTATGTTTGTTCTCTTTCAGGAGTTCCTTTATAAAAGTTTCTGACTGGGTGACAGTCTAGTTTATAGCAAATTTTTGCAAAGGTGAAGCTTAGAGTACAGGATGATTGTTTTGTCTGTAATTGCAGCTAAATCTCATGGAATATAAATCTGTTGTCCTATTCTCTATGTTACTGTTCTCATGAATGCCCATTTTTTGCCAAGGATGTAGCAAAAATCATCTTTTGAGTTAACAGCGTATTATGTTTTAAAAAAAAATGATTAAAAATTTGAGGTTTTGTAATATACCTGAAATACTTTTTGACCATTGATAAAATTTGAGAGGGCAATTACTGCATTGCGTTGGTGCACGGTACAATGCTTTTGCATATGTGGAGTTTTGAGGAAGCTGAAAGGCTTGCTTTTTGTTACCAACTGTCTGAAATTACTCTTCTACCCTCTTTTTTTGCTTTGTTTTCATTTCCCCTCAACATGAGGTTGATAGGTTGTTCATGAAAAGAAAATTATCATCTGCTAAACATTTTCACCTGCCAGAATATCCTGTTTTAGCAGTCATAGTTAGGGTTGATTAGAAGCAATCCAGGAGACTGATATTTACAGATGTCAGCATTTTGGAAATGAACATTGAGTATTCCAAATAAGTCTGGAAATATCTTGCAACTGACAAAAAAATACCAGCGCATTATTTTCTAAGGAACAACTTATGAACAGAAAAGGAATGTTATGACAATTTTGTGTCTCTTTTCAGTGTTTTTTCAAGTGAGCTCTCTTTCCACAGTAACAAAACAAACGTTATGATTAATAAGCACATACACCGACAGAAGAGGAGATGAGCAGAAAGATTGTTCTAGTGCTGTAGTAGAAATACAGTCCTACTCAGGTTTCCTCCACCACATCCAGTGTTCCCTTGCTATCCATCTGTAAACAGACTTTTCTCTAACACTGTGGAGATGTACTTAAATACAGCAGGATCTTCCCACCCTACAAGCCCATAAGAATTTGTTGTTATGAACTGAACAATCTCCTTCAAAAAAGCGATGAAATATTATTCCTACCTGTCTGTGCTGCGACGTAAGGACATGGTTAGGTCCTGTTGCTCAGGTGTTGTAGATCCTATAGGTGATCCCGCATTCTGTGGATGAAGCCACGAAAGCAGAAGGGAAGAGCTGTGACTGTGATGAGCTTATGGGGCCTGTATCAGTGAAGAGCGATCCCGCTGGGGAACTTCTGTTTTGTTCTTTCTGAAACTATCGCTCAGTCTGAACCATTGGCCACTGGCTTTGACCCCACCTCTCTTTTTGTTAATTCGTCCCTCACAGTCTTTTGGCCAAACCATGTAGCCAGTTATTTGCATGGCATTTGTGGGTGGGTGACTTTGCCCAGTTTCTGCTAAGCTAGAAAGGCAAGTGGCTGTTGCTTTTGGGGGTTTTTGAACTACTATTTGGCTGTGGTCTGTCTTTATTTTATTGGTTCATGTTAAAAAGAGTTAACAAGTGAGTCACAGATACTATGGGATATCATAACCTGTAGTTGTTTAGCAACACAATGACTTGTAGCATGCTCTATTTAACAAATCACAAGGGTCCTTAGAGCGTCCCCCCTCCTGGAGGTTTGACTGCTGGGGCGCAGGGCCGGCTCAGAGCCAGCGCAGCCGAGGGCTGTCCCTGTCCCTTGGGAATGGTGGGCAGAGGCTCCAGACCTGCTGCAGAGAGGCCTCAGCGAGGGCCAGCCCCGGCCCCGGGAGCTGCTTTCGCCTGAGGCTCTGGTGCTTGGCCCCAGCCAGAGCTACAGCTCCTGCGGGGTTGCAGCCCTGCCCCTGCCCGGTCACAGGCCTGCTGTCCCTGTCCCCCTTGCTGCGGCAGTGCCTGATGCCCCCTGGGGCTGGGGCTGCCTCAGCTGCCCCCAGTGTTCTGCTCCCTTGGGGCAGTGGGACAGGCCCTGGTGGCCAGGCCCTGCCCTGCCCTGCTGGGAGCCCCCCCTGGGCCCCAGCCCCAGGTAGCAGCTGGCCCTCATGACACCCTGGCACCAATAACTTCATTGCAGTTTTTCATTCTTATCTTTTGTTTTAAAAAAATCAGCAATAAAATCAAATGTGTTGTCCTAAAGTTCTAAAGAATAATCCAGGACCTGCAAGTGCAGGAATGGGAAGATGGAGGAGCTGGGTGGAGGACTACCTGGAGGAAGAAAAGCACTATTCACCAAAAAGAAGAAGAAAGGGTTGGTAGAGGGACTACTCTTTCCACTGGGAGTAAACGTTCACTCAGAATGCTTCCACAGAAGAGAAAAGATATTTTTTAGCAGACAGGAGCCCTCTATGCTCCTTTAGCAGCGGATGACAATATGTGATGTTACAGAATAGAAATTTTGCATCACAGCGTACAAATATTGTCTTAAAATTGTAATTTCCCCCTTCTACAAAAAAGGAAGAGAAAAATTAATATTTGAATTTAGTATTATTCCTACAGAATGATCTTATGGGGAGTTACTGTGGAGAAAAGCAGGCATATATGCAAACATGGGTGAGGATCTAGTCTGCCTAATTTAGGCACTTTCCTCTCCCCACTGATAGCATAGGAAAGGTAGCACCTCCAGAGCATGCTGGAGTCCAGTTAAATGGGACTCTACATCTTCCACTGAGAATATAGGAAACTCATAGGACACACAGGATAGTCCTATTGACCAGTCTGGTCATGGTGGCATTGCCCAATTTCTACATAATGGTCATAGAGTATCCTGAGGGAAAACTGACATTACAGTTCTTGCTCCTTGGAAGCTGTGCACACTTTCCATGGCTGGATCACTAGATAGGAATACAAGCAATCCCCTGCGAACGGACCTCACTGACCCACCAGCTTTCTTGCCCACTCTCCTTGTTGTCCCATGGCTCTTGCAGTCCGGACCATGCAAGAGCTCAGCTCCAGGTGAAGTGTGGGAAGAGTGGGCAASCAGGAAAACCCAAAGCCTGATGAATACAATGCTTTTGACATATAGTRATGTGGAATTTAATCTCCTTGCAGGCTTCAATGTAACCTGGAAGCAGGGCTCAACCGTCCTGGGTCACTGCTCTGCAGGTTGGCCTACAGCCCCAGTGGTGGGCAGTAGCATGGTCTCTGCTACCATGCTAGTAGTAGTTTGAACACCCATAACTTTTTAAGGAGCTTAAGTCCTCATGCTTGTCTGTTTTGTCTTGCATTGCCTTGGAACTTCAAGTGCTCTTCTTCTTCCCCAGAGCAAAGATTTTTGTCCTTGTAGGGGCAAATAAAGTTAAAAGTCTCAGGAATTTTCAGGTTCAGTAGATTCCAAGTAAATCTAGGAGCCTGTGATATTGTGATAAGTGTACTCAGTCACTTCATTACAAATTATGATGGAAAGTAACTCCTTGGTTTGCAGTCTTGGATATTCAGTGTTTTTTTTTTTAATCTTCCCAGACATTTAGCTGTCCTCCTTCTTTCTCTGTTAACCTAGGAATGCTAATAATTGARATCACCTCTTTATTTAGAAAACATGGGCAGCACCCCAGCAAGGCAGCCCATCTCACTGCAACTTTTGTAATTTTAACTCATCTGTAACAGAAGTTGAGGGCAAAATTCAAATGGAGAAATTGGAATTAATCCTTGGAAATAAAATGAGGTTCACAAATTGTTTATTTGGCAACTTAGTTTATTTATCTAGCTGGGCTGCTGCTGCCTATATCGTCCACCTAACACTTCTTTATAAAGAAATAATTTATCGTTCAGAAACATGGCTCTATTTTTTTCTGTGCTGATGCACACAACTAATGTATGTCATTAATGTGATCCAGAGGGAGCAGTTCAGAAGATGAGAGGATAATTTACTCACCATGTGCACTCAAGTCCTCTGCCTCCTTGCTGAGATCCCCCTGCTGGTTTGGATTCTGTTTTCTATCATAAACCTACCCTTCCTTTAATAACCAGAAATGCAGTGAGCCTGCTAGCTTAATTCAAGGATAGGATGGAAAAAATTCTTTTTACAGGTCTTTTGGATTCAGAAAGCTCAATTCTATTTTAATCTACAGACCCATTTCTAGTTTTGGCATTGCTAACCTCTGTAAGAATTGATAACTACATCAGGAAAGTGTACAAGGTTATTATTATGTCTAAATTATGACTAAATTATTCATATATATTACACTGGAAACAGGTCTGAGTTGACTCCATGTGAAAGAGAAGATTTGGTGGGGGGGCTGCTGATTTCAAAATGTGCTTTGCTGCAGGGGTGTTGCATGGGGCTGTAGGTACCGCAGTGTCTTAGTCTTAGTAATGCTAAGGGCTTACTGTTTGCAGCTCTGTAAGCTCTCCCTGAAGCTGCTGAGGCAGTTTTTTCTGGAGCCTCTGTGGCAGTATTTTTCCATTATTGTTCTCATGCTGTTATTCTTGTATTATTCTCATGGACTTGCATCTGTGAACCCTGATGGTGTTACAGTGGGATGTCATGGGAGACAGCTAGCACTGGTGTGAGAAGCACCCCTCTCCGCTCCCTCCCCGTTTTGTAGATTTTAGTTTATGTTACAGGAACCAAACATAGTGCACAGCAAAGCAGATAACAGTCATTTAATTGTTCAATAAGCTTTATCCAATAATATATGTGAACAAAAGCCTAACAATAAATGTACAACGTTTGCACCTGATTATCTTACTCCGGTCAGTGCTAATAGCAACATAAGCAGGAGCAACCCATTGGGAGTTTGAGTGGGTCCCAGTGAAAAACATTTACTACTAAGGGAAAAATCATGCTGTAATCATCATCACCACCTGCCTCACTGGAGAGGATGTACAGAGCAAGACAGGACCCCATTGCTGCTCTTCCTGGCTGGCCATGGGGGAGTTTTCCCTCCCTCTCCCCCCCCTTTCCTCCACTTCCCCTCTCCCCATTTTCCCCTCTCCCCTTTTTTCCCTCTCTCCCTCTCCTCCCTCCCTCTCCTTGTCCTTCTCTCTCCTTTTGTTTTTATTTTTCCCCCAAAGTTACTTGCACTCTTAGAGTCAAGGCATGTCATCAGCAATGGGCCTTGCAAACCTCTGTGCAATAGGGGGGACTGGTGACCAAGGCTTAGTAGAAAACTGTAAGAGAAAGTGGAAGGTTATGATGAAGACAGGTAAGAGTTGCTGAAGAGGAAAGAGAGGCAGAGCAACAGGACCTTAGGCCGGACCTAGAGCAGGAAGGCTATACTGGTATGGCTGTGCTGATCTCTCCTATCAAAGTGCCCTTTCTGAGGGTGCAGTCTGTAACAGGAAAAATGGGGAATGCTTTCAGATCTCTTCACAAAAGTGTAATTTTTCTGGAATAACTGCAGCTGTGTAAGGACCTCACCGGCACTGATATGTCAGTCACAGGACTGTTATCACACTGCTGTTCCAGCAGCAGTTTTTTAGGACTCTAGAGTGTGTTTGTGCATGGTGAAGATAGCGGGATGCACACAGAGACACAGGCTTGCATCCTGAGCTTGGCTCAGCACCGTTGCCTCTGACAGAAAGGCACACTGAATGCTTTAAACCATTGCACTCTGTGAATGACTTGAGTCTTCCTGTAATTTGCTTATTGAATATTTGTCAAATATTAAATTGTTTCTCCTCCTCCCTGGTACAAAGGATACCAGATACTGCCTGCTCCCCTCATAGAGAGGTGCTGAGCCCCAAGCAGCAGGCAGTCTTGGAGGTGTATTAGCCTGAAAGTTGGCCTGTGCATGATGCAGGGCTGAGGTGCCCAGCATGGGGCTGGGRCTGGGGGATTTTGTCACACACACAGATTCCTGCCTCTCCTCAACCCTCTCCGGCAGAGACTCTAGCATATATCTGTAGCCTGTCTGCAGATTTCCGGGGTTGGTCTATGTCTCTGGGCACTTTGTAAAGTGACTGATTTTCATTTGCTACTTTTTCTGCTTACAAAAGCAAATTTATCTTGTTTCTTCTTTTCTTTCTCTTCTGAGTGTCCTTTTCAGCCCATACTATTCTATTGTGTATATATTAATTCTATATTCCGTGGAAAAACTTAACTAGCTGAGTTATTCACAAAGAGATACCATATCAAATATAGTGTTATTTTTCTACTCATAAGTAACTGATAGAAAACAGCAGGTGTTATATTTTGTCTTGAACAGATAACATTCAAGAAAGAAGAAAAGGAAACTTTTCCTTTCCCACAGGTAGGGGACTGCTAAATTACACCATGGTAGATAAGCACAGAACTGACATAGGTAACAAAGCTTTGGGAAAAAAGTTCATAATAATAACAATAAATAAGATGAACATATGCTCACACCACCAAGAACTTGTTTGGATGCAGAGCTCCAAAACTTCCAATATTATTGAAGCAAGAAGAAAAGCCTTTTATTGCTCTTAAATAATAATAAAAAAATCTCTGTACAACTACACTGGATTTCAGATTTTGACCCTACAATAAATAACCCCAAACTCTATTTTGTTTTTAACTTGATTGTTTATGTATGTGTGCAGCACAAAACTGAAATTCCAGTGTAACAAGAAATTGCAATTCCAGTAAAGTTTTTGTGTGTATCCATCAAATATTGGGAATAGATATCTAGGAAATATCTAAGCAAATTCTCCTGGGAGGATGCTGAAATAAGGGAACTGGAACATAATTATACCTACCCATTTCTGGCACTGGCACTCTCAGTCACTTCTTTTTTGGTTCAACTGTTTTGTTCTTCATCACCATGAGTATTCCTTCAGCACACGTTTCTCTCATTGCTCTTGAACTACTATTAATATTTAACAAATATATCACATACACAATGAGTTGTCAAGATTCATTCAAGATTCCTTGCTTTTACAGGGCATCTCTAAGTGTGCTTTCAGAGCGCTTAACTTGAGAACGTAGTCAGAGTTTCCCCCCCACCGTTTGTTCATTCACGCTGAACTCTCCTTAGTTCAATGCTCCTTGATCCGTCCTTGGTGACCTGCCGGACGGTTTTGCTGAGGTCTGCTCCGCAGGAAAGTGTAGGCCAATTCTGGGTCTGCTGCGCCAGCCATGCAATCTGCTGACCAGTGCCTGGGACTTGCGCCTGGGACCTGCAGCGCTGCTGTAGCTGCTCTGATGGACCAGAAGAATGGTAAGAGATATCCAGCAGTGAAATCCACGCGTAGGACTGTGCCAAGACAAAATTTTCCAGTGGTCTGGGTGTTGGCTAGAGTCTCTTATTTGAATAGTTCTGCCAAGAACAAGGCAAAAATATTCACTGATTATTATGGGCTAGATCATAGGATCTGTGCACAGACTAATTCCGCTGAAGGAAAAGTCTATCTTGTTCACTCCATCCAGCTCATCAACATGAAAAAAATGTGAAGAGAAGATTAAAAGTTAGTTTTAATCAAATACGAAGAAGTAACTTACAAAATGTATCCACTTGCTAATAGTCTGTGCAGTTCCCTATTGATTATATCTTTTATTGACATCCATCTGTTTGGTGATGATTCTCTTCTCTGTATGATTCTTCACTCCTTCAGTGTAATTGAGTCCTACCTATATGAAATGTATTTAGATGACTGGGTGACTGTGGTGCTGTACAATTGATTTTAAATTGATGCTAAATAGTTTAGTAGTTGTTTGTGGTACAAAATAATAAGTGGAGGCAGCTTTGAGGTCTGTCCAAGCACAGTTTAGAGTTCAGGGTTAAATCAGACCTTGTGAAATTGGGCACAAATCCACCCAAGCTGATGGAATTATGCATACTTATGCCAGGGCTGAGTTTGACATACTAAGTGACCAGCTGGGTTTGCAAAGCAGTTGGTGAGCCAAAGCTCATTTCGACTGAGCTTTTCTTTTTGATCTCAGCCAAATAAATTTTGAAATTTGCAGGAATATTTTGAATATTTTGAAATTTGCCAGAAATCAATGAGAGCAAAAATGGACACCCACTGTCCTGGAAGAGTTAATACTCAGGTATTTAGGACACTAAAAGTACTTCATGGTAAATAAACAGGTGAATCTCTGCTTTTTATGACTTGGAATATGGATGTTTCAGGCCCTCTTTTCAGGGGCCCTCTTTTCAGTGGGAGACTGATCACAGCCAAATGGCAAATTATGTTTTTTGCCATTTGGCTGTGATCAGTCTCCTGCTTGCTGACTCTTGACCCTTCTTCTGAAAAGGCAACCACATCTAAGACATGTTTCTAATACAAAACTTAAAAATGCCAAATTCTGGAAATGTTTGCATGAAATTAACTTTTGGCAGAAATTAAGTTAAGCTTAACATTTTTTCACCTAGCTCCTCAATACTTCCTTTCACCTGAAATATTGCCTGGACTGATCTTCAGCCAGCTCTCTCTGATTCATGTCTTAAGATCAACAAAATTTTATGATAGTCATCTGAAAACTCTTGGAGGATGAAATAGAGATATAACTTGAGATTTTAAAAAATGAAAGCTTTAATATGAATGTCTACATAAATGTTGTGACTTGATGATATGGTAGGTAGGAACATTGTGGCTTCCTTAGTTATGTAATAAAGCTTCTGTTGTATCTACCTTGGGAAAATGTTGTCTCTCTGCTAGTATTTGCATGTCCATTACAATTTTAATGATGAACAACAGTGGGCTTATTTTGAGCTTAGCATTATCAAAGAACCCAGAAGTCTCTTTCTTGAGTTAATGGTTTGTAAATAGGCTCAAAGGTGAATCAGAGGGTTTGTATTGCATTGCCATTCATTAAGTAGAATGAAGTAAAAGAATGGGCTGAAGGTTTGACTTGCTTCAGCAAGAAAGAAATCCTAAGCTTGCATCTCTGTTCTTCAATTTAAAACTATTGAATACATCTAATGACATGGAGCATTATTCCTGCCCATTTTAGTTCTCTCTAAAACTTTTGTAGACTGACTTTCCACAACAAAATATGAAGACTTCTTTGTTTCTCTTTCAGGTCCTGATTCTGTTGCATTTTGGACACCTCCTGGAAGATGCCTAACGCCTTCACTTGCCTTCAAACTAGTTGAGCTGCAGCTTGGACAACGGGGGTGTCATTTAGCTGGAGCTGCGGGTGCAGAGCAGGACCCAGTGTTCTAGCACGTGCAGCTTTCCTCAGTGGGGAAAAATAAATCAGGCTCCTTCATGGATTCACAGTCAGCTCTCCAGTGATTGATGCCAGTAAGTGTTACCTTCAGTAGGAAAAATTGACTGACTTTATTTTCATTTAAGTCCCTGATTACAATTAAGCATGTGCTTAAAATGCCATCTCAAATATGGATGCTTTCCTTAGTTTCTGATCAGAAGTGGGTCTTTTGTCTTGTGTTAGAAGCATTTGCTAGTTGTATGAGTTTGAACTTGTCGAGTAGGTTAGAAGAGAAAGGAAAATAACTGAGCCAGAATTATGTTGTTGGAGGTAAAATCTGAAATAAGGAGAATCTCCTTTTACTGATACTAGCTGAAGGGTAAGGTATATTTTATAGATGCAAAGGGATTTGAGTGGAAAACGTTCTTGTTCATTTGTCTTACAGTGAAAGGATGCAGTCAAGTTTTGAAGCAATTTATTTTAAAATCAGAACCTTACAATCTGGTTGCAAGAAATAAAAAAAATAGTAGAAATATGTCTGTGGACTGAACTTTAAGCTCTGAAGTTTTTGTCAGTTATTTCCCTTGGCGTGGTTTTCTGTTTACTTGAGATGCTACAAGGRTATAGAATGTTTTGGGTTGCTGACTCAACGATGGTACAGATGTTCAATAGCATACTCTGTAACATTTTAAGTATTGATACTATTAGTAATATTTTGTGAAGTCTGATGATGATTTTGAATTCTTACAGTCTTGCTCTCTTGAATGATTTTTCAGTAAATTTTTCTGTCTCATCAATGGGTTTAACATTATAAAATGGGGTGGCAGAGTAAAACATTTACACTATCTTCTACTTTTGCTCAGCATTGGAGGCATGCATTCTTGTTTTTAGAATATTACACAGCTTTCACCTGATTCTCCTCTTTCTATCCAGTTACATACTAAATTATCTGACTACATAATTTCTTAATTTTTTTTTTTAATAGAAAAATGTTTTAGTGTTAAAGCACTAAACTAAGGAGCAGCTGATCTAGTGTTAGTGCCCTGCCATGCCACAGCCTTCCTGACTGGTCTTTGGCAAGTCACTTTATCTCTCTGAACTTCCTTTCCCCATCTGTAAAAGGGCAGAGGGGTTCATCCTTTCTCCCATTCTTCTTCTGGAAAAAACTTATTCTGAAAAGTGTTTAAACACATACTTAAATGCCACTGTATCAGTAGAACTTAAGTACATGCTTACAGCTTTGCTTGAATAAGCATACATATATGCCATTACATGCTTTCCTGAACCAGGACTGTGAACTGAAGGCTGTTCAAGGCAAGAAACATCCTTTACTGTGTGCCTGTGTTTGTACATTATGTAGGGGCTCCTGCTGGAGAGAAAACTCAGAAGGTTTAAATGATACATATGACTCTAGAAGAGTGTTTTGTACAAGGTCAGCTGCACAATCAGCATACAGCTAGAACACTTTGTTTTGGCCTGGGTCCTCTTCATGTCTGTACAACTGCTTTCGCACATTGGCACCAATATTCATCCTGTTCCCTTGCACGACGTACCTGTATCAGTTCAGCTACCAGGGCACATCTGGACGAGGGATCTAGATTGGTACTTTTCACACTAGAGCATTAATTTATTGTCCATTTCTTTGATTTTTTTTTTCATGATTACCCCAGGGCTGCATTTCAAACTGATCTGTAATTACTGGTATTAAAAGCTGAAAAACTTTATCTCACTGTCCTGCAACAGAGGAGTCAACAGCTATCTGTCAGGTTGTCTGAGAAACAGGACCACTGAGTTTTTGCTGTTTCAGTCTTGCTAAGCTAATAGTACGCAGTACAGCTTGGTTAACCATCAGGTTTGGTCTCTCTGCCAGTCTGTACTGAGCAAGGATGCTGTGAAAAGTGCAATCAGTTAACTAAAATTCTTACAATGGTAGAAAAAGCTGTGCTGAAAAGAGATTTTTACTTTATTCACCACTGAACTGCAAAATAAGTATATTTTGATTCTGTAATCAGTTATGAGTATGATTACTTCTTATTGCAAAACATGGTATAAATAACAGCCATGGATGCAGTCCTGGAAAGCATTATTGGCAATCRATAGGAAAGGAGGATATTCAGTCTTTTGCAGTATTGTGGTCCTTGTGATGGGGAGGCTAAACTGTAATTTTACTAAATTAATCCTATGCTTGGAGATGAGTTTTAAACTTTGTTGGTTTTTTTTTTGGTGGCTGGGGGGAAGATTATCTGTTTGTTCAGCTTAACATTCAGTGGCACTTACACTAGGGCTGAATGGCTCACATCATTTAATTTTTAAGACTGGAACTAATTTTACATTTTCAATCCCCCTTCTATCTCCCCAGTAAACAGAAAGAAGCTGGAGATTATTTTAGCTGTCTCATCAGCTATGGGTAGTTGTATTATGTTTAGTTTTAATCAAATTGTGTGTAAAAAAAAATGCTTGCTCCCAGGTTGAAGTCCTGAATGTTCAGAAGCTAACATTCATACAATTTTATAAGAAATACATTGATAAACTTTGAATCAATTGATTAACATGTATTTTTCCTAAATACATGATTGGTAGGAGCTATAGGAAGACAGTGAGGATTAGAATTATCCACATAGCAACAGAATTAAAAAGTAAAATTTGCTAATGTATTAGTTATAGAGGGAAGTGACTGTAACAAACCATCTATGCCTTCTGAAAAAATCTTATTAGTATTTGCATTTTAAAAAATCTGAGTTATAGCTGGTGCTGCTGAGTGTTTGCTTTAGGGGCTGTGTATGTTGAATTTGATTTGGACCAGCTCTGTATGTGCGGCCAGGCATCCTTCTGGATGACAATGCACAAACCTAGTTTATGTCTCCTACTGAGAAAACAAACAAACAAACCCTAAACTGCTTAGAAAGGTACTCAGGTACTCAGTAAAAGTACTCAGGTACTTTCCTTCTTTTTAGTTGCATCATTTGTCGCCTGGGTTGGCTTGTGTTTCTTTTCCAGTGTAAATTGTGTAAGATTGATTGTTCCATATTACTAAAAATTAAAGCATGACGTAAGTTTAATAGCATTTCCGTTTGTAGATCAAGCTGTTCTCTCCTTATGTCCCATGAGACTAAGATGTCGCATCAACTGTGAAGCCTGTTTCCATCAGACATTTAAAACAAGGCAGAGTGATTACTGTGTGCATATCCATAAATTATTAAAAAAAAAAAAGTTCCTTTCAGAGCTTGAATTGATTTCTTCATGTTTTTTTTCCTGGTCTCATGTAGCTTTTTAGCCATGTAGAAAGTGTTTTATTCTAGGTAAAAGTTTATGTTTGTCCCTTTAGATAACTTGATTCACATTTGAGTTCAGGTGGAAGCACACCTGACACTTATTTCCAAGACTGTTTGGTAGACAGGAAAACTATATTCAGAGGCTGAATTTTGTGTCCATGCTGAGAGGCAGCAACATGCTAATGTATCACAGAATCCTTTCCTACATGTCCTAAATACAATTTCATTGGGATTTCCACGGTGCATCAGGCTTCAGCAAGGTAAATTTTGCTAAAGATTTATACATATCCAGTAATAAATGCTAATGAGGGTGCTAATGTATTTATTGTAACTATGAATAAGGAAGATTTTAGCATGTCTGTAGAGGTGCTCTTCTCAAAAGCCCATATTGCTTCCCCCCCCCCTTTCTATCATATTAAATCATCTCTAGCATAAAAATTTCAGATCTAGGTGAATTTTATTCCATGGAAATAATGAACCATCATAAGCCCATGTTTACTTCTAGCAAATGATATTATTGTCTTTAGTGGAAGAAGAAACTTTACGGTCCGTATTCTCTTCTGTTGTGGGAAAAGGGAGAGGGGAAGGCTTGTTCAGCTGCTAGGAGTGGTGGTGGCRCAATGCAGAAGTGAAAGCTGGGAAAGGGTTGTACCAGTTTGCAATGGCTTCCATGCCAGCTGGAGACTACCAGAGCACCTTGTGCTCCTGTCGGTTCCCATCACTGTTTCTAGAGCTTTTGGGGAAGGTGATGCTGAAGGTCTGTTCCTGCTGAGAGCTCCCTATGCCTGGGGGATTACCAGAAAGGGAATGTGGAGCTCATTTGTGATCTTTCTGCACCACCTTGAACAGTGCTTAGGAAGTAGAGCATTTTGCCTTATGTGCTGTCATTGTATTAAGCTGCTCCTTGCCCTCAGATACTGCAGCAATATATATATCAAAGTAAATTGCATGTCATTCTAACRTCTGCCCATGAATACCCTGAAAAAGAGTCATTGTACTGTTGACTTTCAATGTTATGTATGTCAGAAGTCTCCTGAGTGGCTCTCTTTGCCTTTGCTGTTAATGATTTTACGGTAATAACCTCAATTATATATGACAGACACACAGAAAGACTGAATCTCTTTCCCAAATAATGTACAGGCTAAATCTCAGAAAAGAAAGAGATGAAGATGTGTGGGAAAAACATATAGTGTATATATACCAAACAGACAAGTTGATGATAGACATGTACTGATGTTAGTTCCCACTCTTCATTTTTATTGGTTGAATAAATATGAATCACTTCCAACTTCTCAGTCTTCAGACCTCAAGAAACTAAATGACAACTAATTTCAATCAGTTTTTTCAGTGACTGCTTTCAGAGTGGAAATATATTCTTCCATTCCAGCTTTGTGGCTGGAAATCCTTCTTTGCCTGACTTCCTGGTGAGACCTTAGGCTATTTGCAGCTTGCTCAGGATACAGTTGCTATTATTTCAAAGTGGTGCAGCAGCAGAAGTGTTAGCTCGGTATTCATATTTTACTTTAAGACATCTCTTTCAAATTGTGTAATTTTACCTCCTGAAGGCTCTGGTGTTGGCTAGTTGCCAGGAAGACGGGTCTGTGTGATAGCATCTCCTTGCTCTGGCCTTGGTCCTGCGGGGAGGTCTAGGTCATTGCTCTCCCGTGCAAATATGAGCAGCCTGTGTGTTGAACCAAGAAAAGTAGGTGAAATGCAGCAAAGAGTAGAAGTTATTTTAAACTCCTTGCATACCTTTAATCTCAGGGATCCAGGCTAAAATAAAAGTGCTTAGGTAGGTGCAGACAAATGGTATTTTTACAGAGTCACTGTGTAATCCTTCAATCATTAATGATGGATCAGACTTTCCTGAACCCTTCAGCCTGCTTACCACTGAGCACTGTATTCACTGACCGTCAGATAAGCCCTTAGCTAATTTTACTATTCATACTTCTCTTTGGAAGAGACCAAGTAGTGCACAAYGGGACAGACAAATTCTGATGACTCTGTGCCGGACCTCAGCTGTCCCACACCCAAGCGTGGAGCTGATCCCCAGGATAGCTCTGGAGGTCACAAAGGGACTGCCCTGTCAAAAAAAACTTCATCCAAATGTACGCCAAAAAATACARATCTTTGCATACTACCTGGTTATTGCATGTGGTTTAAAATGTTGGTATTCAACATTTTTGAAGGGATAAAAAAAGGACAGTTGTTTTCCATCTCTATTTTCTAAGCTTCTCTGAGTCTTTAGGAAGAATTGGGAACAGGATGATATTATGAAGCCAAAGAGTCACATGAGTTCCTAGATATGGATATATTTTTTGTTTGTTGTGGTTCAATAGACTGTCTCCTATAGTTCAGGGCTTGTCCTTGTATAGTCTCCTCCCTTATCTCCACTGGGTCTGAACTGTGCTCCAGAAAATAATTTTTCACGTGAGAAAAATGTGTTTCTAATCCTTTAGTTGCAGAAACAACTTTCAAAGTATAAACTAGTAAAGTAAAGTCTATATGAGTTTCCAAGCATTCTGGTTATGTCTAAATTGAAGACATAACCAACCTAGCTTTGAACCATCTAGCTTGCATATAGCAAAGACAGTGTGCTGAATTAATTAGCTGTGTAGCTAATTAGCTGTGATGAAAAGCCAATGCAGGGCTTGCTTTAGGCAGCTATGTTGCTTCTGGTCTATCTTGTTCTGGGGAACCCCAGGGACCTCTCTGCAGCACTGCGCTGTACTGCACTGGTGTATCTCCAGCCATGAAATTTTGTACAGCTGTAAGCTGCAATTATTAATCTTAATGTGGGGCTATCTTAGGCTACATCCTGACTCTTACAGCCTGTGACCTGGGAATGCACGACACACTGCTTCCCTGTTGCATCCCTTTGCTCTGATTTCCACAGAAAAGACCAACCAAGCTCCAACAGGATCCTGGTTCGTCRGTTGAAATACTGGAGCATGCTGTGTTTTCTCTTGGTAATTAGGCAAAGCCTTAGGCATAAGGATGGGATTTATCTCATTTAACTGGAAGTGCTGGAAAGCTAGCCTTCAGTTCTGAACTAGTTGTGTAGGTTGTCTCAAAAGTCAAAGGAGAGAGACAGGTACTTAATGTGCTCCTCCAAGTGCAGGGCAATGTGAATAATGATCCGGTCCAGAATTTATATTTTAATGTTCCTTCCAGAATTTATATTCAGAGCTCTGCTTTGTAAATCAGTGTATAAAAATATTAGCATGTATTAGTGTTCTGGTCAAAACCACATAATTGCTTTTTTCCTAATTATTAGCAAAGTAATTTCACATGGATAGTGACATTTCAGTATTTATGGGTGCTTTCTGATTTTTTGATATTTATAAATTCTGAATAGATGTATGGAATATGTCAGGTATCTGCTTAAGGAGTAAAAAGGAAAACACTAAGAGCTAAACCGTTATGACTTCATCTATGCTTTTAGGTAATTTCTTTTTCCAAATGCTCTGAGGTTAAGTTAAATGAGTCAGTCAGCTCTTACTTCATCAGCTCTTGATACCTGGTTGGCCAGCTACCATTCAGCTCTGGAAAACCTACCACAACCACTGCCTCTGCAAGTGCCCCAGCATGCTTCAGACTGGTGCACAGAGCTCTGGTTTTAAGTGGAGCAGAACACAAGCCAGTTACAGAACAGTTAAAATAGTTTGCCCCCCAAAAATGTGAAAGACAATGGAAAAAACTTTCAATTGGTCAGTGTGTTTCCTAGCTATGTTTATCAAAGCATAAACACACACAATTAATAAATAATTCTGGATCCAAAATAGACCAAGAGATAATCAACTGCACACCCAATAACTACGAAACTCTTAGATAAAATCACCATCTGGGTCAAGTTTGGTGGCAGTTTAACTGTTTTTTTATTCTATTATTTTTAATACAGTGACTGAACCTGTCTCACAGTCCTTGTTTCTGCAAACACTTAAGCAGTTAACTCCATATATAAGCAAAAATAAAATAAATGAAAAATCTTTTATATAATAGCTTGGAGGATTTTTCTGTACAGTTCAATATCACCCATGCACTGTAACTTAGTTTATTCTCAAGCTCCACAGATCCATTAACAAGCAGATCTTGATGCACCATTCTGGAGTATAGGGTTTGTGTATGGCAGTGCAACATTTTGATTAAATCATTGTTATTTATTTTAGGTAGATTTTGTAATAAGGACACTACCAACAATATGTAGGTAGCATCAAGTTACTTACATTCAAACACATTGACTAGAGAAAAAACCCAGCCTSCTAGTTGCATTCTATTACAGATAAGTAAATCTGCTAAAAGAAAAAAAAATTGTTGATAAGAATACAGTGAAGATAGATAGACAAAAAATTTCAATTTAAATTTTACATAAAAATAGTAAATCATTGGCTTGTAGTTTAGAAGAGCATCCTGCTATCAATTCAGAATCCAATCCATATGGAAGATGAGTCCTTGAGGATGTAGAACTGAATAAAGTCAGCTCCTCATGTAGTGATTTCTTTTCACATTTTTATAAATCCTACACCTGAAAATTGCTGAATACTTCTCTCCCAAGAAAGAAAGAGTCTTAAAACACAAGCATTCACTGAGCATGATGATTYGCTTTTGGTATCGACTGGTGATTTTTAGAATTTGTATACACTCCTCTCAGAATGGGATATAAATCTCTGTTATTAGCAGAGATGACTTCCATATATTTAAATGTCTGGAGTTTCTTACAGATAGACTTTTTATGACTATTTTGGTCAGCAGCAGCAGCATTTAGTGAGATGGCTGAGTGATATGGGTAATTCAGTGCTTATTCACCAAAAGGAGAAAAATAAAAGTCCTCAGCATAATGGGTAATGAATGTGTCTGACTTCAGTGACTATAAGGGGTAGGTGGTGAATCATCTTTCTGCAAGACTGAACATAGCTTTCTTCTCAATGCTTTTTGACATTTTTCATACTGAAGAAAATATAAATCTATCTTTTCCTTCATGCAGCTTGGCTTTAACAGCACCAAGCAAGTTATGCTGAATGAATCAGACTATAACTTCAGGTCTGTTGTTAAAGAGATTATTATTCCTTCAGATTATGATGAAAATTATTAATTATTATGATTTAAGTGGCTAGTTTTGCGTATGTTCATTTATATAGTTAGCTTTGCATTGTTTCAAGAAAGTAAGTGATTGCAAAATAAATACAAAATATTAGTTCCTCAAATATTGCTTTGAATACTACAGAGTTTCACCTTCTTCTTCCAGAGCTATCAGTGGAGTCACCTAAAACATTTCTTCTGGGAACTTTTGAATTCTTTCAAGGTAAACAATACTCATTTGTAACTTCTATTGCTGACTGCTGCTGTTGATTTCCATGTCCGGAAGAAACCATTATGATCAGATGAGCTAACTCTCAGTAAATTACAAGCTGTTCATTTACCATTTTATATGAAAACCATAACTCTCTGAGTTATGACGAATCTTTCAGAACATGTCTTACCATCTTTGCTTAAACATTTAATTTACTTTCTTCTTAAATAAGTTATTTTACTGGGGATAGTATTTTATGAAGGGTCTCTTTAGTGTTGCATATGGCACATTATCTCTCCCATTCTATTTTATATTTAAAGATTTGGTTACCCAATATTCTTCTTTCTTTCTCTGCTAATTTTGGGTTTTGCACTCATTGCAGTTTTGAAAGTTATACTTTCTTTTCTCTGCATAATTTTCAAGGTCATCACTGCAGAAATGTCCTTTTTAAAAGTGCTGAACTCTGCCTTCCCATAGAACTGTTCCCTCCCAGTTCATTTGGGAATCTAGGTCCATGTTCTCTCTCTCTGACTTATCCTCTCCCTATCCTGAAGAGATCCCTCTTTCACTTTCTTTCTTCTGTACRTCTAGCATTCTCCAAAGCAGTTCATGGTTGTATACAGCTATGGTCGATTCTGCTGCTATTGAGTAACATGTGAATGGCAGATTGAACACTACGCTATTTGGCTCTGAACATGACTGTGATGTTGACTGTATCACACATCAAGTGATGGCATTTATAAAGTATTTTCTTGCATAATAAGGTAAAACTTGTATTAATGTAATTAATATAATGTAATTGTGTAATTGTATCATCCCCACTATTTGGGCCATATAGTTCATATATATATATAAAACTGGCTTTATTACTTGTTAATCTTATCTATCTGGGATATTCTTTTTAGTTTAATGAATTGTGACTCCTGAGGAGGTCCCAGAAGACAGCATAGGATATTAAAAGCAAAGGAAAGCAAATGTTGTTTTTCCACCCTTCCACGCACTCCTATAATTCAGTGTCAAACACTTTCTGTCAACCTGCCAAACATAAACATATATAAATACATTTATTTATCTGCTTCTCTTGGTTACCTCAAAAGACATGTCAGTCCCAAGCTGTTGAGCTGGAATCTGATCTTCTAATACTGTGATGTGGAGGTCGTCTGTGTTAAGAAGAGAACAAGTATTGTCTTGATGCACTGTCCCATAAAGGGGATTGATTAGGAACTCAGTGGAATCGTCCATACCGCAGGTTCTACTTATGGACTCTAGTCTTTACTGTAAGTTTAAGCACCTTCAAAGCCAATCCTAGATGTAACTTATAGGTGAGAGACTGCCTGACTTTGAAAGTGCTCCTGGGAGATACAGCACTCCATACTTCTCACTGAAAAGCAGCCTAAYAGCTGTGGTTTGGGGGCTTTAGAGAAAAGGCTGTCAACGTAGTGAGAAATTACTTATAGACAGAGAATTTTTTTAAAAGCAAATTAATATTTATTGATCACTCAGTTCACAGGAGGAAAAAGACTTTTGCTTAGAGACTTCACAAAGTCCTTTCAACAAGGGACCAAGTGACGTAGCTGTGTTCCTCTCCAGAATCTAAACTGACTCCTCCTTTCTCCTCTTTTATCAAAAACAATTTGTTTCCATGTGGTTTCTTTTTCCAGGGTAGAAGTGCAAGGGCTTTACTTATTTGTTGCTGAGATTTAATCTGCTTTCCTTTTGTCTTCCACTTCTTTAAAATGTTCCTTTCTTGAGTGGTTGACTCCATATAATTCCTGAAATGCCATCCCACTCCAAAGTTCCTTATTTCCCCATCTGTCAACTTATGAAAGGATTTAAACCATTAACCCTATGTAAATGGCATGCAGGAAATTGTAGAAACTGTTATTAAATATTAAAAATGATCACAAAGTAATAGAAACTATATTCTTATTCTCAAGAGCTTCTGGTCTATTACCATCAGTGCATGTTAAAACTTACTGCACAAAAATACTTTGGAAGAGAACTGGAAAAGACAACCTGTTTGTCTGAACAAGATTCATATCTAAAGACCCTTTTCTGTCTGGTCTGACAGCCCCCATTTGTCTTTGACACTAATGTCTTACACTTATGAGGTTCTGTGACAGAAGGGACAGTTATTCACAGAAAACTCAGAGATGACTTTTTTTTCTTGACTGATTATCTCCCAACAAATACTCTAACATTGAAATTATGAGCTAGATATTTAATATGTGGAGCAAGCCATTTCTATTCTATGTCTACAGAATTAGAAAAGCCAACCAAAACCTAACACACTAGTAAAAATAACACCTTATCTCAAACACTGAAATATGAAATTAAACATCCTCAGTTCAAGTCATTTTTATTGTCACCTTCAACACTTTTAGGAATGAATTAAAAATAAAAAGGCACCTTACAATTTTCACAGTGACCTGGCAATTTGATATTTAACTGTAAATGTATTATAAATATTTTAATGAAACAGTATGGAAGTGTACATACACAGATTTATATTTGTGTGCTCTTGCCACCATGTGTTTATATTCCTTTGAAAATTGTGATTTTAAAATGTAGCAGTCAAACTTAATGGTTTTGGTAAATGAAAAATACAAAGGACATCATCAGCTTAAAATTGTGTCTGTTGTGTGGAAAGACATTATTTATTTGAGTAGTATAACAGGACTTGAAGACAGATATTATTCTGGCCCTTAAGTTTCTTGCTTTTTTAGTTTATGTCTACTGAGGAAACCTTAAATTCCTTTAGTTTATTTTTTGTTGGAGTATTTATTTAAGATAGGAGTTCTGTTTTCTGGTTTAATAGGTTATTGTCATTATGATAATGAACTAAGTYAATGAGCTCTTGGACATTTACTAAAAATATGAATTAATACCTTATAAAACTTAATAAAGGACATTAGCATTAAAAACCTTGATTCTGAAGGAGAGATTATTTTCTTTATTATCAAAATTTCCAAACCCAGTCTGATTTTTGAGGACAGATCTGAGTTTCTAGAGAATAATGGAACTTTGTTTATCTGAGTGTGTTTTTTCTTTAATGAAAGAAAAATCTTAATATACGGAAGGGTAATATAAATTACCATTGGCCCTGACACCAGGCTTCAGTATTTTGTTAATTGGGAATTGATCCAGATAGGATTAGAGAATACACTCCTTCCTTTCTGAATTCCTTGACTTGGAGAAGATCTGGATTCGGAGTCATACATGGATGAAAACTTCTCAAAGCTTCTCAAAAATAAATATAAATACACTTCTGAAACAAGTGTATAACACCTTTGAACAAACAGAATTTTAGATCCAAAAGACTGGATGTATACCAAGACTTGAATATATATATTATATTAGGAAGAGCTTGACTGATTGCCTCCCTGTCTTCTCAAAGTCATTCTAGCTGTGATTGTACGACATTGCAATGTGTTGTAGTGGTGCTGAGTCAGCTGCCCTCCATGAAGATTACAGGTCTTCTATCACCTGCCAAAAGTAAAGCCAGCAGTGCTCAAGGCCATAGGAGTCTCACTTTTGTCTCATCGCCATAGAAAACATATCTGGGAAAGACCCATTTGGTACATAGTCCTTGACCATACAGCTATCCATTTTAGCTACCTGCAGGAAAATGTAGGCCAAAGCATTCTTTGTAGCAACAATAGCTACAATGAGATATTTGGACATATTACTGTGGTTTCATAATTTTTGTATAATCTATTCTGCCAATATAAAATAACCAAATGATATTTTGGGGGGCAGGAATTTAGAGAGGGACTCTTTTCTTTTCTTTGTCCTGCTTTTGTTGCCTAGGACATGATTGGTTTCTTTCTGGTTCACTCTTGGCACCCACTTAGATTATTCCTCTTCCCTTCATCTTGATATATGCTTTTTTGTCTCTTGTTGACCTTCAGGAAAACTCTTTTAAGATGATTGAGCTAAAGGCACATGAATCTTTAAAATGTGAGAATGTGTCCAGAATGAACAGGAGGTGCTAGTCAAGGCTGGTGGAAAGGAAGTCTAGCAGCAAAATTCTGTATGTTTCCTAATTTTTCCTCCCACAAATTGTTTCTAAAGTTGTCCAGAAGAAGATCAAATACTTAGTCTGTGAAGGTCACTCAAGAGAAATTGCTTCCAAAAAATTGAAATGAATAGAGTAGTGCTCCTAGTGTAGTTATCCTCAGTTGTGTTTTTGCAACCTTTTAGCTTTGAAATCTTAAATTAAAGATGATTTCTTTACATAATTAACATAATGAATTCATATTGTATGGTTATTTTCAGTCACATTTGAGCATACACCCAGGCAGGTTTGACTGTGTCCTTGAATATTTACCCTGCAAACTGAGGAATAGCAGCCAATCTAAGCAAGTCATTGCTTTTCAGTATTAACTTCACTTCTTGTGCCAGGCTCTGTAAATATTTCCTCATACATCATTGTCACAGTGCCATACATTTGAAATGTCATATTGTGCAGTGTCTGGTGTCATAAGCATAATATTAACAGCAGAGGGTGACAAAAAACAACATGCAGAGAATAAATATGTGTTTTCAATAGCTGCCTTGCCTGATATTGCACTTCTACAGACAGAGTTGTCTGAGGGTCATTTGGACGTATAGAAGATGCATCCTTTGAGTATCTTTGTTGTTCTTTGAGGACCCTTTGTCCTATGCTGAAAACAAATGGTTTGTGCATTTCTGTTGCAGTATTTTTTCTTTCCCTGAACTCTTGTATCCAAAGTGAGCAGGGCATAAAAGGCAGAAAAATGCCATTCTTTTTAGTAATTGTTTTCCAATTATTGTTAGTTCACAAGCCTTTTATGAGAAATTATAGTGCTAAAGCAGAGTAAGAGGCAAACTTTCAGATGACTATGTATTGTACGTATGTACTTTCCTGTCCCCCATTTGCCATCAGATTTATACTGTACTAGCACAGCAACAGAAGATTAAACAGGGATTAACCTTTCTGGTTACCCACAATTTCTCACATTATTTGTAGAAATAATATAATTTACCACTGGGTTATTATTTTCCTAGTGGAGTAATATTACTGGAGGCTAGAGAAGTCAGGGCTGTGTAATGACCTATTTATAATAATAAGTGAAAGGTGATCACATTATTATCCTCGGGAAGCTTCACAGAAGGAGGTCCACGTTATGTTGTGCTTTGTCATTCAGACCATGTATTTATCCTCAAAGCAACAGACTCTTTGCTGCTTATCCCTGGAGCCAAGCTCTGCCGACCTGCCTCTCCTGTCCCTGATCCGTTTTCATGCCTTTTCCCACTGTGCCGGAGGATTTGAGAAGGAGCTACAGAGCTGTTTATGCCAGCATCTCCTCTTACAGCTTGAACGTTTCTAGACTGGTGGATAAGTCCCAGGGGCTGAAGACCAAGTTTGGGCTTGATTCACTTGCTTATGCATGAACATCTGGTTCCATTGGAGATATCCTAGGAGATCTCATCCAGCCTCTGGCAGCTGATCCAGAAGGGAATGGGTCTCACATAGGTCTTGTGGCATATGTACCAGCTCTGCAAGGATTTTTCAGATACTCTAGTGYATCTCAAGTGCATCTCAAGTGGCACTAGGTACCTAAATATGCATCACTGCATCAGGCCCCAAATAGTCAGTTTGCAAGTTGGAAATGCATCTTCCATTTTCTGAATACTCAGTTCTATAGGATAGCAATGAAGAGGCAGTGATGTTCCTGAAGGGAAACTAGTTGCCTTTCAGCCTGCCTAAATGCCCTGTGCCATTGCTCAGGTTTAAGAAAAAAATATGCAGAAAATGTTTGGTATTTCAACCAAACGCCTGCACAGGAGCAGAGATGAGCTCCTGAACTGGGCCCTCCACAGTCTGAGGAAAGAGATAGGAGTCATCTCTCCAGGAGATGGCTCATCTTAGTATAATATTAAAATTAATTATAATGCAAGAATTTAAGGTAAGATGAACTGGTGCCTGGAAATGCCTATCTGTTGTGGTTCCTCTTTTTGGTCCCTTCACAGGTCCCTCACTTTTGAAATTGTGTGCAAATCAGGTAAATTTTCTAAAAACTGTCTATTTCAAGCTATATGATTGTATTAAAAACTGTATTCCATTTATGGCTGCACTAGGATTATTTTTTTAAATCTACCCAAGATTAAAGAGATACCAATAAGAAATAAACCAGCAATCTGTGACATCATTAAATCACAGGACTCTTGAGCTGAGACTATAAGAACAAGTCCAAATGGCAAGAGTCCAAATAATGCTTCATCTGTTCTTAAAAATCTCTAAAGACAAGGATTTCTTAAATTCCCCAGCTGTTCTAGGACTTAACTCTCCTTACAAACAGACAGATTTTCTCTACACTTTGCATAAATCTTCTTTTTTACCAATGATGCCAGTTTATTCTATACAGAGAGTACACAGAAAACAATTAATCACTGTCATGTTTACGACAAYATTTCACATACTCTCATTATGCCTCTTCTCTGTTTGAAACTAAGCCAGTCCCATTCCTTCAGCCTCTTCTCATATACTGTTGGTTTCTTCAGTTTTGTTGGTTTCTTCTGAACTTAATTTACTTACTTCCTAAGCTGCCACCACTGTGTCTGATGCACAATGCATCTGTACATCCCAGATTTGCATATGTCTAGTACCTCAAGCCCAATTTGTAGTTCCCTGGTTCTTTTTTTTTTTTCTGGCTTTTTTTGCTCGTTGATAATAATGATGGTGGTGGATGTTAGGTACCTCTGGTCTTTTGTCAAGAACAAGACCATGTTGGGCAAGGTACTGTATAAATTCAGACCACCARGACAGCTCTGCCTCCAAACAGACCCCGCCACCTTTTCAAACCCCGGCAGTATTATATTCCTGATAAAAGTGAGACTACTCATTATTTACTCATGATTTACTCAGCTCAGCTGAGAATCTTTCTCATTTCTACTACYTGAAGCTTAGCTTCCTTGTTGTTTGAGTGGATTGTATTAAACCTCATTCTGCTTCCCATAGTTAACAATAGTTAGCTGAAAAAAGCAATCCTCTGGACAATATGCGCAGATAGTTCCTCCCAGCAGCAAGGAAAATGTTTCTGTTTTTATTCAGCATGTCCACAAAAGGTAGTGCTTCAGGTTTTCACCATGTGCTACATGAAACAGTTGTAGTTGCTTTGTGCAACATTCATTTTGCCCTTAACACTTAAAAAAACTGATGTAGGAAAAATCATCATTATATCCAGATTGTGGATATAACAGGGTAGTCATATGAATCAGTGAAAGCTTTGCTATGGAAAACAATAGGGCCAGGATTCCATGTGGTATATCCTAAAGTACATTTTTCTATCCACTGATTCTGCTTTCCCCACTTTAACAAGCACTGAAAGGTATGCGGTGTCTCTAGGTGACATGAAGGAGGTTGGCAGAGCTAATTAAGTCCTGGGGAATTAAATTACTTTTTAAAAACCAACTAATGTAGTATTTTGTTTACATATGTATCATTTTTTAAATACAAATATTTCATATTCCTCTCCTCCTTTCATTTAAATGAAAGTGAGAATTTTAATTTAGAAAATGCTTTATTTACCAGTTTTTGCCTGGGACTTCATCTTCTACTGTAGCAACTTCACAGACTAAGAAGTTGTCTTGACCATAAAAATTATCATTCCATGGCTTTTCAGTCTGGGTGGTAGCAGTGCTGATTGCAGCCCAAGCTCTTCTCAGAAGTACGGTCCATGTTTATAGTCACAGGAACTTATGTGCACTTGGCTTCTTGATTTTAATTGCTTCGTGAAAACAAATGGCTATTAAAAGCTACAAGCAGAGCAACATTTTCAGCCTTTCCAAAAAGGAGTGTGGTTCGCAATTGCTGGCTGTCCTGCAGGTGGCATTGTACAGCAAGAAAACAGCTCGGCCGAGAGATGCAAAGTGAAAAGTTAAAATTAGCTTGCTTCACAAACGTATGTCAAAATGCTTTCTTAAGCTTCTGACTAGTACACGCAGCTTCTTTCTCTAGTGCCAATAATAAATCTGAGTACTCAAAAAACAAGTGCTGGAGTCATTATTGAAATCACTGTATATTTGCAGTTTGCCCTCTGGGCTCAGTTGGGAATGGGCATTTATGGTTCTGTTCCCTCCCTTTATTCATTCTTCATCTTTTTTCCCTTTGTTTGTGCTAGGTACAGAAGTCACTGGTTTAAAGAAGAGGCTGTAAAATATCTGCAAGCCGATTTATATCTTCTGTTTCTGTAGGCGTTCCAGAGGGTTTCTTTCTTTGTTGTATTCTTCCAACTTCCAAGCCTTCTTCAATGCTTAAAGAAATAAAGAGAAATATTGCCTTTTTTTTTTTTTTTACCTGTTTTGTTTTCTGCTGTTTTGGGGTGTTTAATTGGTCACTGGATCTTAGAAGCATTATTATGGCAAGAGATATTAGTGAATATGCACTGTGGTAGTGGATAGGCATGGTTTTTGTAGTGCGAAAATTTTAAAATGATGCCTTAATTTCTGCAATACCAGTTGTGCACACAAATAAAAAGGCTACATGTGCAAAACTATTATTTCCATAATGAAACTGATGCAAATAATGCAGGTTTTCTACTGTAGATGCTGCTATTTGCGTGTCTTAGTGGAAAACTATGTGTTACTTAAATTTTACATGTACAAATAAGTAGCAGGTTCAAATGTTTTCTGACCTAGCAACATTTCTCATTTATTGAGTTTATTTCCCTCCAAATTTATTCCTATTATTGCCTTTAAAGTGTCTAAAATAGGTTGCAACGTAAATTGTACTCCTGATTTAAATACAGTTTTAGTTTGTATGACACTCAGGGTGCTGAACCCCAATATTTGAAGCAAACTCCAAAATAAATGTTTGTGTGCGTTCTCTTTCAAGTTTTTCATAACATCTTATGTCTTTCACTTCTTATCTTTGTACAAAGCCTTGTTTGCTTATTTTTCCCTTTGTAAAATGTCACACATTTTATCCAGTGTCAGTCTCTTTTGCCACATTCTTGTTCTGATTTGTGCTTCTTCTTTTTCAAGACGAGATGTTTAAAGAATTGACTAACCCATGTATCTCTCTTTTTCATATTCGTTTTTACAATAGCAGATCAGATTAATCATTAGTAGTCTGAAGAATTTAATCAAATTACTCCTAAGCATGCAGTGTATTTTTATCACCTGTTTCAAAATGTATTTATGTGTTGTCCTCAGACCAGGCTTCCTCTACTTCCTTACCATGATTTGTTAATATGACAAATATAATGGATGATCATTCACTGCGGTGTTGGGGAAGGGCATTCAGCAAGGTTCACTCTATTTCAGATCTCTGATTTTAGAAAAGCGCAGTTCCACCTGAGAATCACAGCTTTGGTGATTTATTATTCTACAGGAATGGCACTGTGCCCCATTTCTGCCGTAGTGATATGTCTAGGATTCTCAGGCAATGCACTGCACCTTGACTGGCAGCTTTAGCACCGGAGAAAAAGGAGTGTAAGGATGATCAACTCAGTTCAGCCCTGAGCTCCAAAGGTCTTTGCCCTGGGGCAAGCCGTTGCATGGGAGGTTGCCCCATTTCAAGGAAATATTTCTCTTCCTTAAGGAGCTACCCAAGCGTCCAGCAGAGACAACAAAGATGTGCAAAGACGAAACAGAGCTGGGAAAACCAGGAGATGCCTTTTATTCAGTGCCCTGGCCAAAGCCAGAAATAATGCGAGGTGGTGCCAGACTGACTCTGCCCAGCTGTAGCTGTACGCTCGGAAACGGCATTGGTGCAAACCAGACTGCTCGTCTGAAGTAATCCTTCAGAGTGCAACAGCCCAAACTGGCAGTTTTGGCATCCTTTTTTTCCATTCAGTTCCCATTTAGGTGCTTTTAAAATTATTATTATTATTATTATTACTCTGCCAGATTTCCTTTGAACATTTTCTCTACTTTTCTCCCTCCCCTTGCTGAATTAAGCTATATTTGGAACTCTTTTAATGGAGTATTTCTACCATCTGCTATCTGCAGCAATTGTTCAAATTATTTGCAACCCTCTGTGCCAGCAAGGGTGAATCAAATGCAGTCCTTTAAAGCTACAGATTTCCTGATTGACRTATTTTTACCTTGGGATATGCCATAACTGGTACAGATCTCTAATTCCCTGGGGGGAGGGGCAGGGGGCATTTATGCTTACATTTCCAGTGCTTTCAGTGCCTGAGTCTCAAGACAGGATTATCTCCTAATTTCTAAAGGACAAATCACGAGAAGGAAGGCACATATTTCTTCTCCCAGTTTTCTGGTTTTGAAGGTTCTCCTTCCTTTACAGTCTCAACCTGTGCTAGAATCTTCCAGATCCTGAATAATGTAAATTGTTCACAGGACTGAGCATAGTATCTACCTGTATATAGACAACTGGCTATTCTGACTGCCTGGCTGTAATTCAAAATACACATCCCTTTCAGTTTTGTTATGCTTAAGGTATTGCAGTAGTCTGATCTATGTTTGGCCTGTGTCTTGTGATATTCATCTGCTATAGTAAGAGGAATGATTTTCGTACTTCATGTCCTGCACCACTTCTTCCTAATAAATCATACTTGTTTCTGAAATGGGAACCGAAGCTCAGCATATCAGTGGATCTGCATAAACATTTCACAGACTTAATTTTTTCGAGGAACTAGAATGTAGACAGGAAAAGTAATGCACATGTTACTTTGAAAAGAAGAATCATAAACTGCATTAGAAGGTGAAACTGCATTAGAAGGTGTCAGAATATTATAAAGAGATAACTAAACACTCTCTATGCCAATGCACATATATTCTAGCTGATAGTCAGTTATAGTCAGTTCTGGTCCATTTGAAGCCTCCTCAATTAAGGTTTTCAAAACAGTATCAAAGTAACACCACAGCCAGCACAAATCTTTTTAGCTTCCAGTGAGTATTTACACATTTTATAGATATGCATATTCATATGAAAGGAGCGTGCAACCACCTACCTCCTCATAAGATACCCTCTTAGGGTTAATTAGTTGTATTTTCAAAGCCATGTTAGAACCACTGACCATGCTTGTGTTCTGGGCAGCAATTACTGCTGACATTTAAGACCAATAATCTCCGGGTTTGAGCACTAAAATAATACAATATCCAGGCCCCACAGCTGGAGATAATGATGAGACATGTTAAAATGTATGGCTCTGAATCTTTTTTTAGAAATACAGGCTTACCTCGTTTTATTGCTCTTCGCTTCATTGCGCTTCACAGATACTGCTTTTTCAACAAATTGAAGGTTTGTGGCAACCCTGCRTTGAGCAAGTCTATTGGTGCCATTTTTCCAACAGCATGTGCTCACTTCATGTCTCTGTGTCGCATTTTGTACATTGTTTTTTAGACATAATGCTATTGCACACTTAATAGACTACAGTATAGTGTAAACATAACTTTTATATGCACTGGGAAACCAAAAAATTTGTGTGACTTGCTTTATTGCAATATTTGCTTTATGGTGGTGGTCTGGAACCGAACCCGCAATATCTCCGAGGTATGCCTGTATGTGAAGGTTTTTCAGAATTTCCARATAGGTTACTCATTGCTATAGCTGCAGAAATATAAAACACGGTTCAGCAAAGAAAAGGTGTTTTGTATGGTGCTTTTTTTCCTGAGTACTACAAATGATTTCTCTTTTGTCCAAAGGTTGCTGCCAGAGTTTTCACTAAGCTGCCAACATCCACTTTTGCTTTACTTTGTACCAAGTACTGTAAGGGAGGCTGTGGGTCACCTATATTGAAGGTGGAGACTGGGTCACATAAAGGCTTTAAGCCCTGAAACAAAGAAACAAGACCAAAGCTACATGGAAGTATCAAGAACTCTTGTTTTTTAGAACAATGTTCATAGGTGTGGGTAGGTTTGAAGAGATCATAATTCTTCACATTTGTTTGGTCTTATACTCTGAGAAAATTGCAAGTCTCCTGTGGCATTTCAGGGGCCTGCAGGCATGCAGGTGTATGTATGTCTACATTGATCACAGCTGATAAAAGCTAATGTGGATGAAATACAGAGTTCCTATTTAAACAAACTTCCCTCTCAACATGCCAGTATTGGTCGGTCCTTAAATTACTGAAGGAAGGTTTATCAGTTCAGTTCAAAATTAACCATTTATTTACTTATTTTCTAAATCTTTTTTATTATTATGAAATATTTAATTTTTCAGGAAATGTTACATAAGACTAATGTCAGATGTATAGACCTTTTTTTTTCACCGATACCTTTTTTTTGTTTATGAGCTTCTGCATGGTGTCCATCCAAAATGCAACTTTCTTCTTCTGCGAAGATCACCTTCTAGCTAGTGAAAGAATATGAGTTCTGACTCCTTTTTTCAATCAATACCTGGCTTACAGGCTGAGACTGCAAACAAGGCTTCCAATTACTGCCAATTGTGATGGTGGCTTTTATTGTATTAAGACCACTAACGAATTTACGAGCTTGTCTGCTGGGAGTGTAGTTCTGAAAGCAGGCAATAAAAAGTGATTCAAGCCAAAGAAAAATGCAAGAAAGTGATGAAGATGAAGCTCAGCATAGTGGTAATTGGGACAGCTTCTATGACTTGTCTTATGTAAGTTGTCAGGCTAGGTGCTCTAATGGTATATTTTATGAATCTCTGAATAAAATGTCTCCATAAATAAGTGCATTGCTGCAGGGAATTGTTTGTACCAATATAATAAACTGAAAATGTGTCCTTTTGAGAATACAGGTAAAAATCAGACCTGATTGTGCTTATAGTCCTTCCCAAAATGATTAAAACAACAATGCTGACCGCTGGAGTTTTCCTCAGTAAAGGACTAGCTCAGTGTGCGTGAACACAGAATTTGCCTCAGAGTTCAGTTTCAGCCAGAGCTGGGTAGCAAACAGTCTTCTTATCCCACAAAACTTTCCAAATTTATGTTATACTTGTTATACTTTTTCTACCTCACATCAGGGTGAAACCAAGACTTTTCAAAGTGATTCAGGGGAAAGAAAAAGAAATTCTACGGTTTATTAAATGGCTTGTTGATCAGGAGATTTATGTGAGAGACCAAAGATTAAGTTTCTGTCGTCTCTGATTTGAAATAGCAGTTAACTCTGGGGTTCAAACAGCCCAGAGGAGTGTTTCGTTATTGGTAGTTCAAATGTCCATTATCTCCTTATTTCTTACTTTTAGCAGAAATTTCATTCTCAAACAGAGATGCTGTCTTAATTACAGTTTTCTTCATCCTCTGTATTCTCACAGCACTTTGTTTTGATCAACTAACAAAAATACATCTTAGTGAAAGTTCCCTACCCTTTTTTCTTGCGATATACATTTACAATATATATTTTTCCTTTTCATTTGTCTTTTGCATCTCCTCCCTCATACTTTCCAGGTTTCTCTTTTCATGATCTGAAAATRCTGCTGAATACAGACAAGGCAATAGTTAGTCCAATCCCAGATGGTCTTTTGTTCAGGTAATTACTCAGAACCATAGCAGCTCTTAAGAGCCCTTACTTCCCTGACTGAGAGATTGACTGATTGAAAGATTAGGTAAGGCAGACATTTATAGCCAGCCTAGTAAGAAAAAAGGAAAAAATGTAGACTTATTTGAATAAGTTTTCTCCCCCTCCATGTCCAGGACAAATCCTGGATGTTTCGCAAAGCTATGTCTGTAGGTCGGAGCCAAATGAGTTTCATTTGGTTGGATCGGAGGAAAGGCATCCCTCCAGTCACAGGCACCAGAGCCGTGCTGGTATCAGTCCCGCAACTGGTATCACATTCCACAGGAGATCTAACTTTTTAAAGAAGAAATTCTACCAAGTTTCTCAGAGTGAATAATGTGATTCTTCTTACAATAAAGCCATTGATTTAGATTTATACCTGATTTATTTGCCTTTGCGTCTCATTTGCTAAAGACATTTGCTGGTATATACCAGATGACATAATGCATTTATAACAAATGCAATTGGCTTTGAAACCTTTATCCCTGTCTTATCACCATGGTCACTGCAGATTCTTGGTAAGTAGTAGAAACATTTCGCAAAACAAACAACATCGCCTCATTTCTATATGGGAACAAATAAACTCATTGTATTTCCTGCTAAAACATATTTAATGACTCATATAACAGTGTTACCAGCCTATATCGAAGAGACAAATTCATGAGAAATACATAAAATCATAACCAGAAAAAAAATACCACAGGGCTCACCAATAAATCTGAATAAATGTATTTACAATATTGCCTGCAGTGTTGTTTTAAAGAAAAACTTATTCTTAATGAAGCACTGAATGAAGGAGAAACAATCCTTTCTTTTCACCTCCATTTTAAAGATTAGAATCTACAAAATGATTGGCATCTTTACATAGTATGAAATGGTTACTATTAATTGTATTTATTGTAGACTGAAATACCATATTTTCTCCTGAATTATAGTCAGTATTAGAACTGCACAGCTCCAGGATCAAACACAGCAGAGACCTCTTAGCTACCATTGGTTTTGACAAGTGGCAGAGCTCGTCTCTAAGACCCATCCTCCATTCAGCTGTGCTAACTTATGTTTGGGAGATGGAACTCAAACTCCCCCCTTTTCTCACCCTTGGGCCTTATGTCTGTGAGCAGAAGAGAGAAGGATGGAAAGGAAGAGAAGGATGCTTAGATATGCGTCTGCTTTCTTTCATTGCTTCTGCTGTGACCTTGAGGGGAGCAGCCTGCACAATGAAACACGGATATGCAAAGAAGGGTGTGCTGACAGCCAGGAACAAGGCTGCACTTGCTGAATTCACCACCATTCACAGTTCACAGCTAGGGAGTTACAAGTTATGCCCTTTGTTGCCATCTCTGTTCACTGGGCAGGAGAAACCCTTTGGGCTGGCGATCCTGAGACATTTTGGCTTAAGAAATCACAGAGNATATTTTCAGGACACAGCTTTTGATTGCTAACTGTGTTATATGGAGTTAATCATTATGCTCTGACATAAATAAGATCAGTTTAAAGATTTTTAAAACTGAGGCATTATAATTTAATCTCAGGTTCTTAAAATCCTAATATCCGGGAAGCACATTCCCTTTAAATAAGTAAGTAAGCTGTTCAGTGATGACCTTGACATACAAACAACAGGCAAATATTCAGTATTAAATATTGAAGAGATGGAAAGATAAAGAACAGGGAAGATGTGGAAGTTCTAAGATTAATATACTTAGACGATTCTATTAGCTGTTTCAAGAGATACCCAACATGATATATAATTTCTATTAAAAATATCAAAACACTGTCTGGACTGTGTCTGAGCAAGTGAAATTCTCTAAATCTTTGTTTTATATCTTTCTAAGAAAAATGGTATGTGTCTACTCACATGCTTCACCTTCTAGTCTTAGCTCAAAGCAGAGGCAACATTTGAGCTTTACCTACACTAACAAGGAGGAAATCAACCTTTCTTGAATCCTTCATTTCCCACAGAATTAAATGCCTTTTGCTCTTGAGAAAAATGTTTCAGCTTGAAGGTTGGATAATCTCTTCACTTTTCACTCTTCAACTATGTAAAAAAAATTCATGCAATACTAATCTTCATTCCTTTCTACAACTTTGTCCTCTAAGCCCTATGCAAAGTACATCTATTCTCTGTGAGTAGTTCACAATAAGGTTTTAACCTGAGACAAAGGTGGGGTAAAAAGCAGTTCTGTTGAGATTTATATCTAGGAAACATATCTAAAATTACATTTTCAAAACGAATACAGATTTCTCAAAGAATCCATTGTCTCACTAGGCTGCACTTTGATAATGTATAAATTAAAATAAAATTAAATTCTTTCTCACTGGGTATATTTTGCAAATATTTTCATCAAATATTGTCTAGAAATAATAGAGTAAATTTGAAGTGCTATTCTGACATCCTTATTTTTTAGAATATAATCTTACTCTATGAGTAAACCTGATGAAGGTCTAAACATGAAGCACCTTTGTTTCCAAAGAATGGAGAAGTTAATGTGTGAGACTGAATGATGTGAGTATCTATTATCTCAGTCAAGTGGCGTTTGTTTCTTCTGAGGACACTGTGTCTCATGTTCATTCCACCTAAACATAGGCATTTAATTTTGGCACCTAAGTTAAATGGTCTCCTATAACCAGAGCGGAGAGACTGACAAGTGCACATGTCTGTCCATTGCTAGTGAGAGTGCTTAGGACAGCTGGACTCTTAAATTAGGTGCTTCAGTAAGTACCTAGAGGTAGGTGAGACAAAGCTCGGTTTTTATGCAGAAGAAAAGACCAGAATGATTTGAAGGAGCTCTGAAAACACAGATTTGAGTAGCAGTGCTCTGGGAAATGGTTCTAAAGCCAATGTTTGAGAGCCAAAATCTGGACTTTGTCCATATATGGACATATATACATATGGATGGATTCTGGTCACCGCTGCAGCCTTGGGGTGGGCTCAGGGAAAGTACTGCACCTTGAAGGACCATCCCAGATCTTTGGGAAGAATACAGAATTTGAACCTGAAGGTGGTACCTGGCACCAATAGCTCTATTGTGGGCAAATAAGAAGCGCAGTTTCAGACATTCCTGCAATGTTGAGGCCACAGGTTGGCTTGTCAAAACTGCTGAAGTTGGGGACACTCAGAATTTTTGGAGATTTGGTGTGAGATCTTGATTTTATAATAAAAGKCCCAATTTTCTGAGTATGTAATCTCTGCTTTGCCAGCTGAATGTTGCAGAGGATCTCTCCCTAACAGTTCTCACACTTTCTCTAAAACAGTACTTTTTCTCGAAAGCTACTCTGAATAAGTGAGTTTGAGGGAAAATATAAAAATTGATTTCAGGCCAAAAGCATTGATTCAGTTTTATAAGGAAGGGTCAGAAGACCCCATTTTCTAAACATGTCTTCTGTCAGCCCTGTCTGTATATGTAGAAGGCTGGACAGAAATGTGCAGGTAGTCCCATTTCTACTGGAATGTCATTATGCTTATTATATGGTGGATCTAGCCTGGTCTTGGAATAGTAGAAGGTAAGAGAATATTTACCAGGCTCAAACTGCTAATGGAAAAAATAAAGCAGAGATGTGTTAGAGGCAGGATTTTTTATTCACATGATGTGTCATTTGCAGGAGTGAAGCAGGATTCATTTCCTTATAGTACTATTTAAAGCTGAAACCCTGTTTTTCCAACTAGGTGTGTGTATCTGCATTTGCAGTGTGCCACTAGCAAGGTAAATGAGATCAGCAGTAAGCGTTACTGAAAGCTGCAGCTGGCTGACAGTTGCAATTTTACAAAATGCTTTTTTTTTTTCCTCAGAGTCTGTGGATATGAGTTTCAGCAACACTTGCCTCCAGCCTCTTTCAACTTTCTTTTTAATTAAAAAGCTTAATTGGGAGTAATAAAAACTTCCAATTAAGCTTTTTAAATAAAAACCAAAAGCTTAAAGTGGCTGCAGTGGCAGATAACTGCTACTGCAACCCATAACTAGCAATTCTATTTGAACAAGGCTTTTGTTACACTATAATAAATATAGTGATTTAAGACTGTAACTCTACATCTTTCAAAAGTACTGTACCTTTAAGTCTTGTTTGCCTGTGAGATATGGGTATCCTTGTGAATTTTGGTAAGTGCAGCACAGGGGCTCAAGTCTCTGTAGGTAGCTATGAATATATGCCCCTCAGCTTCATGCCACGTGTTATATCTGTAAGCAGAAATAACAGGAGTAACGAGTTTTGATCAACCAGCTTTCTTTTGAATTCATGTGATCTTATGGATAACTAAAAAGAGAAACGACCAAACTCTGAAGGAATTTTCAGCCAGACTCCTTTACTTTGTCCATTGTGTTGAAATATTTAGGCCAGCTTGGTGGCTTAATATCATGTAACAATTATATGCTATTTATGTGTGTGTGCATTCTTCCTCAGAAAGGTCAGTGAGCAAACACATGAATTACGTCTTGTGCATCATGCCTTCAGACTTCAGGGATCTTCCATAGATATAATCAAGGAAAAGCATAAAGGGCATGAAAAGTACCCGATATTATTAATGATCACTAGAGAAATCACTGAAACTTTTGTAGTTGTGCTTTTGATGCAGAACTTCATGGAAAGTAGCACTTGTTTCAAGTGGTATGTCAGCTGCTTGAATGGGGCATGAACCCAGTCAAAGCAGAGTCATTTTTAAATTTGCAGCATTATTTGTGGATTTCTTTTCCCCAATTCTACCAGCATTCACTTCTGTATAGCAGGAGATACCTACAGAGCTAGAGTAGTTATTAAATCACAGTAAACTAGAAAGAAAATAAAGAAGCAGCTGGTAAGGTTGAGGTCATTAAAAAGGGAGAAGCCTTATAGAGTGCTTATTGGAACTTACTGATGCTGCACAGCAATTCTGAGAGAAATAAGGACCAGAAAATGACTTTGGAACTGAACGGYGCTCCTGGCCGAGCTACGCTTCATTCCCGATTCCAGGGGCATATGCAAACAGTCAGCAATAGGATCTCAGGAAGAAAAGAAATCTCACCATTATCATCCTTATTTACAAATTCTAAGTTATCCTGTTTCTTCTGGCATAACCTATGAACAGCGACCTGGTCTGGTAGAAATGGAGGTGCTCAGTACAGCTTAAAATAGAGAAAGGAGGAGGAAGTTTAGTTTTTTGTGGCAATCTAACTATTTATCTATTTCCAGGGAATGTCCTATGATGGTTCATGCAATATTTAAAGAATCTCTGGAATGGAGAAATCATCCTGCACTGGCAGGAAAGATAGACCAGGCAGTTTAATAGCAGTTTTAATTTCTGTTTAATTGTATGATTGTGTGAAAATAATAGATTGAATCGACTTTAACTTTTAGTAGCATCATTCACAAATGTGGTTCCAGATAAACCCCAAGGCTTTGTGCTTGACTGTCCATTTTTTCCACCCTTTAATTCAGTTCAAACTTGGAATGTTTCATTATGCTGACTATGCCTGAAATTCCCAGGACTGCTTCACCTACTGCTTGATAGGGATTTTCTTTTTATTTTTTCATTTATCACTGACTGATTCCTAGCTCTTCTCGTTTTGAAAGCCTACTTGTGTTGGCTTCAGACACCACTGACATTAGTTTCACAGGCTTTTCTCATCAGTTTGATGGACCCAGGTGGCCTTGTCTTTTACTGCTGTTGTTGCTTTCATTTTCTTGGCCATCTGTTTCTGACAAGAATGAATTACAGTCCTAGTTTCTGGGAAGTATGTTGATAGTTGTAGCTCAAATGATTAGAGCAAAAAAACCCCACATGTCTTGATATGTAAAATATCTGTATAGAAAAATGTATGTAAACAGTCATAAGATTTTAAGAAAATAAAAATGCTATTCTTTTGCTCAGCTAGTATTCCATTTATTAACACTGATGAACTTAATTAAATGCTTGACTAATAGAGTTGGTTAGAGAATGGCTTTATTACAACACAAAATATATTTTTGTCAAAAATTAAAACTTTTCCCAATTAYACCAATTTTTTTCACTTCTTGCTCCAAAATTTTGAAAACAAGAATGTTTTGGTGAAAAACTCCAAAAACTCTTGGTTGTCATTAGAAAGGGCTTCTTTTCCACCAAAGCCTGCTTCACTGGAAATTTTTCATCCAACACAATGGTCTAATAAAGTAATAATGTGCTAGTGTAACCTTAGTAATGTGTGTCTGACAGATATAATACCCTGTGTCACCAAGTTGCATTTCTGTCCTGCAAATTTACTTTTGTCACAAGTCAAGGGATTTGGGGGACACTAACTGCATGCTGAACTTGGCTAGATTCACCTCACTTCCCAGGGTTCTTCTGAGTCTTGGTTTTATTTGCTGGATCTGGGTTCTGACTAACAGCTGTTTTCAAGGAAAATTGGCAGCTTGAATTACAGGAAGATAGGAAAGATTATGTTTAAAATAGCTTTCTTGTTTTTCTCCTGAGCTTCCTTTAAAAGCTTTTTCTAGAATAAATCACAATATCTAATAACTCAGTGAGGCTTTTTAAGTGGAGTTTTAAGAGTGTACCAAGGTCTTATTGAATCATGTTATCTACTGTTTCAAATCCTCTTGAAGTTAGATACAAAAAATAATAGCTATATATTCAGTTTGAAGAGTCTGAAGATTTTACTGACTTTGGATTAACAGAAAGATTTCCAACTATCAGTGTTTAAGCTTCACCTCTCTGTCAATCATTCTTGACAAGGCCAGAATAAGGCACTAATGTCAGTGACTTTAGAGAGGGTGGTTTTTCATTAGTTTAAGCAGAATGTCAATTAAAAAGGAATTGAGATAAAGAAACAGCAACTAGATTAAGTTTACACTTCTTCATGGATGATAAGAAAAATCCACTTACAGGTTCTATTTCACTCTGAATGTACTTCCTAAGGTGAAGGCTGCTTATATTACAGCTTTAAAAGTCTATTGACAATTTCTGAAAAGATTTAATAACTATTGTGTCAGAAATGGGGAATATTTTTTAAGCACTGAAAATAATTATCTCTTGCCTAAAACGAATGTACTAAAATTAATTTAAATTTAATTTCATACATTTTATTAGGGAATATTATCATCTACCATCATTTCCGTTCCTCCTGTCTGACTATTATTTGCGTTCTCCAGGAACTGACAAAGACCATTTAAAATATGAAGAGAAATATATCTTTCTGGGATCTCTGGATGGAGAGAGGACAGGCTGGGGCTGATTTCCATTCTGCAAATCTTGGAGACAGCACTGGCAGATCTATAGTGCCTTTGCCTTGATCCACTTCTGCCCTCTTTCAAAAGGCAACTGTTCAGTTCTGCCTTTCGATTATAGTATGAATAGAATGGAGTTTCAGAGCACATGGTATGTAAAAAATTGCACCTGCTATTGAAGTTGAATAAATCATTCATTCTGAGTATTATCTGAGGGATTTAGTCCTCTTTACTATTCCTCTGACTAAATCCTGAGCAGATGAGTCTCTCTTTTTTTTTTTTTTTTTTTGGATAGAGAAATCTCTTTCAATTTTGGTCCTTCTGCTAAGAAATCATAAAATATTAGCTAAAGAACCAAAACCTTCTACCACTAACAAAGTTACAGGCAATTTCTCTGAAAGGTAGCCAAGGAACAGGCAGCAAAATACCTAGCTAGCCTAGAGGGGAAGAGAACTACCATTCAGAGACATCCAAAACCATGAGAGACACTGATAAACTCCCTAATTCTCCTACCTTATTTATACTGGCTGTCAGAAAGAGGCACATTATGCTACTTTTTAATAGCTTTCTCACCTTCCTGGAATGAATTACATGGTTGCAGAGCAGTGATGGTAAACTAGGATTCATAGCTATCATTATTAGCTTAGCAACATCCTTAACATCAGCATAGCTATTTGTATTCAGTACCCATGAATCAGCTGTAATATATTTTGATAAATAATCTGTCCAGAGGGACATCAGCATTGCATCTGAAGAACAGCACAGACTGATCCTGTGAAATCTGCTTTGTTGCAGTCTGTGAAGTTAGGTCTTGTTATATCTATCTGAATCAGGGAGGTGGCTATTACCAGTTGATTCCTCCCAATAAAGAAATTATTGAGAAGCTTTTTCAGAAGTGCCTAAATCCATTGTTACTCATGGCTTAAAGCTGACGTATTCAGCAACAGTGTGCAACCTCATTCTCTCTATTGGCTACTGATACATCATTACATTAAAACCTTACCTAAAGCAAAAGGAACACATTTGGCCTTGATGGAAGGTGTTCCTTTGAACACTGTATTCCAAGATCCCTCGACAGCTTTGAAGTGTTCAGCTGAATCAATTTTCTTTCACCAGGTTATGCAATTCTGTTTCCATTAACGAAGCTGTGACATTAAAAGAAGCATGCGAAGATGTGAAGACATGTGGCAGCATCCAGCTGAATCTGTAAGAGAAGAGCCTGAAACAGATTACAAAAAATATGTCAGAAGGGGCTCTGAGAGGTCACTGATGTAGTGTGCATGCTGAGGTTCAATTAATGCTATCATCTGAATCATTTTGAGAAATGTTTATCTAACCTACTCTTAAAAAGTCTCCTGCAACAGTGAGGAAGGATATGAATTAACTCTGTTCAGCTACCACTGAAGGCCAGAAAGGGTGAAGGCCAGAAATTTTGGCTGTGTCAGTGCTGGTCAGACAGCAGATGCTTTTAGCTTTGATCTGCTATTGTGTGGATGTTAGCTTTGTATACAAGGGAACCACATTTGGGGTGCGTAAGAAATCCTACCTTCTGTGTACTGAAATTTCTGCATTGCAGTGGCAGAGCAGTTGTGCTTCATTAGCACAAAGATCTGGGGATACTCTGAAAATCTTGTATGACAACATAAAGTAAATGAGATTAACATCCCAGTAAGCAGCAAGAAATGTTTTGATGGTAGCTAATGTAATAGTTAAGGTAGCGGGAACTCATGGGTAGTTCTCCTGGCTCTCTCTTCATGGCTTGGRGTCTATGCTGACTCTGCTGGTAGTCTTCAGCTTCTTCAAGTGGATCTGGTTCCTCTGCCCTTCCCTTATTTATGTGGGTACTAAGATTATATTCCCTGTCTGGGAATTCCCTGTATGTCAGGACAGCAGGGGAAAGTGATGCAGAGGGTCCTGAGTTTCAGGTGACCCATCCGACTTAAAGGCTGGAAGCAGCGCAGTCCAGTAGACCAGTCATGTAAGCACAAGCAATCCACCCCAGAGGCAGGGGCAATAGGTATTTCCTTTCAGTAGGACTAATGTAATCTGAGCAAGCTCCAGCAAGGCATTTTTGTGGCTATGATGTGTCTGGATCCTAGTAGGTCCTGCAACGCTGCCGTGTGGATGCTGCAGCTTAGGATGGCACCTACTCAGGGGTCTGAAAGGCCTTTCAGTTCAGCAAATGGACCTGCAGTGCTCTGAGCAGCTGTAGCTGGGGAGCGAAAATCCTCCTTGCTCCTGCTGGTAAATCCACTTTTAATCCCTGTACCACGCACCTTTGTTCACTGTATAAACATTTCTACTGTTTTGTGCGAAGGACATCTGCCTTGTCTGAATGATACGTGCCACCAGTTTATTAAGAAATAAGATCTCATTTTTAATACAACCTTTTTCAATGAAACTTTGTTTCAAAAGCCTCTCGATTCAACCTACCAATGAAGAAAGACATGACTAAGAAAGCTTATGGACTATCACAAGCCAGCCTGAACATAGCCTGTCAAATACAAACTCTACAAAACAGCTTTTATATTTAAGGTACATTTATGTTTATTGCTGTAGTAGTACAAATGATGATGATGTGATTTAATGGGCTATTAGCACAATAATGCTCCATGCCTCAAAAGTGAGAMAAATTTCTATTCTCCATTTGGATGACATCAATAATTCTGAATGCAATGGGATGTTTTCTTCCAATATCTTGCTATTTACTTATTGTCTCATGATGAATTTAGGGGTTTATGGATTTCGAATACATTTTTCTGAATTTAACTGCTTTAAATTTTTACTTCTTTTTGCCGGCACCTGATATATCAATACAACTGGTTGATACAAACATCTCATACAGTTGAAAAAGAATGTTTGTTATGAATCCTAAAAGTAATGGTGCTAATATATTTTGAAACAAAATAGATGCTTATATACTGATTTGTTTCTTTTATTATTTTCTGAATGTTAGAAATTGACCTCATTGGCTATTTCATACTGTGAATTTAATGAATTCGCTCATTTTAGACCAAAGGAAATTCTACATACCACTTCTAGTACCTCTTTAATGAGCCATATAATACAGATATAACTGTGTATGCCTTCCACAAATGGGCCATTAATTGGGAAATAGGTCAAAGTATGAAAAACAAAGCTCTATACAATCATAGTAAAAGGGGGTAGTTTAAGATGTGGGAACATCTGGTCGAATACAGCTGTGGTTTTATCCCAGTGAAATGAACACAGACTTGGCTTGCAGTAGAAATGATTTCTTTAAAACACAAGGTTTCTTTCCAGAAGAAAACAGAACTCCTAACACACAGGGATGAGTTTGCCTGCTTCTGTTGTACTGGGTACAGCTAGTTTTCCTTTAGCTTTATTGCATTCCACAGTCAGACGTGCAGACAAATTTGTTAATTGCCCTACATCTTTTGCATGTCTTCTCTTTTGAGGTTAGGTGCCATCTTGGGAGCACCATGAGGGGGCTCTCTCTGCTGTCTCACTCCTTCAGGGTTTCGGGCACATGCTCTGTGGTCTAGAGGAGAGGGCTGCAGAAACCCACTGCTTCCCTCCAGGACACGGGCCAGGTGTGCAATTTGACCAGGAAGCACAGCTGAGATGACCGGAACTAGGAAGAGTGACCCTTCACAATTCAGGTATTACTCAAGGGTATCCAGAGAATGGGATGAATCCGCTTTGTGACAGTACTTCTGAATTAGCACAATCAAATGTAGGTCTCTGTCTTGCAGACACTGAGTGACCCCCTTTCTGCGGGTTCAGGGGCAGGAATAATGAGTTCATTTCCTGTGGGATGGTTTGACGAAGGATCAGTTGCTTTCATTCTCTCTAGGTGGTATGTTCCACTGCCAAGATGTGGTCTTTAGTGATGTACACTATTCTTCCAATGGAACAGAATGAAGCTTTCTAAATATTTATTACAAAACATTAATCACAGCTTTAGGGGCACTGTTAATGCCACTTTTACCTACAAAAGCTAAAGGTTTATATATAAAGAATAGCTTTGCTTTAGCTTTCTTAGCTAAAGAATTATATGTAATGTTCATGGACAACTAACTAAACTCAGTCTCTTGGAAATTCACAATCAAATTCCCATTAAAGTCAGCAGAAGCCAAGCTAGCTTTTCCTGGAGCCAACCTATGGAAAACCCCACAAGAGACAGCCTGTGCACCCAATCTGTCATGAAGAACTGATTCACAAGACTTAAGTGAAAAGCCTGATTTTCAATCTAAATACTGAAAGTCAATTATTTAAATAATATCCTAATTTACTTAATAATAAGTAAGGCTTTTTGTAAAATTGGCCACCTTTTATACATTTTAGAGATAGATAGAGACTGACAAGAGATTCAAAATGTTTCTGTGCCCTGCTGGTTCACAAAGTGTCGTTAGTAAGTAGAGTGATGAGGTAAGGAAACATGATCACTCACAACAGCCAAGCAGGTATGTTTAATTTTAAGCCTGCCAGCATTGACATAGTTCCTTTAATTTTTCTAAAATCATCTTGTACATCTTAATTATTCTCTACAGTCTAATAGGATGGATTCGATAAGGGCAAACATGAACTATTAATTTTCAGCTGTGGGATGTTAAAATCACTGATGATGCATGGAATAAAAGAATAAAGATAGTTATCTTCAGTGTCAAAATACAGTGCTCTTTTGTGATGAGCATTCAGTTTATATACTGTATCCTCTAGCAACCTTTGTATTTTCAAACCAATAGGAAACTGACCTTTACTGGAATAGAGGGTATATGAAAGTGCCTGGGATACCTGACCTCCATATCAGCAATTTGCTATCAGCTTTTGCAAGGTATGTTTAAGATGAGATATCTATCTATAAAATTATGTAATTTCATGTATTTAGAGATAAACACACAATATGGTACACTGGAGAAACATTGTAGCTGGTTAACCTAAGAGATGTGAGGCTAGTTTGTAGGCTGAAAAATGTACTTGTCTTTCAAATACTGTACTTCTGAGAGGCAGCACAAGCAAAGGTTATATGGTTAGAAGATCCATTTTTTTTCCAGATGTCTATAGCAAAAAGACAAACCCAAATGAAATCATGCCCATTTTGATTACATCCTTAGTTCTGGCAATCAGATAAGCCTGCAGCTGGGACAAATCTGCTCATTTAAATTCAAAGTGCTCTAGTCATATCAGTTAGTCTTTGCTAATTTATATCAAGTTAAGACCTAACTGATAAAAGGAAGTTTCATCATAATAATACTTTAAAGTATTTGGGTATGTCCTATTTKGTTGCTAACATGCTGACTGCATGGTTCTGCTCAAATATACTCTGAATCTTTCAATTACCTGATTTGCTGATCTAAAGGGGAACATGACGTGATCATCTTGTATAACTATCATATCAGTGGCACAAATGCAATCAACCACAGTCATAAAACCAACAGTATCATAGACATTAGAGATGTGGAAGACTTAAAAAAAGTTCTATAAACAGCTTTTTTACTCTATAATTATAAGGTTGTTCTTTATTCAAATGTGTTCTTTTAGGGCTTTTGTGTGTGTGTACTTTATAAGGAAGTATAAAATAGACATCTATGAATTCTATAATGCCAGTCATTTGGGAGCAGGTGGAAGGTTAGAAGTAAAGGATGCTGGAAAGAAGTGATAAATTCCAGGGAAACAGTGCAGAAACAAACAGAAAATAAAGCTGAAGAACATGGGAGATGGAGGGAAAAAAAGTAGTGTCAGTGGTTGTTAGGCAGAGGAGAATGAAACTGGTCATGACAGCAAGATGACAGAATCTCGTGACCTATGAGTTAGTGGTAACAGAAATTCTGTGATATTTCCAGAATCAGGAAATGGAAAATGTGCATAATTTAAATGATAGGCTGTGGGATGTCTGGTCTTCCCTGATTTAGAAGATCCATCTTATAGTACAACCAATATTTTGTCAAACATTCCCTTCACAGAAGTGCTTGGGCAGTTGAGGGTAACACCTGGCACGAATTTCAGCAACAGGGAATGATTTTTTGAAGTTATAAGAGAATGCTTTGTCTTATTTTGGATTCCTCTTTATTTCAAAAAAGTTAAAATAAATTTCAAATAAGAATTTTATAGTGGGAAAAAGAATTTGAGTCAGGGTAGAGGTATATGCATTTGCAGGAGTCTTCATTGATCTTCATTCAGTCTTCAATCTTCATTGATCAAGCAGTTATGTAGCTCTCTTTGGAATATTCTTGAGGTTAAGATGTTTACCCAGATTTATCACTTTCTCTGAGCATCCTTTATGTGGCTTTTTTCAAACTAGCACAGCAACATAATGTAGGTACTAGTGAGTCCTGTTTGTATCTATTTCATGAGTTGCAGCTTAAGCCGACTCTGCAATATGAAATGAATATTTAATATGAAAAATATTAAATGTATTTGTTCAGAGTTTCAGCAAAAAGGTCACATTTTTACGAGTTTTTACCAGGGATTTGGATTAGGGGAGAAAAACATTACTTCAGGGCTTTGTTAATTGGATTTTCTGTGTAAACTGGTGTATTGCTATTTCTAAAAGAAAATGGTAGAAGAAACAGCTAGTTTGAGATAAACAAAGCAAAGAAAGTGTATATTTAGGATTCAGGTTTTGTCTTCTTTAAACTCTGTATATTTCCTTCAGGAGCCTGAAATCAGCATTGCTCATTCTTCTACGTTGGAGCCAGAACCCAGCAACCCCCAAATCTCTGAGAAACATGGACTAACAACTCTTAAATAGCCATGGAATACACTACTTGTACCAGTAGGAATGTAAAGGGAGATAGTGGATATTTGTGTAATCCAGTGCTGGAAACTTTGCTCAGTCAATATTGAAACACATATGCATAAACTTTAGAATTTAGAAATACAGCAAACAACTAAAACATACACAAATTCCATAGAGTCTTCATTTTCATATGCTCTCTCTACAGTGCTAGATTGTTTAGCTTTCATGGTTTATTTTGATACATTCAATGGTGCTATCAATCATACATTCTCATTTTCTTTCACTGCTAGGATTTGACAAGGATTTTCTTTTACCTTGAAAAAATGGATATTCTGAAGGATTTCTTTGCAATGCTCCCATACGCATAGCACACTTTGCTGAGTGGAGGCAGCTTGTTTTCTATACTGCACTTCTTTCTGAAAGATGGTTTCAAAAACACTTGTTTGATCTCTCTCTTGGTAGTGAAAGATCATAAACAAATGTCTTTCAAATTATTTTCCTACTGAAAGCCTTTATGATTTCATAGAAGAGGAAACTGGACTAACTCAATAAGCAATGGACCATAAGGCAATAAACTGATACATTGTTAATTTTTATTGCTAAAGTGTCTCTCTACTACTCTGGTTCAAAATGCTATTCATATTTTTTATTATTGCTGATTTTTATGATTGCACTGGAAAATCCTCCTAATATTCTACTCAATATCTCTGTTGAAACATGTTGGCTGAAGCAAGCAGCGACACAGGAAGCATAGCAGTATCTCCATCCAGAAGAACAAAGAAAGAGATCAGAAAATTACAAAGGGACCTTCAAGTTGTTGGCCAGAGCTAGCAGAGCACCTGGCTGATTGTTCTAGGAGCTGGCTCTCAAAAAGTCTTGGGAGAAGAACATTAAATGCCTGATGAAGAAGGGAGTAAAGGATATGGAAGTAATACTAAGAATTATTTTTGGTAGGTGTTTAGAAGCCAGCTAAGTGATCTTGTAATCTCTTGTGTCCCTTAGCATTTTTATGTATTTCACAGTGGACTGAGAGAAGCAGGAAGACTGGGGCCCTTAGAGCTTACAAAGGTGAGAACCCCCCCTGAAAGCACCAAGCTCTCCTTAGGCTGCAGAGGTGGATGCTCTGTTCAAGGTGTGGGGCTAATTTGCTCTCTGCTAGTTCAGGCACTTCTACACTGTGTTTAATAGCACACTATAAATGTCAWGTTTGTTTTCTTTCCCAGTCTTAGTTTCTCAAGTTTATTGATTACCTAGAAGAATAAGACCCCCAGTCTTGACTAAGCTTTACCATGATCCATCTGGCTAATATAAAAACCCATTTGAAGGTTATCAAGGTACTGATTTTGCAGATTTTGAATTTACAATTTGGTTTGTTAAACTGTTAAATTGTTTGTTAAACTGTTAGCTCTGAATACAAAAACACAATCTGCTCCACCAGATTGGGCTTTTGGTCCTTCAGATCCATTATTCTACTTCCAACAGTTGCTTTATCTAATGCTTCAATGGAAGGGAGAGGACAGATATAATATAGATTGCCAACAGTGTGAAGGTTACCATAAAAGCAAAATTCTATTTTTTAATCCTATGACATCAGCTCCTGCCCAAAAGCATGAAGTTACATTATCCACATTTGTCCTGTCAGAAATAAAATTTAATTTTTGTTCTTAAAATGATCACTTCCTTTCAAAGTTCAATATAAGACACTGTAATCCCTGCAGAAACAAATTTCACAGGCTATCAGCAAACTGGCTGGAGAAAGGTTCTCTTTTTCTTCAAAATTACTTATTACCATGTTCTTCTTCTCATGGTTAACGTGCATTTGAAGTTAGCATAGATATTCTGGAAACCTAACTCTGCTTTGAGGGTACTGATGTATATCAGAGATAACTCCAAGTTTATCCCTAGAGTTAGCTAAGATCAATTTAGTCCCTTGTACTGATTTCAGATATGGTCCTTGGTTTGCAGACTTTATTGTAAATCGGACAATCATCCTCAATGAAATGACTGTATGGAGAAAAAGAGGTGCATTTATGATATAGTCATACGAACATGTGTAAGATTATCTTCAAACATGTTCATCAAAGCAGCCAATATTACAGTTTTGTAGGAATTACAGTATATCACTCCATAAACTTCCTGCTTGGCACACCACCAGTGACACATCTAAACAGGGATGCACACAGGGATTTAGTGTCTAAGAGCTGGTCATTGTAGCCTGAAAGTTAGATCTTCAAAAGGCTTGTTCAATCATTGCCTAATCCTCAGAGCACCTAGGGGCCCTGGCTGCATTTCTGTCAGCACTGTTTCCAGCAGTCTAAATCTTAACATAGTTGAGAATTTTGTGTTTATACCTTGGCTGCTTTGCTTTGGGGTTCACTAAGTAGGCATCCTCTTCCCTGGCTTGTCTGTGTGACTTGGCATGCTAACAGTCTGCAACTTGTGTTTTGTTCCAAAAGATGGAGGAAATGGTGCTTCCTTTCTCCCACTCCATAGCCTAACATTTTAAGAAACTGCACAGGGAATGCATTACCCAGAAAAAAACCTATCTAGTCTGACGATACTTGGATCTTCCAATAGTTGGGCTGCTTTAATGTTGACTCTGATCTGTCACATTTCTGAATTACAGTATTGATTGGGCATTAACCTTTCTTTCCCTATTTAATAGGCCTGTGTGTTTAACAGGCTGCTCAGGTGTCCTACGTGGGACTTGTGTCAACCTGCCTTTGCTGTGAGTATGGCAAAGCTGAGTCTGTGACATTCAAGGTTCTTTATGGTCCTGTCATAGAAAGGAAATATTTAATATGGTCACATGAATTCACACTGAAAGGTTATTCTTTGATTTTTAAATGGACTACTCAGGTCATAAGATACTAATGTGGTAATCTCAAGACAGCATTCACCCTTACTTAGACATAAAATTAAGACTGGAAAGCAATGCAATTTAAGCTATATTTTCCGTGGGGCTCAATGGTTCATTAGATTTCCATTTGGTCCCTGCTTCATTGAGAGCTGCAGTAGCAAACACATGATTGGTAATAGAGCACTGGCCATAACAACTCTTTTTCCAGATGTTGGTAGGGGAATGACACACCTGTTATTCACTGAATCTCAGCATCCTGAGATGCTGAGAATTTTGCCAGATTCATAAAAGAAAGTTTTCAAGGCTGACTTGATTTTTGATAGTGCAAATACTGAGATTCTAATGTTGATCTAATATCTTCCTCAGTGTATAGATTTATGAACACCAGTGTAAACTGAGATGAATATGTGGTCTAATATATGCTTCACAACAGTATATATTTTTATAGTAAGATATACTCAAAAACCACTAAAGCGACATGGTTTAAATGGGAAAATTGCAAAGGTGTCTCAGCACTGTCTACAGTTTCATTTTTATTTGCTTGGTGTACAGATGCAGTGAAGTTTACTGGTGCCATGTTGAATTCATTAACATATGGCTTAAAAGTTTTAAGCTTAAAACATGTTTCTCGTAATTTGTGACAGTTCACTGAACTTGTGTAGTATCAAGATCCTATCTTCAGAAATTATTTAAACTTGCATTGAATCAATGTAATATATACTTAAAATTGTCAGAGATGACAGATTTGTTTGCTGTTAAAATAATTGTTCTTAAGGTGGCGTACATGTTTTGGTTGCTTTTCCAGTCAGCTAATCATTAGGAGTGTGCAAAGAACAAGTATTTCATAATGACTGGAGATATTTTTATTATTTTATAAACATAAAGCTCCTAAAGTATAAAAAGTATTACAGAGTGAGCAAGAGACCTATCAGTTCAAGAGCTATTGAAAAATAGCAGAAAAGCTGTAATTCAGGTGAGTCAGTATTCATACTTACCAAATGTTTCTACTCACTACTGATGTTCAAAGAATGGACTCCACTTGTAAAAGATGGAGTCTGTCAGCTTAATTTGTGTAGTTGTAAGGACTAAAGGCTAATCCATGCCAATTTAGATCCGATGACCTTAAAAAGAGTCAGCTCAATATTCTATTATCATTTGCCTGGAATACCTAAATGCATTTAAAATTGTACTAACATTATTTTTAATGATAAGTGTGAATGAAGTCAATGCAATAACAAAGATAGATAAACAATATTGGGAACCTATCCTGCATCTGACAGGGTGAGCTGAATGACTCATATCTTCAGTAGTTAAATAACCAGGCCTACTGTTTGGCTTTTGTACAGCAGGAAACAGTATGTAATTCAAAAGCTTTAGTTTCAAGACTTATTGAAATTCAATTTCAGAGGTAGTGAAAGCATCATAAAAATGCAGCAATAAATCTGCACATACATGCTAAACCCAGCAATCTATCAATTTATATGGCATTCAACATTTCCTCTCTCCCACAGAGAGTTAAATCTTTGTATTAAAATCTGTCCATGTCCATTTCCAAAGAAATGGAATAATTATTTACCAAGGGAGAAGTCTCTATATAAAATATTCTATTCCTGTGTTCTAAAGCTCTCCCCAAGACTGAATCAATTTTTTCCTGATCCTCTCATTGTAGTGTGGTTTTGCTCTTTCTTTCTGTGTTTCTTAGCTGTGCATTTCTCTGCAGAAAAAGAACGAGGCTGCCAATGTGACCAGCACTGTGCCTCTGGTGTCGTACCCCAGAGAAAGGAGACTTGTCCCTTTGTGATATCCTTGCAAGGCATTCAGCAAATGAGGGAGCCACTCACCTTTCTCTTAGGATTTGATGAAATAGCACTGCAGCAGCTGAGACTTTGAAATAACACCTTACATTCATGTTTCAGAAATCATTAGGCATATATGGGGAACAATTATTCATGTCTATATGTCTTGGCATCAAAAAAAGACAAGAGAACATCTGCTTAGAAAAGGAAGCTGCAGTTTGTTTTTAGACAGTGTGTGATGTTCCCCTAGCAAACAAAGGCATTGGATTTTCTCAGATCTTCACAAGGTCTAAACTTGCAGACACATTTGCCTTTGAACATAAAGCTACTTAATAATTTCAGGATAATCCCAACACTCAGGCAATAGAAGAGCACATACAAACAAAACAAACAAGAAGATGGTAGTTGGTGTAAAAAGAGTTATAACCTGTCTCTAGATTTATAAACATAATGGCTTAATATATTCTATCTCTAGCCAGTTAAATTAATCCTTTCAGCAGAAGCAATATAAATTTAGACTACATTTTCCAGATGATTTTGCTTACTTCTGATTCCCTTTCAGCACATAATGAACTATAGCTCTAAGAAAATTAAAGCTTACAAGTGTAGATGATTATATGAGTCAGCAAAGCTGGCATAAAGTTGATGACACTTTGTATGCCCAAAGGAACTGACATTCACTGCTTAATGAAGAAAAAAAATCTGATCTTCAGGCCGATTACAGTGCAACAGATAAATGGGCCAATGAGTCTATTTGAAAACATTATCTTGTGCTTGCATAGCAATTTATGTAACTCAGATTGCAAGAAAGAACAAACGTGAACATAACCCATTAAAGGTACAAGCTGAGAATAACCCAACTGAATTCAAAATACTGCAGTTTCAGCTGGTATTAGCTGATCTGCTTTAATTTTTGCTAGCTCTCTTAGGCAGCACTTTTCTCATGTTGAACTTTGTCTACATTTGAACAAGATGCTGGCTGCAATTTTTGCAACAAATCTATAAAGGTGCTCTCATTGTCTCCATCATTTTACTTGTTCATCTTGAAAATTTTCTTATATAGCAAACACAGTCTGTGACTTCATACCATGCTACGTATTGTGCTTTGCATTATTTTGATTTTATTTCACCTGAGAACTAGCAGATCCCAAAGTAGAAATTAAGGGACAGTTATGAGCAAAGACAAAAAAAAAACCCTTTTCATTGCAGAGAGTATCATTAGGTRTGTCTCTTCCAGGATTGTCAGTGGGAGTTCTGCATTTTACCCTTGGTGCATATATTGAAACATGAAAGTTTCAAATTAAAGGTATTTATCAAATTAAGCCATTATTTTTGCAAGGAGTGTAATTAAGGAATAACTCTGGAAACTGCTGTGTTCTGAGTAACTGGCTCAGCCTTGCAAAGAAAAAAATAGAATCTTATAAATGTTTCTAAGGTAGAAGCAGCAGTAATCACCCCAGCTGCAAGTATGATGGGAGGAATGTGAAGTGAACGACAGGCTCAGAGGCTGGGGAGATGGGTCATATCTAAACAACACTGCAGACTGTTGTATACTGGAATGCCCATTTTTTCCTACAATTTTGCCAACAAAGAACTGTGCTTTTTTTGACTTGGTGGAATTTTTCAGGGGAAATATCATGTTTGTTTAGTAAAACAAACAAATGCCGTCAAATTAAAATGTGGAAAAGTGATTTGCTTTTAGAAGATGTATTTCATCTGGAAATGTCCAGGAAAARAAATGTTTTGATATTTTAGAAGAAATGACATTTTTTGAATTCCCAAATAGATTATTTCTTTTTGGCTCATCTCAGTATTGAAATGGTCCTCTAATGGTTCTCTGAAACTGTCATCCCACAGTTTTTTACCTACAGTCACCTCTTTGGGAGAGACTAGGCTAGACTACCTCTTGGACGAGGTGCTGTGACAAGACAGCAAAGGTCAGTGCTGTGCTGCAGCATGGAAGATGTCATCTGACCAGACAGCCTGGATGAGAAAGAACTATGGAGACTTCAAGCTCCCTTGAGAAACACAGGAAAAAAAGGGGAACCATTTACTGTCATATAACTAAAAGTTCAGATTTGGCCCAAATGATACACTGAAATTCAGTTTGGATTGACTCTGAAAACTTCAGTGCTTAACTTTTCCAATAGAAACATTCTGGTTTTGGAGGCAAAATTCATCCCAAAGTAGTAGGCTTTGAGGTATTTTTTTAAATTTTATTTCAGAGGTTCAGTGTTCTTCCACTGTCATCTCCTCAAAATGTAATATTTATTGCAAGTGCAAGATAGTTCTTGAGCATGGGCATATTAGCCAAAGCTGACATTTTGCTCTAACTATGATAGTCTAAGGACAAAAGCCAGAGCAGGTGTGTAGGCAGCAGTAATTTATTTTTTTACTTACTGTTATAGGTGGGAAAATTTAAAAAGCTTTTGGGCACACAAATGCTTCCTCACATCTTAAAAGGAAGGCAGACAGAGAATGAGTATGTGACTTTTACAGCATAAAAGATGATGTTGGAGACAATGAAGTTGGTGATGAAGTATTTAGAAAAAAAGAAGCAGTTAAAACTCAAGCCTTGTCAACRCGTGGATGATACTCTGATTGACCCTCTTGCAGCTGCTGTACGCAGGTGGTAGCACAACGCAATTCCCCCCCAAAGGCAAGTGAGTTTTTATTGCAGGCTGTTTCTGTACTACTAAATAAGACTGAGTCTGGGAGTTATTTCAAGCACTGGACTATTGACCATCCAGACTGCTTAACTGTAAGCATACTGCAAGCCTCCAACACGTTTTGGCCTGTGCTAACTGGCACTTTCTGAGACAGTTCTTGGGTATGGCTCAGAGGACAGGAGACAGTGAAGTTGACAGCAGTAGAGGTTAGATTACACTAGGTGTGGCTCCCACCACCCTGCCCCATCTTCCAGTGCTGCCTCAGCAGCCTTCGTGTTTCCAAATTGCTCGCATACCTTTATGGCACATTGCCAGGCATGCCACAGGGTTTCACGCTACAAAGCGCCTCTTTGATGGGCTGTAACATAGCCATTATTTCAGACACTTTGGAATAAGAAAACTTCCCCAACCACATATTAATTACATTTTAGGGCCATGAAGATACCAAAAAGGACTGAGGCCCTGTTCTATTTAGTAGTGCACATATGGCTTTAATGTGAACTCAGATGTGCCCACAAAGGACACAGGAGTAACAAGCATGCTGTATATTCGTGTCTTTTGTGCTGCACACTGGCTACTTTGTGTAGAGGGATGCTGCTCCCATACAGCAGCTTTCAAAGTCATGGCTCCTAAAGTTGCCCGATATACTTGTCTTTGGAAACAAATACATTTGTTAAAGTGAATAGTTAGGCAAACAATTTCTGAACAGCTCTCAGACTAAAACTTATTTATTCAAAGTGTTTTGTGCTCCCTGCTGAAGTCACCTTTTAGCTGGCTTTTCTTTGTTTGGATGACAGGAATAGTCTGGTAGTTACTTTTACAATCAAATTTTGAAGAATAATCTTCTAGGAAACAATGAATTCAAATATTTTCAGTTATTGTCTGCAAATATGAGCAAACATGAATTACAGGGAACCTTATCTGGCAGATTTCAACTGTGTAAACGCTGGAAAGTCAAGTCATCTTTACCATTCAACAAGCTTTTGTCAGAGCGCCATTTAAGTTAGGTAGCCTCCACATCACGCATTAGATATGCAATCAAATACATGCTTGTAAGTCTAAAAGATCACAATAAGCAGATTACTCTCATCATCAAAAATCAATTTACTTAGCTTTAGTTTAAACCTGGTCTAAAATGCAAACAGTATTTATCCCCTATAAGGCTCAGAGAAACTAGCTTTTTCCAGACAGATACACAGCTTTGAAAGACATACAGTACAAGGCTAGCCTGTCAAAGGTATAGAGAATTTTAAGCAGTTTTGGCATTATCATAACTGTATTAAGCTGTGTTTGGTTTTATCATGCCATGTTCTTTGACATTCTGCTTTGTGTGTGTGTGTTGTCTGTCAGTTAGCGAGTCAGCATGTCATGAGGGAACTTTACTGCAGAAATGGTACTACTTGAAGAATTCAAATGAGCAACMGGGAAAAGAGAAAGGAATACTTGACAGCTGAGAGAAGACTTTTTGAGGTGAATCTCAGTCTTATTAAATACATGGTTAAAGTCATGTACAGAAATGGGATAACTTAGAGGAAAAGGCTCTGACATATTATCCRGATATCTTGTACTGAAAATATTTTGTTTTAATCTCTCTACAGTTTTTCTTTGGTAAAAAGCTAGCTGCACTGAGTGAGCAGCTAAACATAGCAATTTCTTTTTAATGTGAAAAGCTAGTACCTGATTTTTTTTAAAGGATGCATTTATGTCTATCTAATTTACACTGAGCATGAGGAAAACAAAAACAGGGTTTTTGTCAATTACAGCTGAATTTCCTCTTCTGGACAATTTAAGACAAATTTGTCCTATGCTCTGACTTGGTTGTGGATCTGCAACAGCATACTAGTTCCAGTGCTTGTTGGGTATTGCATTTTGTATTACGTTTTATCAAACCAGGTACCTGGTTTTGTCAAGCCAAGTACTGGCTGCCTGCCTGTTTGAAGCTGTCCCTGCCTTGTTGGACTCTGTGACTAAATCTGCACAAGTACACTAAGCTGTGCTTACCCGGGAAATATTGGAACTTCACTGGCTGCACTGATGACTTGCCATGGTCCCTGGTGGTTTTGGGCTATGTCTCAGCCCACGCCCAGGCCTTGTTCAGGAGTTAGGACTGGTGGGAGACCATTTCTAGTAGGCAATCTGGATGAGGCTGGCCTGTTTTGGAGGGGAAGGGAGTTTAATAATATGCACATGGGCTGGTCCATGACATATGGCTTCAATGTCATAGAATGGTACTGGCACGTTTAATTTCCTTTCCTACAGAAAAGAAATAGAGAAAAGAAATACAAGATCTAGGCCCTGTTTGAGAGTTGTCTGGAGCATGAGTGATGTCAGTTTCTGCTGCACAGTTACTCTTTTTTCCCAAATTTAGTAGATGGGGAGGAATTAAAAAGACTGTGGAAGGGAGTGGAGCTTTGGCCCTGTCCTTTCTCTAGTTTCACAGCTGTCACAGCAAAACAGACATCACTCTGCCCGGTGTAAAGGTCTAATGTAAATTACTTCTACTCCAGCACTTTGAAAAGGAGAGAGCTGAAATTAGAAAATGACTGTAAAAGCTACACTGGTATCTTCAAGCTTCATGATAGAGGCACGTAAAAATCCTGATGTGCTTTATTTGCCATAGCAAAATTACAGCTTAGCTTCAAAATGATGCTAAAGCTGGATGGTAAATTCTTCAGTGGAACCTTCTTTGTGGCAAAACAGAGCTCTGGCAAATTGAAAAGCTTTATGAAACACCCTAAATTCCTCACCAGATTTTTGGTTTTGAAGAATACAAACAAACCTAAATATTCCTGCAGTGTTGTAATGTTCAGTTATTGTAACATTCAGTTCCAGTGCTTTTGGAATAAAAAGTTTGGATTTTTTTTATTTTGAAAGGATTTTTATAACAATTTCTTTCTTTCTTATATTATTGTGTAGTTAAATAGAATATTTACAAAAAATCAAATTGGGTAAAATTCCCACAAATCAGAAATCCCCACAAAACAGAACTTCTGTCTTCAGTATAGTTCTATCAAATTCTAGACAAATAAAGAGTGAAAGAAAGATTTATCTTTTAGTTGTTGGAAATTCTTTCACTGCCCTAGTCTTTCAGAAGCCAGGAACAGTGATGCTTTGGTGATGAAAAATACTATTTTTTTCTTTCCTGTTAGGAACCAAGAGATACTACAATGATGCTCCAGCTCCATTTGACTTCCAGATGTAAATAWGCAGGTTTGATCTTTATGCTTGCAGTGGGCTCAGCTCTTTTTTGTAAAGACAAGTTGGGTGGTGTAACTAGGAGTTTTCAGAAAGAGGAAGAAATTTTACTGGTACTGAGAGATAACTCTGGCTACAGAAGAGTTACTCCAGATAACTGAAGGCAGAATTGAGCTCAAAAACTATTCATTTTAATCAGACTAGTGTTGCTTTAACAAAGCATAGTAAACCTTTGCTGGGTTTTGTGATATTTAATTACATTTGGAAGGTTAGATAGAAAAGGTATGTTTGCCAATTAACCTTTACCTCATTAAAATTTCATTCTAAATTGTATGCAGTCCTTTAGAGAACATGCTGTTAAGCACTATCTGGTCATTTTATTTCCTGTTATACTTGCTACTCATCTGATCCTAAAGCAGCATATCTTTATTTTAAATCACCCTGAAAACATGTTTTGCTCTACATAGATTCCCACTGATTTACATCATGTTGTATATTTAGCATATTCAAAATATAATCTAATTCAATGTGATTTTTGCATGATGTAGGGCATACTTTTTCCCTGTATCTAAACAGAAGTTGCAGCAGAGATTAATATGACTCATAAGAGCTATCATTCAGAAAAGAAACATAGTTTTTGAAGATCACACGGCACAAAGTTAAAACGTTGACACCCCTTTACTTGCATCTGGCCCAGAAGTCCATCCTTGCTGCTGAGTTGTCAGGTATACATGGTAAAACTTCAGTGATTCATGGAGATTTTGCCAGTAAGAAGTCTGGACTATTTTTCTCTTCTCCCTATTGGTAGACTCTTCTACCTACTGGTAGAAGAAATAAACATGACAAAGGCAAATATCATTGAAAAAGAATGAAAAAGAGTCAGGTATCACAGGCATTATTTTGATCTCTGAATAACTGTTGTTTTTGCAACTGCAATGACTAGAATTGCGTGTGCTATGATAAACAAAGAGATAGGAACACAGACCAAGGTACGGAAAAGCTAATGATGAAACTATTAATAATTAGTGAATGTGTGTTTTTGTGTGTGCTACATGAGCCAACCAACCCTCTCAAAGAACTTGATTGATTTTCAGAGTAGAATATCAACAGTTTCTGAAAAACAGAAGTCCAGTATTTGATTCCTAAAACTTGGGAAATCACTAATTAAGTTGCCAATTTGCCCAACATTTCTTTCCAAAAGATCAAAAACCTTGTTCTTTTGCTATTGTGATATAATATTCAAATCCTTTCCTATTTTTCTGCTTCCCATGTTGCATAGTTTCTACTTCTCAATGTTTTCTAGGAAAGCTAGTTCTCTTTCAGCATGGGCTCAACATCAAAAACAGAAATCAAAATGATGGCCATTGCAATGAAAGTTCTCATCTTGCTGGATGAAGTCAGATGGAGGATAGAGGCCTACTGAATGTAGACCTGGCATTGGGGCAAAATGTGAAATGCAAGATATTGCTTCAGACTAATTTCATGAAATCAGTCAGTTGGGTCTTCTCAAAATGATGGCATTTTGCCTTCTAAAATCATTTTGTTCATTCTAAACTTTTTTTATTGCAGACCTAAATCTTTTGCAGACAGGTTTAGTAGCTGGGTACCTTCTTATTTAGACCCAAATCTTAGTCCTTGTTCACCGACTTATTTTTAAGCTGAATTTGGATTTAGGCAAACATCAGAATTTTACTCTTCTCTAGGGGAGCTTGTACAGACTCAAATTAACACTGATTTGCCAGCATTTGTTAAATACTTCATTTGAAGTGAAGCAGAAAGGTTTCCTCTGAAATAGATTATACATTTCCATAATGCCTGTAGGAGAAAGAAGAAAACCAGCTTGTACCTGTAAGTAACTACTGAGCAACATAATACTGTTATTTTTATGCTGGAACAAGGAATAGCCATTCACAAATATTTGTCTTGGAGGAAAGGTAATAAAGAAAGGGAATTAATGGGTTTTCTGCAAGGACAAGTTAGTCATCTTCATGGCAAAGATGAATATCTTAAGATCTTCATCCTGCATTACTTGAACTCATCTTCCTGGATTTAGAAGGATAAAATGAACTTGTTTAAATTTAATCATACTGTAAGCAGGTATAACTCCTATTAATGCTGATGAGAAATGTACTGAACTTACTAGGGCTGAAGTTACTTAATTCTCCAAAACAGCTTATAATTCATTTTCATGGCTGTGATCATTCCCTTCCTCTAGCATAATTATATTCCACACAATATAGATCTCAGCATCATTATCTTGGAGTTACCCTTCACAATCACTTCTTCAAGGATTTCTGTGATCAGGTCAGAAAATTASCATTGATTTGGAACATGGGAAGGAAAGAAAAAAATTCTTAATGAAAAATTTCAACAATTCTATATTCTCTATTTCCTATTAGCCTTATTTATCTGCGTTAAAAACTTGAAAAATGCAGTATCATATTCCTAATGGATGTTATGCTGTATGTTGAACTTCATACCATATTTTTAAAAATCATTTCCAGATTTTTGGATAGCATTTCTTAAACAGGAATAATAAAATGTTGTAAACAAAAAGGTACTAAAAACAGACAATTGCAAAAGATAAACCACACATTTATGTAGACTTGAGCCCAAAGTACTTAAAGTCAACCTACTACTGAGTCTCTTGTAATGTAATAAAAATTTTAGTATTATACATACCCGATTTTTCTTTTTACTGTTTTTATGTCTAAGAATCTTTACAATTTTAATGCATTCAAAATTATCCAGAGCATCGTAACAATGTCTGTTTCTTTTATGCCCCTTGTGAAACTTAGGCAGCATTTAGGCATTTGTTCAGGACCCGAGAATTTACGAAAGCGATATTGTGCTGCAGCCCTAATGAGAAAACTTTACCTCAGACCCAAGCGGGCCCCGACCGAGCGCCCGGCGTGCTGGGCAAGGCGGCACCGCTCGCGCCAGCACGTGTCACTCTGCCCCGCAAAAGCAACCCTGCCGCAAAACAGTCCTTGGACCTGCGCAGCACGTCTTTGCAGTCAGTGGGGGTTCAGAAGGCCGGTTCTTAGAAAAACAGCTAATTTAATTAACTCGAGTCCCTAAGTGTCAGTAGGCAGAGAAGTATCTGCGGGTCATGGAGGCCGCGCGAGCGCCAGGCCGTTGCTAGGAAACAGCACCGGCGCTGCCGCCGGCGGGTTGTAGGGTGATGCTCAGGCGAGAAAAGAAAAGAATTTTGTAATCCTTCCACGTGTTTAGTTATTTTTCCTTAAGGTTACAGCTTGAAAAACATTTTTATATGTAGTAGGAATGTTTGGCCTTGAAGTTGTTTCCCTGCGTAACTGCACTGGTTATTCTGTGAAAAAACAAATAGGGTACGTGCTCACAGCTGTCAGCTCCACTTGAAATCCTTTTGACCAAACACACAGCTAAAAAGGGCGTCACCACCGCACTGATCCAAGCTGCACGAGAAATCCGGGCAAACGGCTGCCTTACATCAAAAAGCCCTGTCACGCCGCTGATCCTCTTGGGCCTCGCCGAGCGCCGTTCCTACGTGGCTGCTTGCGGAAACGGGGTGGTCGCAGCCCTGGATACTCCCACGGCACACGGGGCATGCGTGGCAGGCCCTTCGCCCGTTGTCCCAATAACTCAATCATCTAAATGAAACAGGGGGTTACGCTGCTGCTGCTAGTGAGATAGGGAGAAGGTGGTTTCCATCTCCTATCTGTGTTAAAATTAGTCAAAGAAGAAAAAAACCCCACTCTCTTGGATTATGAATTTTACTCAGTAAAATCTGAGCAACAAAGTGGTGAATCAGACCCATACCTTTAGATTTTAAGACAAACCACAGCGCTCCAGACAATCCGCGTGAAGTGAGTTACTGCAGTAGACGTCAGAATTGGTGGCACGGGGCTGACAGTGGACTGCCTACCTAACACATCCCAAATTAAAAGGCAGCTCACCTTTCAGCAAAATATATGCCCTGCTGCCAATATGCAAGATATTTTGTAGGTAGGGGTGGACCTAGCTGATTTAAAAAAGGTTGCTGCTCTGAAGATGYGGTTACTGGCCTATCCACAAGTATTGTTGCTACCTTTGCTGCCTAGTCATCAGGTCAAGAAGCAAAACTGCTTTGAGATCTCTGCATCATAAATCCTGTTTGTTTTCCTTCTACATAAATCCAGCAAGGACTTTTGTTTGTTTGTTTTTGTATTTTTTAAAGGTTGATACATTTCAGCCCTATGGGCCCATGATTCTGCCCCAAGTCACTGAAAGCTTCAATAATATAAATGTTGGTGCTTTTAATAGTACTTTTATTCACTGGAGACTAAATGATATTCTGGATACGCATAACTCTGACCTCAATTAGAATTATGCTAGAGAATGCAAATGTTGTCTAAAGCTTCTAGAATGCAGAGAATTCTGTATTTCCTTATATTTAGTAGTCTGATGGGATTATTTGAGTGCTTGAAATTAAACGAGTCTGGGATGATTTAGGTAAACACAAACTTTACTTTGGAATTGAAATTAGATTTTTGGAAACTAAAATTTTAGGACTACAGTATTGACACTGACAATTTAGAAGAGTGACATCGCTTACCCAGAAGCTTAATGAAAAGAACTGCTATGATGTACTTCCAAAATTGCTATATGATCACTTCTTTTCATTCATTATATCCATTACATGGCATATTTTTCCTGAATGTTAGGGGTGCTACCTAATTACGTTGTAATTAAATGTAATTCATCAAACAGAACTGAAGACAAAACTGGTAATCAGTGATTCTTTTCCATTCACGGAACCTGTAAAAAAAGGTGTATCTTATAATTAGTTTACAGATGTTTACTCTAGAACAAGTAAGTCAAAATTATAATATTTTTTCTTCTCATCATCTGGTAGAATATTTTAACATATATTTGCAGTGCCTTACAATGGCTTTTATGAGTGTGACAACAGGACACTATCAGAAATTATCAGCATAGTCACAATAATAATAACTATTCAAGGGACTAAAAACTGTAGCTTTAATTAAATGTAATGAATAAGATGGTATTTTAAGTCTAGGCGATAGCGTGGAGCCTTCCAGCACCTCCTGGTGGCAGAGTAACCCTGGGCATCAGAGCACAGATGGAAATAAGTGCCATGTTTCTCTCCCCATCACCCTGGACCAAAGATAGAGTGAGCATCAGAGAGTGCTAGCTAGGTCCTGACTCCCGCATGCCTGCTGTGAAATGAGTGCAACAGAGACTTTTCAGAGAAAAGGAAATACTCTTTCTTTGGTTTTGACTGCCGGAATTGTATTTAGCCTAATCATGCTTAAGGCAGGTAATAAGAGCCATCCTGTTTATTTATGGAAACTGTTTTCTGCTAGAAAATAAATATGTTTCCCTTCTGAATACAGAGCCAGGCCCTTCATATTTCCATCACTCAGTGTGCTCCCCTACATTATCCACCCACACAATGTATCTGAAGCTAATACCTTTTGTAGGACTGTTCTTATCCTCCCAAACTTTGCAAAGACTGTCTGGAGAAACAAAACAGCTAAGGTGCTGTTTAGGGTCTCATTTTTTCCTAATCATTTTTTTAAATAAACATTTGGCCAAAATCTAACTTTTCCTCTTTTACAGATGTTTCTGCTCTTTCAGTAGCAACAAATCTTTCATTTTGTGACAAGCTRTTTTCAAGCAGTTATGATATGACAGAAAGTTACAGCTTAAGTGAGGAGGAAAGAGAAGGAGCAGATGATATCTCATAACCCTCCAAGCTAATCCTGTTGTTGTAAAAAAGTATGCCTATTAATAGACTATAAAGATGAAGGGAAAACGGGTATGATTTACAATTTTAAAAGGATAGTTGCTAAGCTAAATGTTTTCCTAAAGACTTTGAACTGCTTTTTGGTAGTGATAAACCACTATCAGTTCTGAAAAATACCTGGCAATAGGCATGGAAGTTAGAGATACAGCATAAGCAGACAGAGAATACTCCTGAAGCCCAATCACATGCAAATTGGAGATCAATAGATTGCAGCTGACTCCAGTATGTGTGAGGAATATGATAAAGCCTTCATATACCTTCAATTTTAGTCCCTCATTAATTTCTTGATGTGAATCATTCTTACAGAAAACTTCAGAATTGGGAAGATAGACCAAAGAAACCTTGACCACTCTGTTATGAAATCAATAGCACCATTTACACAGTTGTGGTTTCTGTACATGCACATCTTCCCCTTAGAAAGAGAACTGGGGTTGTGAGGTCATTTTGTGGAAGCCATTAAGATGTCCACCACTGCTGCTTACTGTCAAACCTATTCCATCAAATAACGAAGCCTCTATGTGGGCATCTCCTGAACTGTCCTTTAAGCAGAACTCTGTATTTTGGTTAACAAGGTTGTTTACTTACAAAGATTCTTAAAAACTATTCCCAAAGGTTACTTGCCTGGTGGGGTCTAGAAGTGATRTCAGGATCTCTGGGGCCACAGCTGAAGCTGGGATGTACCATCTATTTCACCTGGCACTTGGCCACTCTCGTCTGAAACTCTGGTGCAGTTGCCCTGCCTGGGACTGGGTGATCAGGCTCTTGCCAAGCACCATGTCTTCTCTAATGAGCAAGCTGTGAGTCCCTATGCAGAGATCTATTTACAGAAGAAAGTCAAAGTAATGTGGTTAGATTTGTAAGGCATCTGCTTCCTTCATTTTATTACTAACACATTGGTGTTTGTTAGTTAAATCAAAGTAGGGGCAGTAGATATGCATAGCACAACATTCTTCCTTCTACTATGAACTGTGCCATGGATTCACAGGTACACAGACCTTCAGCAAGAAAGGATCATTATGATAAATAATCTATTGCATGATTTTGGTTCAACCCCTTTGCTTCTTTGTGCTTCCTGTGCCCATCTGTAACGTGATGGTATTCAGAGGATATGTTCAGATTTGGTATTTTTGAAGAAAACATTTTTTACATCCCCAAACAAGGTGAAACAGATTTCTCTCATTTTTAGTTATCTGTAATAATAATATCAATAATCTGCCCCTCAATACATTGCAGTACTTGCTAAATAATTAGTGGGAGTTAGGTTCAAGTTAGTACCAAGGCTTACCCTTGATAATAAGAGCTTAGTCCTTAGTGACTTATGCAAGTTCATCCTGCTTTGAAAATTTTGAATACAGTGACTTTGGCTAGGGCAATGTTATGTTATAGAAACAAGCAGACTGTGTGCTAACCTCGACCTGCATACATAGTCTTTGTGTATACTTTGGCCATATTATTTAACCTCCCTGTTTTTTAGTATTCCAGTTTGTCAAATGAATGCAAATATTGTTTTTTCTCCCATCAGGATGACAACAGTTTTTATCCAGTAGTAGAGCATATGGGCCAGATCCTTAGCTCAGGAGAATACGGGATGTTCCATGAACTCTGGTGCATTGCTGATTTATACTATCTGAACATCTATTTCTTGAGGTAGAAAATATTTATCCATAAAATATTTTACCAACCACTGGTAAATGTATCATGGGTTTTCTTCTCCCAGCTTTGTCTTCCTATTCAACCATAAGAAATACTGTGAGTCCATTTATTTTTAAGTTTTTAAAATAATTTTCTGCTAGTTCCAGAAAATCAGAATTTCTGAATTTAGAAACAGTTGAACTGTCATAAATAATCAAAATTGATTAATTTATGCCAAGTGATCATTCAGAGGTCAAAGGGCCAGAGTCTTATTTATACAAAAACATTTTACACAGGATTATCAGTAAATTGTTTTTATTTTATGTGATTAGAATTATGTCAATTTGTGGTCACAAATAAAAGAACTGTAATTATTCTCCTTGTGTCTTTTACACAAAAATGAATGCAGAAAAGAGACTTTGTGCATATTCTTTCATAACAAGAATAACTAATAAATTACCAACTGCAGGAGCCTGTCAGCTGGATATAGAATGCAGCATTCACTTTTGTAAACAGTTCACTAGTATGTCAACTGCTAGTCTGACATGAAGAGAAATGAAAAGTATTTTCCCAAGAAACTTTATTCCGTTGAATGAAAACCCAGGCTAAATATTGTGGGGGAGCTGTATCAATAGGAAAGGAAGAACGCACCCTGCAGAAGGGACTACTCACAGGCATTATTTACAGCCAGGAGCTAGCCTAGGAGAAAATTTCTATTGAAAGCTAAAATGGTACTGTGGCTATTTCAATAGACATTTCCTTCAGTGTATAAAAAGATAGCTCAAAAAGCATCTTTTAAAGTACTCTTTCTTGACAAAGAAATGAGTGTGTAGAGTTAAATAGACCTGCATTTTCCTCAAATGTTGTAGACAGAAATGGTAAATATATGCAATTATCTTCATATTGCAAGCACAGATTCAGCATATGTGAGGAGCTGAAAAATGATACAGTACTTACATCCCTTAGGGAATGGCAGTAACGTTAACAACAAGACTGATAGAGCCCAGTCTTCAGCTGATGCAAACTGACAGAGCTCCATTGAGATAAATGGAGCTATTATGATTCACACCAACACAGAAGCTGGTCAATAGATTCATTGGTTCGAGACTTGAGGTTTTCTAAGATTAGGGTAATTGTAAGTGTTATGGATATTTTATTTTTTGTTCAGGACAATTCTCATATCTTCTGCAACCCAACTGGCATCTTATAATATAAAATAATCAGAAAAAATCCCAATGCTTTCTAATCTGTCAGTCCTCGAGTCCTTTTTCAGGCAAAGCACTCAGCACTCAGACTTCAGTGAACAGTCAGCCTCATTACAAACTCAGGCTTTGTGTGGAAATGAGCAATTTACTGTGTCTGTGAATGTGTACTGAAGCTGGTCACGCCTTCCAGGGAGTTGGACTAGATTCTCAATGTGAATAAATTAACACAGCTGAGAATAAGCACGTTTTTGTCTTGGAGTAAACCAATACTTAGATTTAGATACACAGAGGCGTTTCTAGACAGCAGGTTGGGACTTAAGTGAAATTTAGATGGCTAAATCCAAACTGGCAGGACAAAACTCCCATACCCCAGGGCCCATAAAACCTATTAAATGGCYATTTGCATTCTTGCACATGGGCAGAAGCATGCTGGTCTCAACACACTGTCTGATCACTTTCATGACCCATAAGTGAGATAGATAGAACGCTTCTGCCTAATACCATATCACACACTGACCTGGTAGGTGTGCTTTTAGCAACCTGGAGTACATTAGCAGTACGGAGTTCTCCAAGAAGGTGTCAAACTGCATCTCATTTTTAAGAATTCTCATGCCTCAGTTGGGAATACCTGAATTTCTTCTCTTGATCTTGCCTTGTATCTTTCTTTTCAACAGAAAGCTGGCAACAATGTATCTGGGGCCAAAAGCTTTCATGTAGAACCTTATCAATGACAGCTATCAATGACAGGACCTAATGGTCCTGTATGCCAGTACCCCAAAATTGTCTCAGTCAGCCATATTTCAATGAATATTGACCAGTGTAAGGCAAGGTGGGAATAGGTTTAAAATAAAAAGTTCATATATGTTCCACACATTCTTATATATATTTCTAAAATTCACAGGGTTGCAAGAATTCAAAGCTATTGAAATCCTGAGTAATTCAGATTTTGAATACATAGTAGTGGATAATGAATACTTCTGATTAGGCTTTTATGCCTCTGGATGTCACTGTTGTTTTGCAATAATATAAACAATATTGTATGAAAGAGGAATAAATGAAAAYGTTATAATCGTCAACATCTCCTGTTTGTTAGAAGGTACAAGGCTGAATGCACTGACAACCCAGGAGGTACCATTACTTCAGTGTAAGGATGAGTGACTGAATGTGTAAAATAATGTTTACTTCAGTTTAATATTAGGATAAAAGAAAAAAAAAAACCTATACACTTTTTCCTAGAATAAAACCAACTTTTCTGGTGCCCCAGAATACATTCCTTTGGAAAGGCTTAAAATGGAGTATGAGCCCTCATCACCCTGATGTGGTCATGTCAGACTGTGCCAAGGATAAATATTGGTTAACCTGAATGAGATGCAGCTGCGAAATGCCTGATGGGGAGGTGAGTAAGTGAAAAGGCCCATGCAGAACCACAGCTGCTCATCCTTCCTGAGAGGAGCAGAGCTTAGCTTTCCTAAGTAAATCTGTTCTGCATTTCTCAGCACCTTGGGAGCAAGCAGAGAGAAGGAAAAAGTCATACTTTCCTTCTTCTACAGTTTCTTACACCAGCAATCAACTCTACCTTTTGGAAATAAAACTATATATAAAAGTGTCACAGATTTAATGATTATTTTCTGAAGGAATATTTTAGCAAGGAATTCATCTAACAGGGAATATTCAGAGGATATTTTCAGAAACACAAATTGCTGCCATTGCCCCAGTTATTTAAAATAAAAGTGGGATGCCTATCCGCACTGTGTACCCTTGAAAATCTTCCTTGGAACAAGATACCTTTTCATTAGAAACTTGCAGGGCTAGTGATGTGTAACAGAAATAAACAAGAGACTACAATTTTCTAAATCTCTCTGATCTTTAGCTTTTGCTGACAATTTAATGGATTAGAGAAGGGCTGCCTTTTGTTGGGAGAGAAACCAAATACTAAATGAAGATGGAAATTTACATTTACATCAAAAATAGAATTTGTTTTCAATTGTAGAATCCTTGAATTTCATTTGGTAACAATCTGAGTGGAAAATCTGCCCGTAGAAGGTCTAGGACGTTGTCACTAGAAAAYACAGTGAAATCCTGTTTTGGGGGAAGTCAGTAGCCACTGACTTCAGTTTAGCTAGGTTTTCTTCTTTACAAATGGACCTCTTAGTGCCCAATCCTACTCTCAGCGAAACCAGTTGGAAGACTCTCAATAACTGCCATGAGTTAAGCTGGTCAAAAAAGCTGCCTCTTTAGAAGTAAATTGTGTCTGCTTTTCTCTCTGGGTGTGTCCGAAATACCCTTTGCTGTAATTTCTCAACTAGACCAGAGCAAAAGTATCAAACCTTTCCCATACTGTAAAGTAGATGCTGATCTTAGTCTATTTCTTCCTTTTCCCAGTAACAGGGTGTTAATGTCACATCTCATGCTTTGTGGGTGGGTTTTCATTCTTTTCTCTATTTTAAGCCTGCAGACAAATATCTTACACATTTCTCTCATGGCTTCAAACTGCTACCATTACAAGCCTGATTAATAAGCCTTTATGAGCCTAATTAACATGCCTTTATCTATATGAGCTTTTATCTTTATGTGCCTGATTACTACAGTAGTTCTTTTACATGACTGGAAACTATTTATTTTCAAATTAGCGACAGATATTGTCAYGATCTTTTACACATGGATAAGTCAAGGGCCTGGCATGTCACGTGCATGCAGAGAATAGCTCAAACTATTCAACACTGGCTGTAAGTCAGAGACTGATAGGTGAGTGAGATGATCTCTGTTCCTTGATGTTTATGCAGCATTTTATTCTCCCTAACATAAATGATGATGGAATTGTCACACACTACAGAGGAGAATAAAACAAGCAACTTCTATGTGTGGTTGGATATGTATGTATGTTTATGTCACTGACTTGTCTTCATGCATTTAAAGCAGTGGTTCCCAGGAGCAAGCTCTTTGGGACCTCCAAAGCCTGTGTATGCTGCCCACCAAGGGCTGTCCTCCTCAGACCCTGGCATCGACAAGGTGTAGCAGTGGTAGGAACATTACCAGCACTTACTGGCGAGTGAGTGTCAGCACGCTGGGACTGAAAGCCTGGGCAGCCCCGACAGTGCCTGAGGATGTACTCTTCTGGCCACAGAGGGATGTTTCCAGTCCTTCCAGTTACTCTGCCCAGGAGCTTCTGCAGGGCGTGTTTTAGGAGGTCACCAGACTGGGATGGATCTCCATTTCTGATCTGATCCCTCCCAAACATAGTATCTGAGCCCAGGAACAGAGCAAAGCACTGAAAACTCCAATTGTAAAAGAAACAAGACACAGATATTTATATTACTGCAGTATTCATGACCTCAGTACAATATGGATTAAGTTTGGTGCTTGTTAGTGGACTAACCTGTAACAGGAACTTCTCCCTCTTAAAATCTCAGCATTGGCAAAAAGAGGGGTGTTAGAGTAGAGCGAATGATGAACAATGCTTCCATTTTTTGATGACTGTGACTGCTTCAACACTTATTTGCATTCAAATGCATTAAAAGACACTTACAAGGGGAATTATTTAGAAGTGTTTATTTTCTGATTTTGAAACCACCAAGCTTCTTACTTAAGGTCTTCCTTCTCTRAGAAATAACTGGCCTTCACTGATACCAACATGCTGTTGCACAACATTTTGACTTTAACAAAATGCCATGTTTTGATGAAAAAATCATCTCTAGTAAAGAAACTTAAAAGGAAGTGCAGTGACTTTTGTAGGCTGTTGGAAAAGCTGGGAAAATGAGACTACAGTCTCCTAAGTCTTATTTTCTGACTAAGATGTTTTCCATTCAAAAGTTTTTCTTCCTCTCTCAGTGCAATAGGCTCAGCCTTGCATGGCTGATTTTCTTTTATGACTTTTTGCTTCACCCACACAAATTGGAAAGAATTTGCTACTTTCCAGGTTGCAAATGAGATAGGGATTCTCTAGAAAAATTTCTGACTTCTCTTGAAAAATCTTTGGCTTGTCTTGATAATGCAGCAAATAGAAAACACAAAAATATTATTCAGAAAATAATAAATATTACTATTCCCAATATTACTACTTGAATAAGGAAAACATATTTCTTTTTTCAACTCTACCATAATTTCAAAGTAACTTAAAAAAAAATCATTACCTTTTCTTTATAAGCAATTTTAATTTGATTCTTCAAAAGTGCCTAAAATCTGATTTCTTTGAGTATTAGAACTGATCTAACTTCCTTCTGTTAATGTTAAAATATCAAGTTCTGGACTACTACACAAAAGGATTAAAAACTGTACTGTGTCTAGGGGAAAACATTCACAAAAGGATGGAGATGAATTTATGTGGCATTTGTGTGACTATCATATGTGCTTTCAAAGGATTTCAATTGTAATTCAAGATTAGTTGAGCATAAGTTAATGGACTCTTAAAGTATTATCCAAAGCTTATTATGATAGACTATAGGAGCTTCCTTTTAAAATGTTTTTTAATAATATCAACTACAAGGTCCCRGAAGACATGATATTTCTAGACTTAGTATTTCTTCATCAAATATTAAAATAGGTCAAGCAATTTGTTTCAGTTCCTTTTCTGTTCATTCTACTACTGTAGCATGCATACCAAATAAAGAGAATATATTATGTAGATTTACCAACTGTTGAGTTCCCTGCTTTGTTTCATTATGTTATTTATTTTATAATCTATGCTGATAGTGGAAGAGCTACAATTGCATGCTGAGGGAATCTGATATTTACTAATTTGGTAAAGTTCAGGGCTTTTTTTTTTTTTTTGTAGCAATAAAAGAGTAAATTAATTGATCCAGAATCCAATCTTGTAAACACAGGTAAACTGTTATGAAAAGACTGACATGAGAACGGACAAGTCAATAAGGTTCATAGTTGCATGATTAAAATATTAACTAAGAGTATGAATAACGGTATAACTCTGGATCAAATTTTGTGGTTCTCAGGGAAAATTTGCGCTTGTCAATTTGAATTTTACTCAATTAAGGGCCTCAAAATTGTATTCTTAGAACCTAATAGTCAAAGACAGCCTCAAAAACACATATCTTACTGCCTTACTTTCCAGTTGAACTATTCCCCATCCCCCACCCCCCATTTTCTTTTTTCTGAGCAGGAAAAAGTATGTGGCATTTTTAATGCCTAAGCCCTCAATCTGGCATTAAGTTCTCCACAAAGTTTCACAAGTATTAGACAGGAATAAAACAGAACAGGGTCATACAAACACAGTGAAGTATCAGAGTTGTAAAATTAGTTTTAGTGATGTATAAAGGAATGTAACCCTTCAGGCTGGTTTTATTTTAAAACTGAAGGTACAAAGTAGTGCATTACCTTAAAATGACACACTTAATGTGGATACTTAGAATGGATCTGAGATCTTTCAGTGTTTCAGAGATAACGATGCACATATTTATCATATTATAGCTGATATGGAAAACAGATTCTTACAACATAAATTGCAGTGATGGCATAAAACTGCATGACTACTCTTGAAGTTTATAGTTCATCAATAATGTAGTTACATAACTTTTCAAATATTTTGTTTTATAGCAGCAAAACTCTACTTTCACTGACTTCATCAGACTCGCTTGTCACATGGTCTGGCAACAGAACTGTTGCTGGACAATACAGAAGGATTAATGAGCATTTGGCATGTTTTGTTTTGACGTTAAGCAGTCTAATGTCTAGCAACCTAATATCTAAGTAGGCTGACTTGTTTGACTTGAAAAAAGTTGCATGGCTTGTGCAGAGCAATGTCCATGATCCAGGAGCAAGATCCATGTATGAGTATGTCAAGTATAGCTTTGGAGTTTGCAGACTAAAATTATCTGTGAGTTTGTGATTTTATTTTGATGCCAAAGACAATCTTTGCTCTGATATCCAAGCCAAAGACTGTCAAGTCCTTGTCAAGTAACAGTAAAATTGTGTGATTCAGCATGTGCCTTTTGACAATACTGATGTATCATTATCTTGGTTTACCTTTCTTCTGTGTATGTGATTCTGTTCCTAGCAATTTAAAATGCTTAAGATTATGATTTCAAAGATGCCTTATTGATAATGATATGTTTCAAGATGAGATGCTAGCTATTCTGATCGAATTTCTCAGGGTACTGCTTTGAACAAACTTAGGTTTCTTGTTTTTAATAGCTTGCTGAAGAATAAACTTGGTGATTTTCTTCTTGTCATTCAAATCATTCTCAGATTTACTTGTACTCCAAGCTCTGCAAGAAATGAGACAAAATAAGGCTCATTTTTTTGGAATGGTGACTGTGAATTGCAGAATAAAACAGTTGTTCCTTAGAAAAGAACTTGATCCAACATCTCTGCAAGTGACTGAAATGCATCTCTTCATTTGCAGAATTTTAGATCATGCTGTAAGTGTGCAGAGTCAAGGAGCTAACAATTTCCACAACTCCCAATTTTTTTTACTATGTGTCCTGTTACCTCTCTGTTGCAAATTGTGGTATAGATTAAATAGGAAGAGCTTTTGTGAAAGGATTATAGTTTCTCATATATGTGAAGTATTTTGCAAATTTCTGGTGGCTCTAAAATAATTAGTGATTGTAAGATAGAAAAGTGAATAACCTGAATGCTAATAACAGCAACTTCATTTTTAATCAAATTTTAAATATTAGAAATTGTGAAACTACTTGTGCAAATGAAATTGCTCCATATCACTCGCTATAATAATCCTGCTCAATTCTGGTACTGCTGGGACATGCACATTTATCAAGTTTAAATAAATGTGCATAATTCTTCAAAGGCTGTGTGTAATTGCTTCTAGATTTGCCATCAGCTGTACTTGTCTTTGTGATTGTATCTCTACTTGGTATATTTTCATGTTGTAATTGTATGGTAATTGTTTGTGATTGTATCTATGAGTCTTTTTTATGTTGTAATTTTGAATGGCAATACTTTGATTGTACCTTTGCTGGGAAATTTTAGTGCTACTTTTCCCCAGAATGTGTTAACAAACAATTTACATAGAACAATATGTTCTGGAGTGTAAATTATATAACTCAAATGGGAGGGCCTTTCCACAATGATAACACATTGTGAATTATAGAAGTGAGTACCTTACCTTTTTATTTAATGGTCAGCATAATCTGCACATAAAATATACTTTAACACGAGGTTCACATTGTGATTAAAGTGAAAGGAAGGATGCTGCGAATTTGGTAGCATGTTATATCACATTTGTTCTCTGTTAAATAGTTCCGGATCACCATTTCATGATTCACTATATTAATAGCCTCATAACTGGCATACATAAGGCTGAGCCCCCTAGCTAAGACTCAGCATAGGCAATTGGACTAGGAGAGGGAAGACTTGCAAGAGTTATAAGAATATTGTCTTTTCCTCTTCCTTGTTAGACAGATTCTGCAGATACATATTATGCAGCCTCACCACTGAATAAAGTGTGGAGGATTTACTTAGTGAAGCACTGATACTTAGAACAGTTACAAATTCAAACAAATTAGCGCAGCTAACAGAGGCAGCGAACAGACGCAGCAGTTTGCGCAGCAGTGTTTGGGCTCTGACTAGAACTTGAGGATCTTGTTGGAAGTTGTGGGCTTCCTGAGGACTCCCRAGGAGCTAGCAGGTGATTGCTGTGAACAGGAAAGGGGAAGCTAGGCAAGGACAACTGCAGGAGGCCTTGACTTCTCCTGGGAAAAGCTCATGGGAAAAGCTCTAGCTAGGAGTGGCTGCTGCTAACGAGCTCTCTKGGTTGCCCCGGCCAGAGGGAGTTGGGGCCTTTGATCCCAGTGGCCCTTGATTAGGGCGGTCAAGCACCCTCTTAGCCAGTGCTAGGGAGAGGCCTATATAAGAGCCAGGCCTATATAAGAGCCAGGCCTAGAACGCAGCAAACAGAGGCAGCGAACAGACACAGCAGTTCGCGCAGAAGGGCGCG
>NW_020450815.1:0-169852 GCF_003343035.1 Apteryx rowi
ACTCCCCGGCCGCCCAGCGCTGTTTTGCTTACTTGTGACTTGCTCAATTATTCTATTAAATTGGAATTTATGCAACCCGGCCCGAGTGGTTGTCAATTTGTCGCGTTTACCTATAACAACAAGCATGGGAAAGTAGAGGTATAAGGGGATAAAAGGGACTGTATAAACAGGCAGCTGGTCAGCATGCTTGTCTGACTGTGCCCTGTACCTGATCAGCACAGTCTGTCCTGTCTTCTCATTCAACTCCATTTCTAACTATTTTCCTGCCTGCATGTCTGCATAGGGAAGTTTAAGTGTCAGCAACTGGAGTCAGACCGCAGGTTATAGGGCCTATTTGTTTGAGGTGCCAATAGCTGGAGTGAGTGAGGGTACCCATGTCAGTGTGTGATCTCTAGCAAGAATCATGCCAGACTAGTTGGTGAGTAGGTTAAGTGGCTTGGAAGCTATGTGTATGTGTGTATCTCTGAGGGTGAGGCACCTGAGCTGGCTACTGGAGGGACCAGAAGGTACAGACAATTCCTGGAGAGACCATAAGGTCTGGGAGTTGACTGAGAGACTTATTTGTGTGTATGTGGGTGTGTCTGTGCGTGTCTGTGGGTGTGTGGTATCTTGGTGTGGAAGACAGCAAGGATCCAAGGCCAGTTACTGGATGGGCTGAGTATCTAAGGTCAGTTACTGGAGGGATCCATAGTTTGTGTGTGCCTTGCTGTGCACGGCTCTGTGTGTGTGAGAGTGAGGGTGGCTGAACCAGCAGCTGGCGCTGGGTTGCAGGCCTTGAGCACTCATATGTCCAGGTGCCACCTATTGAGATATGGGGATCCAGGGGCCAGCTACTAGATAGCCTGAGTATCTAAGGCCAGCTACTGGAGGGATCCACATTTTGTCCAGAAAGCAGCCAGAAATAAATGTCAAAAGAAGAAAAACGGAAGAAGGTGGCCATAGGTGAGGACCTGTAAGGAACAGTGAAATTTTTCATCTCTAACAGCTAGAACTAACCATAGATACAAGATGAGATTGATTCAGGTAACCACAGAGCAAGAAAAGTAGACTAAAATTGGATTTAATCTGCTCAGAGATATGTAGACAGAAGAGTCACATTTGGTGTCATATTTGTATTAATGTAGCTTTGTATCAGGGAGTAGATAATAAAAGGAGGCTCTGCCTGAAACAGTGTTATTCTAGTTTTGAAAACATGTTCATGACTCTGTTCTTATCAGCCAGTGCAATGCAATTCATGTTTCTTTGCAACTTAACATCTGAAAATCTTGCAGTATTTATCCCTAATATTCTGGTAATCTAATTGAGTTTCTTTGCATCTGAAAATGTGTAAATTGCCAACACTGCAATTCTTTTCTTTCTAATAAGTCTATATAATTATACTGAGTATTTATATATATATATAAATATAAATATAGTATTTATATTGTCTTATTTTTAATTTCTTTGCTGTGTTTCTGTGATCAAGAATAAATGCTTAAAACTGGAGAATGCTGAAATAGAGAATTTCAAGTCTCTTATCTCTGGACAGACAGAGATGGCAGTCAAATGCTGAGGGTAGCATTTAAATATCATAAGGATTACCTAACAAGCTCCTGTACTGTACTGTAAGATCAATGAACAGGAAGATCTTAAAAAAAGATTGATACTGTGTTTATCATATCCTCTCTAAAACTTCAGTAGGAAGTGAAAAACAGCATGAAAAACACTTCACAAATGACCAGGGCTTATGGTCTGTTCTTTAGTCTAGGCTACTCACAAGAACTCAAATTTTAAGTTTGAAAGAAAATTGAGGTGGCAGTAAGGCTTGTGGCGGTATATACTAGATTTTTCAGATGTTCAACAAGTGCACAACTTGGAGTGGAGAGGCTTTGCGAACCACCAAGGAAGGCAACCCACATTGCTGTCAGATGAAAAACTTTGCAAGAACTGTCATCTGAACAAATCTCTGTGGGAAAGTTTGCTGAGCTTTTTACTCTAATTTTATAATATAGTTTACAATAATCTACTATCATTTATAATTACTTATTTATGTTACACCAGTATTTAAAGGATCTGATTTTAAATAGGATTTACTGTAGTAGGTTTTGTACAAACCTAAGCATTAACCAAAACTCTTTCCTAAACTTCTTGAACCAGAACAGCAAAAAACAGTCTTTAGCAATTTCATTGCATAACCAGGACTTTCTATTCAAAGGATCAACCTTATTTCTGAAGTATTCTGTCATCCCTCAATTTGGCAGCAACATGTTGCCCGTCAGCAGAGACAATGGTTCCTGTCATTTACTATTTTAAAGGAGACTCTAATGCTGCTGTTAGGTTGGGTGCCAGGGCAATTTGATTGCAGCACTTGAAGCATGTCTCTGCTTAACAAATTCTCCAGAACAGTGTGACACCTGCATACTACATCCAGTAACTGAGAAAGGTGTCTTACTACCCAAGAAGAAAGCTAGTTTGGGTATTTCCACACTGCAGACTGTTCTTTTTTATTTGAAACTTGTCAGGGAAAGTTTTCAGCTTTTTTGCCGACCTTATTTCTGAGAATTTTGTTATCAGCCTATTAGACTGAGTTCAGACTTTTGAGCTGGGCTCCTTGCGGTAATCTAGATTCCCAGCTCTGTAAATCTGCTAACACAGTATGGATCACCCCATGCTTTTGTAAAAGAAAAAATTTCCATTCAGAATTTTACTTTGGGGGCCTGTTCTTCCTGGAAAGGTTACTAAAGGGAAGGTTAGAGTGCAGCTAGCAGAAGCAGCCAAAAGATGCAGCAATTTCTAGGATCTGCTTCTTTGAGATCGTTTTGAGCTTCTGGGGTCTTCTGGGAATGGTGTTCGAGATCTTTGGGGGACTCCAGGCAACCCTCTGAAGAACTTCAGGGTACCTCCTGCTTGCCCCTAACTACAGAGGGCCAAGCACCCTTTCAGCAGGTACTTGCCAGCCTAGGTAAGTACTGGCCAAGAACACAGCTCCCAGACACAGCAGTTTCTAGGATCTGCAGAACTCTGTAGCATCAGAGATGATGAGAAAGAGATCAGTCAGATCTTCTCTGAGACCCTGCAGCTTCAAGACCCTGAACACCCAACTGTACTGAAGGAAGGGCAGGTTGAGTCTGTGCATCTCAAGATGGAAAGTGAGTCAGCAACTGTATGCAGACCTGAAGGCTGTGAAGGCTGTAAGCTCGTGACTTATGGCACCAGGAGGAAGGCTCCTGTTCCACCCAAAAATCTGCAATTACAGAACAGATTCAGTGCCCTCGTAGCTGACATGGGGCTGGGAGCTCTGTCAGTGAAGCACCCATGCCAGCTAAACCTGAGCCATGCAGGGGTCCCAAGAGAAAGCAGTGAGTAATAGTAGTGGGAGACACCCTGCTGCAGGAGATGGAAGCCGTCATTTGCCGACCTGACATGTCATCTAGGGAAGTTTGTTGCTTGCTGGAGGCTTGGATCTAGGACATTGTGGAAAGACTGCAGAAGCTTGTTCACCCTCAGACTGTTATCCCCTGCTGCTTTATGAAGTGGGCATCAATGATAGTGCCAGTGGTGACCTGGAAAGTATCGAGTGTGACTACACAGTTCTGGGGGCGATGGTCAAGGGCATGGGGGCAAGATGGTTTTCTCCTCGATTCTTTCAGTGAGTGGGAAGGTCTTGAGGAGGAGTGGATGGATCCTGTGGAAAAACAATTGTTTGTGCAGCTGGTGTTGGCAAGAGCATTTTGGTTTTTATGACCTCTTGGAGGATGGAGGGTTGCTTGGAAGAGATGGGATCCACCTATCCCCAAGCAAGGGGAAAAAGTATCTTTGTCAACAGGCTGGCCAGCCTGTTGGCAAGGAGAGCTTTAAACAGGAATGACAGGGGAGGGTGAGGATGACCCACAGTCAAGTGAGGAAGTGGTTGACCAGGTTGGCAAAGAAAGGGTGCAGGCTGATGTAAACAGAGGGAGGGACCTTGTAATCAAGAAAATAGGGCATAAGGGGGCCTGTCCCAAGTATATCCACATAAATAAGGAAGTGCCTACCAGACAGAATTATGGGGAAAGCTCTCATAACCTTTGTGGCAAATCAACATGGCTCAGTACTTCTCTGAAGTGCCTGTACACTGTACAAGAGGAATTAGAGGCCTGCATACAGTTGCTGACTTATGATCTCATTGGGATCATGGAGACATGTTAGGATAGCTCACAGGACTGGAGTGCTGCAATGAATGGATACAGGCTTTTAAGGAAGGACAGGCCAGGAAGGCAAGATGACAGAGCAGCTGGAATATATGGACGTGCTTTGGGAAGGATGATGAGTTGGTCAAGAGCTTAGGAGGGCAGGCTAATGTGGGCAACACTGGGTGTCTGCTACAGACCACTTGATCAAGAAGCAGGTGTAGATGAGGCCCTCTTCAGACAACAGGAAAAAGCTTCATCTTCAGAGGCCCTTGTCCTCATGGGGGATTTTAACTACCCAAATACTTGCTGCAGGGATAATGCAGCAGGGCACAAGCAACTCAGGAAGTCTCTGGAGTGCATTGATAACTTCCTGGCACAAGTGAACAAGGAGTTGATGAGGGATGGCATTCTGCTGGACCTTATATTTACAAACAAGGAAGAACTGGCTGGGGTGAAGGTTGGGGGCAGCCTCGGCTGCAATGACCATGAGATGGTGGAGTTCAGGATCCTCAGAGGAGGGAAAAAAAACAAAGAGTAGGATGACAACCTTGGACTTTCAAGAGCAGTCTCTGGCCTGCTCAGGAATCTGCTTGGAAAGATCCCATGGGAGGCAGTCCTGGAGAGAAGAGGGGTCCAGGACAGCTGGTTGATTTTTCAAGGACCACCCCCTCCAAGCTTGTGAATGATCCATCACGATGACCAGGAAGTAAAGCAAAGGTGGCAGGAGACCTGCATGGATGAACAACTTGCTCCTGACAAAAATCAGACAAAAAGGAAGCGTTCAAGAGGTGGAAGCAGGAATATAAAGACACCGTCTGAGCATGCAGGTATGGGGCTACGAAAGTGAAAGCCTACCTGCAGATGAAACTGGTAAGTGCAACAAAAAGGGCTTCTACAGGTTCATCATCAGCAAAAGGAAGACTGGGGAAAATGTTGTCTCAGTCCTGAATGGGAATGGGGAACTTGTCACAGGGGATATAGAGATGGCAAGGGTACTGAATGCCTTCTTCACCTAGGTCTTTACTGATAAAATCAACCCTCAGGAATACCAGGCCCATGAGACCAGTGGAAAAACCTGAAGCAAGTAAAACTTACCCTCAGTGGAGAAGAATAAACTTAGGGAATATTTAAACAATTTAAACATACACAAGTCTATGGAACCTGACAGGATGCATCCATGAGTGATGAGGGAGCTGTGAGGCCACTCTCAGTTATCTTTCAAAGGTCTTGGTCATCAGGGTTGGTTTCTGAGGACTGGAAGAAAGCAACTGTCACTCCTATCTTCAAAAAGGGCGAGAAGGGAGATCCAGAGAGCTACAGGCTGGTCAGCCTCACTTCAATCCCTGGGAAAGTGATGGAGCAACTAATCACGGAAACCATTTCCAAACATATTAAGGACAAGAAGGTGACTGGGAGTAGTCAGCATGGATTTATGAAAGGAGAAATCATACCTGACCAGCCTGATAGCCTACTATGATGAGATGACTAGCTTGGTGGGTGAGGGGAGAGCACTGGATGTTTTTTATCTTGACTTGAGCAAGGCTTTCAACACAGTACCTCATAACATCAGCAGTTTGACAGTGTGTATGGACTAGATAAGTGGACAGTGAGTTGGACTGAGAACTGGTCAAAATGGTAGGTTCAGAGGGTTGTGATCAGCAGCATGAAGTCCAGCTGGAGGCCAGTCACTACTGGCATATCCCAGAGATCAATACTGGGGCCAGTACTGTTCAATGTCTTCATTAATCATCTGGATAATGGGATAGAGTGCACCCTCAGCAAGTCTGCAGATGACACAAAATGGAGAGGAGTGGTTGACAGCCCAAATGGGCATGCTGCCATTCAGGGAGACCTCAACAGGCTGGAGAAATGGTCAGAAAGGAACCCCAGGAGGTTCAACAAAGGGAAGTGCAACATCATGCAGCTGAGGAGGAATAACTCCATGCACCAGTACACGCTGGGGGTCAGCTGGCTGGAAAACAGTTTTTCAGAAAAGGACCTGAGGATCCTGATTAACAACAAATAGAGCATAAGAAAGCAATATGCTCTCGTGGCAAGGAAGGCCAACAGCATTCTGGGCTGCATTAGAAAGAGTGTCAGCAGCAGATCAAAGGAGGTGATCCTTCCCCTTTACTCAACACTAGAGAGACCACAACTTGAGTACTGGGCCCAGTTTTGAGCTCCCCCATACATGGACATACTGAAGTGAGTCCAGTGAAGGGTCATGAAGACGACTAAGGGATTGGAGCATTTGTCATGTGAGGAGAGGCTGAGAGAGCTGGGATTGTTTAGCCTGGAGAAGAGAAGGTTCGGGGGGAATCTTGTCAATGTGTATATACATCTGATGGGAGGTTGTAAGGAAGATGGAGCCAGACTCTTTCCACTGGTGCCCACTGGCAGGACAAAAGGCAATGGACACAAACTGAAACAAAGGAAATTCCTTCTGACTGTAAGAAAATACTTTTTCACTGTGAAGGTTGTGGAGCACTGGAACAGGTTGCCCAGAAAGATTGCAGAGTCTCCATCCATAGAAATACTCAAAACATGACTGAATAAGACCCTGAGCAACCTGCTCTAGTTGAACTTACTTTGATCGGGGTGGTTGGACTAGACAATCTCCAGAGGTCCCTTCCAACCTCAGCTATTCTGTGATTCCATGTAAACCTTGTGATGTTAGACCAAGTGTATAAAGTCAATAGCAGAATGGGGGCAAATGTGTGAAAGGACTTCAAGTCAAGGGCAGACTGTTTTGGGGGGGTTTTTTGTTTTTACTTTCTAAATGTCAGACAGAGGATTCCACAAGGGCCTATATTCTCTACATGAACAAATTTTGCACATTATTTAAATATCTAACATAGAATCAATTTAATTAACTATGGTGCATAGCTGAATCTTAAGACAGTCCTAATTTGAAAACTGTAAATAAACTGGTCTTTCCTTAATCTAGTTTAAAGCAAGTTTTCCCACTGATGTGGGGAACCCTTAGTTTACTGTCATATTATTTGAGAGGAGGTTAGGACATATCTACAGACAGGCACTGCTGTGTTTGATTAGAGATGGTTTTGATAACGGAGCCAACAGTAAGAAGGGCCTGGAAATGATGACTGGGAAACTTTTAATAAAGTGCATCATGCACAGATTACAGGTGGCAATGGCTGTATGGTATTTATTTCAGAAGACTGAGATAACTTCCCTGATATTTCACATGAAAAACTGTAATCTCATTTGTCTCTCTAATTTAAAAATACTGTTTTTAAAAAATGGAAGACAAGGTGGTGGTTTCACAGTGGAGAGCACAGGCACATCTGAGGACAAATAGAATGACTGGACCAAAAAGCAAGAAGAAAGGTGATACTGGGGGTTAAATAAGCACAACAGAGGAATGTCAGAGAATAGCAGAATCCAGAGAAAATAGAGGGCAAGTGAGAACAGACAAATAAAACAAAATTCGACCCATGGAGTTCCAGAAAAGCAAAGGACAGCAGCTTCCAAAGAATAAGTTATGGAAAATTTCATAGCACTGAACCAGAAAGAGATTTAAAACAAAATACACAAAGGATTGTCTTTAAGGTCTATGGTTCTAATCTTAAGTACACTTAAGTACATAATCAAGTCAAGCATATTGTTTCTATTGACTGGAGTGAGGCAAGATTTTTTTTTTCCTCACCTTAATGAAGATGAGAGTTCAAAAGTTCCTAACACTTTAGTGTTAAAAATGGGCAAAAAGAGATTTTTCTGGCTTCTGAAGAACCAGAGGAAGTTACTCTTCTTTTACCTGCCTTTTCTTTATTTCTACCTCCCAAAACAAAGATAAAAAATCACCAACCCAAACATCAGTAATAGGCCCAACACAGACCACAGTCACAGTGCTTTCTAGCTGGGCTCTGATCAGGCATATGAATCGCAGGCTGTACTTTTACATTTGTAGACAGGGTTGCTCAAGCTTCAGGGGCTTACATCAGCTTTAACTGTCTTCACATTGCACTATCTGCTTTGTCAGTACAGGGTTTTTTTGTGAGGTTGCATGATGAGCCATATCTGGCCAAAACATTACACAGCAAATGGGAGGAAACAAGAAAAGGTGGATCATGTTTCCACACTGATTCATTGCACAAGCACAAAGGAGATGTGCTGGTTTGGTAAAAGGATCAGATTTGAGACAAGAAATGCTTTAACTGGCGTTGTTATCAAAGAAACACCGCTGTTTTCTCCATCCAGGAGTGGAGAACTGCAGTAAGGATTTTCTCTTCTACAAGAGATATTCTGGTTTGTAAAAAAAATGAAACTTTTCATGTCATCGCTGTTGGTTCCTGCATAGTTAAATGTTGTGGAGCTAGGCTTTTTTCCTCTGTTCTAGTGATCAGTGTTCTAATGACTTATTCAAGTAAAAACAACTCCAAGCAAAGAGCAAAAGAAAAATACATTAATGCTATTTTGTTTTGTCAAGAGAGTGGTAATGCGATATGGAACACCTTTAAAAGTAGCCATAAAGGGAAAGCAGACATTTTTTCCCTAGCAGAAAAGGGAATAAAAGATGTAAAAGCAGTAACTAAGCAAATCCGGCATAGATACAAGGTCATCTTTAAAAATGAGAGTCACTAATTACAGGGAAAACTTCAGAGACAGTGTGATCACTCCTAGATAAGTTTTTGCACTAGGCTGGATGAAGACATCTTAGATGTTTTGCTAAAAACATGTTACAGCCCAAATAGAAGTTTCGAAGTTGGGAAGGCTGAGTCTAGACTTCACCCACAGCTGACATAATGCTGAAGAATGCTCTCTTTCACCTGCCTCCTTTTACTGAACATTTTCCATCAGCTTACTTTGGGAAGACTTTAGTTACTCTAGGTAGGATTCATTTGACTAAATGTAGATGTTTAGAATTTATATGTCTACATCTAAGTTAGCCACTTCAGACTCCTTTTATAATCAGTGGAGAGACTGATTCATGTTAGTTTGAAACAAATATCCATGACAGGTCATATCTCTGAGCTAGCTGTTTAGAATCCCATTAGGTTGCATCTTAACTCTCCACACATTTTCTGCAGGGTGCCTAGATAGCCTAAAATATGCTCCTGGGTTCCAATTTGAAGGTGAGATACTCGCATTAGACTTGCTGCAACTACTCTGGGGAATTTATCTGTGCCTTTGATTTCTGAAAGCAGGCTGAGATTACTTGTGCACCTTTCAGGAAGACTGTATGGATGGAAACATTCAAGGCTTTGAGGAACTCTAATATTTCAGTAATGTTATGTAAAGCAGACAAGAAAATGAGAGAAGCCATCTCTAGACTGTAAAATTTATAGAAGCCAAAAAAGATCTCATAAAGATATACATAGAAGATTAACTATTGTCTAACAGTTAGGAAAAGGTCATGTGTTGTGCTATTGTAATGATTTCTTCTTGTTTTCCTCCTTCTGCTCCTCCTCCTCTGATTTTTTATTGCCCTTTTCTTTTTTAATTCTTTGCAAATATTTAGTGCAGGCATAAACATAAAACAGGTACTCACTGCTTCTTAGACATCATCCCCCACTTTTCTGATTTCCATTTTATTTACTTTATGGTTATTATAATATCTACTACCAACCACTCCCACTTCAGTGTGCTAACCATGACTCATGTAAGTGTCTAATAAATTACATCAATGGGAAGCAGATGAGTGCACGAAGAGGAGATGCAAAACTCATTGGTCATGCAGTTTCCTTTTCTGCGGACTGAATTGCCAGACAGAAAAGCATTGTGAGTGGCTCATGCATCTGCCAAGTCCACCAGATGCCAATCTCACTCTCACAGTTTTGGTAAAAGCTATTAATCAATATGCATTATTCACTATGGTAAATCAGGAGCTCAGTTAAGCAACCAGCTAAAACAGAAAGAAAAAGGTAACCACCCTATATACAGTGAGTTTCTTCAAGCAAAGAGAATTACATAACTTTTATCACTTGAAGCAATATTTAGAAAGCGATCACAATCCATATATTTCTCTTTCATACATTATCTTGCATAACAATGCAGTGGAGGAGAGGTATTCTGGAACAACAAAGTGAAATGAAGAATCTCTGTCTGCTAGACATGGATTCTGATCAATCTGCATGAAATAAGGTGTATCAGTGTACTAGACCAAAATCTGAAGAAGACATATATTACACTGCTGTCTATACTGATGAAGGTGAGGTAGCAACTTCATTACAATCTGTGTGATTTCAGAGTTTATAGAATGTTATAATAGTTCATCTCAGGCTGAAACTGTATAAGTTCTCTCTACAGCCTTCCAGGATTTTTTTTTTCTTTGCTCATTTTCACAGAAGTGACAGTGGCAGATTTACAGAGCAGCATAGCACATCAAAAATAGAAAGAGTCCATTTTTTCTAATGTCACCAGCTGCAAAGACTCAGTATGAGAGAGTCTTCAGAGCAGAAAGGATTGCAGTCTACCACAGCCATTCTCATAAAGTGATCTGTTGGCCAGAAGGTTTTACAGAAAGATTTTAGCTTGTGAAGGCCAGAAATGTTTTAGTCTTTGGCTTTTTATACTAAAAATGCTAACAAACAACCAAGGCCATTTTTACTTCAAAAGAATTACTGGTCAAATGATGACTTTAATCACTCTTTGCTTGTTGACAGAGCAAATAAAAATGAAACCAGAAATCTGTAGCAACACTAGTAAGTGCAAAAAAAAAACAAAAACAAAAACAAAAAAACCTGCACTATCCTTTAGCTAGGAAAAAGCACTTAAGAGAGTGCCTAAGACAAGCTGAAAAAATAAAGTGATGAATATGAACGATGAACGATGAACAATGAACATGAAGGCTTTAAAGGAACAGTACACAGAGCTAAGAAAAAAAAGGAAAAGCTGAGCCCCATGAGGAATGTGACACATACGGGTTTGTCTGCCCTGAAGATTGCGTTATGGTGCTGATTCCCAGCTATCTCTAAACGGAGTGCAATGCAGTTCTTTGATCCCACAAGAAGAGTAAAAAATATGACTCTTTCTATATTAGGATGCACTGAGTCAGAGCTGTCTCTAATTTGTCCAAATGCTTGTTACTTTAAACTAGTTATATACATGCTTCCTCTTTTCCCAGCACTTGTCTGCATCCAGACCAACCCCAAATTTAAACCTGCTGAATCAGGTGTCAGCAGCAGATCCCTACAGTAGCTTCAAGTGTTCTCTATTCCAATTTATGCAAGCTTTTCTTGGTAGCTGAACTGGCTTGTTTACAGCTAACACAGATATGTCAATATTTCTTGACAGTAACAAAGACATACCCAAAGGGACAAAGCCATTTGAGTACACTTTTAAGCACGTGTTGTTTACCAGATTAATGCAGGAATCTCTAAACAGCTTAAACAGACTGCAACACCTAGGCAAAACAAAAAATTTGGAAATAGTCAGTGAATGCTTTTTTGTTTCCTGGTACCTTTTGATTCCCATCAGTTTTCACTTTATGTCATTGTTGTTCCTTGTGTACTAATACACTCCTACATCCATTTCTGTAGTTCTAGAACAGAATGTGCACAGAAAGTATTGTGGCTCAAGACACTCCTTTAGAAACCAGTCTTATCTTGCACTCATTATACTATTATTTTAATGATGATGACATAGCAAATTATCTCCAAAAATGTGTCATGATTCAACTCCTCACTGTAGGAAATTTCATGTAACAAAATTCAGTGGCTGAATTGCATACATCTGATTGTATCATGAAGAATACACAAGAGAAATGCAACAGTAAAACAGAGTACTTCTTTGCAAATTAATCTCACCAGCATAATAATAATAATAAAAAAACTGTGCATGAGGCAGGGAGTCCCTTAGTAATGATCAGTGTAGTATATTAATATTCTGCATATTTTATTAGGCCACTTTTGGCAAATCGGTATGTCAATGTCTTTGTAATTCATACCAATTGATAATATACAAATTTACAATTGCTGTCATTCAGAGCTGAAAAGGTGAAGTAAATTTAGCTGTCAGCTAGAGAGTTTTATTGGGAGGTGGAGGTGTTGCTGTGAAAATATGCATGTTGTGCTATTTACAGCCCTTCTAGGAAAAATACTCTTCGTTGTGGGTAATTGGAACTTGTAAGGAATTTTCAGTGACTTAAGCAGCCTGCAAAAGGAGCGTTGCTGCTGTGAATGAATAAATCTCTGTCTTCAACATATTAGACAAAATGAAAGCTTGATGAATACGTGCAGTTAGGAGACCTCAAATTCGTCCCTGTGTAGAGGAAGAGCTGGAGCCTAGTAAGGCCAATGGTATCCTGGGCTGCATTAGGAAGAGCATTGCCAGCAGGTCGAGGGAGGTGATCCTCCCCCTCTACTCAGCCCTGGCGAGACCACCCCTGGAGTACTGTGTCCAGTTCTGGGCTCCCCAGTACAAGAGAGACAGGGTGCTGGAGCAAGTCCAGCGAAGGGCCATGAAGATGATGAGGGGATTGGAGCATCTCTCATCTGAGGAGACGCTAAGAGAGCTGGGACTGTTTGGCCTCAAGAAGAGATGGTTCAGGGGGTCTTATCAATGTGTATAAGTATCTGATGAGAGGGAGTAAAGAAGAATGGACTCTTCTCAGTGGTATCCAGTGAAAGGATAAGAGGCAATGGGCACACATTGAAATACGGGGAATTCCACTGAAATATAAGAAAAACCTTTTATTACTGTGAAGGTGGTCAAACACACAGGAACAGGTTGTCTAGAGCAGTTGTGGAGTCTCCATCCTTGGAGATATTCAAAATCCAACTGGACAAGGCCCTGAGCAACCTAGTATATCCTGCATTGAGCAGGGAGAGTTCGATTAGACAGTCTCCAGAGGTCCCTTGCAACCTCAGCAATTCTATGATTCTTTGAGTTGATAAAAAAGCATAGTCATCATCCACTTTCTAGTGCATTTAGGCACCTCTTATATAGTGTGGCTGTCCCTGAGGCAGACATCTTGATAACAGACCTGGTACTGCTCCCTGTCTGTAGCAGAAGGCAGTAATGACTCCTTAGAGCAGTCTGTGTCATCATAAGCATGCATGAGACAGGCACCCTGGGAGTGCTGGGCATGCCAGAAGGGCAAGTGTGGTGAGACACAGTGTGCTAGTATGTGATGATGCATTTCTGCTGGAGTGGAGGACGGATGTGATCTTCAGCTAGAAAGACTGCAGGGTCCTCTACCTTGTAGACAGAATGCACCCAGGAACTGGCATGCACGTTCAGAGCCTTCTTTTGAAACCTGTGTAGGTGCAATCTGAGAGTACAGACATATCTTGCATTTGCAAGCCATTTTTAAAGTGAACAAAAGAGGAATCAAAAAATGAAAATGTTTTAAGAAGGAGGAAAGAATTTATCATCAGTAATTAGAATACACAGAAACCTCTTACTTATAAAAGTTAAGGGTTCTACTCTCCTTTTGTGTAAAGGAGCAAATCATACTCTCATAAATGTCAGTGAGCATTATCGTCACTGACAGTTGTGTCTAAGGCTTTCTGTGCCTCACAATCACCCAGATTCTGTAGAACCTCTGCCTATAATTTTCATTTGATATAGGTCAATCTGTAGTCTTTATATGCAATGTTTGTTTGCTCTCATATAACTGGAACTGCTGAAATGATTTAACCTTCACCCATAACATTGTCCTTACACCTTCATTTCACCTGTCCCCCTGATCATACCTACTTAAGTAAGTGGTACTGAGAAAGGCTGTTCCCATCTTGTTGAGGGCAAGGTACCCTAGAGTGGACTGATTGTATGTACTCTGCACAGTAGACCAAGGGTGATCTGAGCTACATGTCAACCCCTTGGCCCTAAGACATAATTATTAAGTATTGGGTTTTTTTCAGTCAAAGTTTTGGGGACAGCATGAAGGGCTCTGCCACAGCTCCTTAGAATGGTGTTTCCATAATGTTACTGCATGGGCATGTGCTGTGTACCTGGTGTCAAGGTGTTTGAAAGTGCCAGGGCTCCTGAGATAGTACTGGAAGACAGTGTCTGGCAGAAAGAGCCAACTCCATCATGTTCTTATCCATACTGCCTGTTGGAAGTGGTCTTGGGAGAGAACTATGCTCAGAATTACATTTGGTATTTTCTTGGACAGAACTAGTGGGACCTAATCCAAGAGAGTGCCTGGAAATGAACTAATATATTTATATATGTATATACATTTTGAATGATCAGGAGACCATCATGGAGCAAACCATGAAGTTATCTGAACAGATATTTCTAGTGATTATTTGGGACTATCTACAGAGTCATGATTCAACACACCCTAGATCAGAGATTTGGGTCCAGAAACTGCAAGGCTGAACAAAACAAATCCCTGAAACACCACAAATATGATTGTTAATTTTGCCAGTAGAGGTAAGTTACACTCTGCTCCCAGCTCTACTTAGCATACTGTATTTGGCAAAGTGATAGCGCATATACCCTAGTGAAATTTGTCATTTCCAGAATATCTGGTCTTGTAATGATTTGTGTATGGTGAGAAATAGCAGAGTAGATGCTTAAAGGCACATGAGGAATCAGGTCCTTTATAGACCAAACATGAAAGAAAGCCTCAAGCAATGCTTTGCATAAGAAGCAAGCACAGAATTCCTCAAATCTATTGAGAGATTCACAAATTGACTTCTGAACTTGCTTGAGACTGTTCCTTTTGAGAATTCAAAAAGTATTCACTGACTTTTGGTCATTTTTTCAGAGAGATGACATTGAGAGGTGGCACTGAAAGAACTCAGTCTAGTATTAAATAATATAAATCTTGTTTGATGGGACACAAAAGAAAGGCAAACTTTGAGATGAATCTGTCAGGCTTTTTTCTTATAATGAGCTCCTCAAAAAAACCCACAGTTTTTAAACTCAGGAGTCAGAAGCTTCTTTGAGCAGCAGCTAAATCAAAAATCTAGGCTCAAAACTCAAAGCAACTGGGCTGAACAGACCAAAATGAGAAAAGGACTGTAAACTAATCTCCCTACTACTGAATTCTTGCAGGAGGGCTCCATCCTTCCAGGATTGATTTCAGTCTTCTCAGTGGCCTCCTGGGCTACAGCAAACTGCACAAACTCTTCCAATTTCTAGAAGTAAGCAAATCCATGGGAAATTTGCCTGCTCTGGGCTAGGAACATTCAGAAAGTGTGGGAAACTAGCTTGTCTCAGCAGTCTTTCAGGCTGTAGACTTCTGCCTGCTTGCTGTGACTCACTTCTACTGAGTGCCACACCTTGAGCAAACTCAGTTGGCCTCCTTGGAAGAAACAATTTCTTCTTTCCACCAGAAGGTCCTGTCAATTCCTTTCACAAGATCATAGCTACAAACTGAGGTCAAACCAACAAATTAGATGTGTCTGTCACACCTCTCCAAAGGGCATAATTCAGAGGCATACTTACAACTCATTTCATATGCAAAACTTGCCTGAAAATTCTTCAGCATCATCTCTCTTTCTCAAAATTTCTGAGACATTTGCTTTGAGTCAGAAAATTGGTTTTGTGGATGCTTGGACCTTTGTTCTTTTCCTCAAACAAGGAACAGCAAGCGTTGTGCTAACCTTTGCACACCTTTCCAGTACACCACTTCAGTCTCCACTGGGACCGCTCCCCTGATTCAGAAATGGCAGCAGTTCCAAATTCTTCTCTGTGTACATTTTGTCCCAGCCTCAGGGTGAAATCCTGGAAGACACCACAGAAAAGAAGCCCAGGTTTACATCCCTCGAGCACTCCAGCCAGACACCAGTCAGGGTGATGGGTTGACCCATGCCCCACACTACGTTACAGGCTGCATCAATAGGTAAGTGTAAATACAGCTAGTTTCCCACACTTTCTGAATGCTCCTAACCCAGAGCAGGCAAATTGCCCAGGGATTTGTTTATTGATAACTTCTCCGTGGTGTACGTTGTTAAAGACAAACTCTGCAAAAAACTCGGAGGACTGTTTGTGATAGAGATACACAGTCCCAATATCCTTCCTTTCTTTGTCTCACAGAGACTTGCCACAATACTCTCTGCAGGGCACATATCCACTGATAGCTTTGCTAGCATGTTTTGGCAGCCAGACCCTGAAACTGCTCTACAGTGTTGCAGTTGAATCTATGTATGTATCTCTGCATGTATATATCTGTCTCTGTATCTATCTATCTGTATCAGTGAGGGAATCACTGTGATGCGAATGTTTAAAAAGAATGGCAAATCAGGTCAGTTTTAAACTTTAAAACAAAACTTTACTATATCTTCACTAACAACACACTACCAATGGCTAATTTTTCATCATCAATCATTATCAATACGTAAAGCAGTTAGCCCTAACAATCATATCCTACATTAGTTGTGAGTGTTACTGGTCCTAGTTGCTAAGGGCAAGGTGATCAGTATCCAGAGCTCTTCAATGAAAAGAGTGGAAAGTGAAGTGGGAATCTTCTCCCTCCCCACCCCAACTTTGGATCTGGTCCTTTTATAAGATGTTTAATTCTTTAGGCAATTCCCAGAACAGGACCTCCACCCTCTGGGGTACATACCGTGCAATGCTGAGGGATGTCACTGTTTCAGGCTGTGGCAGGTGCCTTATCCTGTCACTAGACTTTTTTGTTTTCTTCAATAGCTAATGCTTCTTTTCTTAAGGCAAAACCAGTCTTTCCCAACTCTTGAGGTAGTGCTCCTTCAGTGACCAGTAACTGACCATCAAGAAGTTTTCTCCTAGGGGCCTGTTCTCAGCCTGTGCCCATATTTTAAAGGTCTTTACTTAAAGATTAAAAAGCCACATGCTTAAACAGTACATTGGAACAAGAGACACCTGGTAGCAATCTCTGGTTCACAAAGCAAGTTCTCATAACATGTTGATAGCAAGCCAAAAGCCCAGGCCTCTCACTGTTAGTTTAAGGTCTGGGACCTGTTCCTAAGCAATGGCAATATCATTTTCACTGGGTCACTGGGTACAAAAATGTGTGTACATTGTTTACCAGTTATGCTTTATCAGTGTGCTTATGTCTTAGTTCCAAATAAACTAATATTAATTAAATCCTGCTTAGCGTGCAATACTTTGACTTGTATTGTTTGTTTAGGTTGAATTGTTTAGGTTGTCATCTACCATCTTAAGTGAAATTTAAAATGTGATTCAATATACCTGATCTATACACAGGAAATGATATTAATTAATTTAATCTAAATTTATGCCAGCATGAGTTATAAAATAAGCTATCTACTAACTTTTTTCAAATTTATACCAAGCCAAATTAGAAGATAACCTACATACTAAATAATCATCATAGCTAAACGTTGTCTCATGATTAGCAAATCGCCAGTCTACACCTCACTAGCAAAATAACCCTCATTCTCTTCCAAATGCCCCATTTGACTTCGATTCCCCTGCAAAATAAGCAGTTTCTCTCTCTTCCCCAAACACATGATGTCATTTCAGCTCTCTCCCTTCCCCTGTTCCCTAAATAACATATGGCCAAAACATAACCTGTATTGTGGTTAGTCCCAAGCTACTGGTGCACGTCTGTGGGTCGGCACTTGAAGAGAAGAGCATTTGGGTGTCTGTCAGCACTGAAATTGCAGAGGTGAGCAGGACTTATACATGTTCCACCCTTCCCTGACAGAATCAATAACAGCTTACAGAGACATTACAAAATTAGAAGCCGAAAACACTAATATATCTTCTTTCACCATTAAGTTTACTTACCAACCCCACCAACTGCTGATGGCCAAATGGTTTTACAGCATTGTAAAAGGAATTTGACATTTACATTATATGAATAATAATAATTTCTGAAGTTATGCTGGCTTAAATAATCACATGAGATAGCAGAGCTTTTTAGTTCAACTCTGGAAGTCTTTCCCCTGTTACAGTTTCATCTGCAATTACCTACAGACCAGGGACCCAGTTGCTGGCACACATCAAYATTTCCTGGTACAGTAAGAATGAACAATGGGAATCCTGGTGTGGGGAAACAGAAAAGGGGGTCTGCAAACAGCAGTGCTGGCACAGGAAAAAACTGGAACAGGGGAACTGAATGGTGTAAGGATCTGTAGCATGCGCTATGGCAGCAAGCTTCAAAAGTAGTAAAGTGTGTGATCCCTACCATGTTATAGGACATAAGCACACGCTATGAGGAAGATCACCAGGGCATCAGTAAAAATTGCTCCTGATGCAGCTGTTTTCAGATTGTAAGGAGAGGTATGTTGTCTTCTGAATCACCTGATATGGACTTCTGTTACTGCTTGGATATAGGGCAAGGATTGGACTGCTCAGAAATGTTCATTCTTTATTTTAGAGTTCATTTTACTCACTTAAATCTTCAGAATTGGTTTGGGTTTTTTTCCTATACTGGAGTGCTGTACCTTACAGATTCAGTAACAGGCAACTATATGCTGCTTACAGGAGGCTAAATGGTTTATTGCAGTTAAAAAGTAAGTGCAAGATTTAAATTTTCTATTGAGGATGTGAAGATCTCAAAAAAGGCATAATACATTCTGGCAATTAATGAGACAGTTAAAGATTGTGTTATTTGGTTAGACAAAAAAAGTTTTTCAACAGCATCAAAAAGCTGCTGTTAAGGGTCACTTTAGGAAAGGAGAAGAAAGGAATATAGACTGGAAGTTAGCCTTTTCTGTCCTTCCTCTCTTTGATCCCTGTCAAGTTGTTTAGTACATTTCTTACCATGCTTGAAATGTGCAAACCCCAGGAACATTAAGTTCATTTTAATCAGTGACTCAGTAAATGGCAGGCAATTCTTTAATATTCCATGACCCTGTGTGAAAAATAAAATCCCAGCTTCTTTGGGTGAATGGAGATCTGAAGATGATGTCTGCAGTCCCTCTCAAGACAACAAATGGGTAAAGAACAGAAAGCAAATTCAGTGAGTAGAAATAATACCAACTATTTTAAAGTACTTTCTACCATTAGATCCCAGAGCCCCATCCAAAAATGTTTTCATCATTTCTTGATGTTACTGCTGGTGGAACCAAAGATGCTCACCCAGATATCACCCAAGAATGCTCATGTTATTCTGAGAAAACATCTGCAGAAGGGAGCTCATTACACCTTTCTGGTTTAAGGAGTTTGTCCTGGTCCTCAAGCAATAGACTGGGCCAGGAACAGTTCTCTGGCCTGGAGACCACCTGGCATATGGTGGCTCCCATCTATGCAGCTAAAGCTTCTTAACTTACTGAACAGAATGGCTGTATCCAAACTGGTCACAGAGCCTGGGGACTCTGGGCCAAGTTAGTAACCCAGCCATGCCCCAGCACACTCTGGGAAAGTGCTAGCTGGCTCATGTCAAAAGTGCTAGCAGTTTAAGAGCACAGGTGACTGGGTACCAGTGCTCAGGCCTGTGCTCTGGTGTTGCTCAGTTTACTGGTAGGGACAGAGCCACAAATGAAGGAGACCATTACATACAGTTATGCCAGCAAAAGTCTGTTGCTGCATCCTTACCTGTAAATAAAACAGAGCCCATGAACATACTCAGACACTGTCCCACAGTCATCTGTACCTCCAAATTGGTAGCATGGTTGAGGAGCAGCAGCCTATCTTCACTGTGCACCTGAGGCTGGAGCCTGGAAGCAGCTGACCAGCCCTCCTCCCAAGGCTTCTCCTTGGGTGTAGAGTCATCTCCTTTGAATAACACATATAATACCCTTCATTAAGCATACAGCAAAATGTAATCCTTGCCTACAAGAGCATTTAATATCACGGAAAGCAGACCATGACAGTCAAAATCACTTTTACTTTGGGAGTACTTCCATTATGTTGAAAGGGCTGAAACAGGATAGCAGGAAGGAAGACTGATTTTTGGAAGCTGTAATTCTAGCTCAAGTGGAGCCCTCTGGAGAGAGGACTGACAGTATCTTCCATGAGGGCCCCTGAATGTTGAGAGAATTTTGGGGGTACAAATCTGGGTGGGCAGAGCCAGAGGTTCACAGGAGCAGTCTGACAGGTTGACTTTTCCTCAGGATCCAGAAGCGCGGTGTGATTTTTGCTATAGCTAAAGTTTCCAGCACAACTTTGCAAGGACAATCAGCAGGGGAAAGTTGTTTGCAAAAGTTGTTTACAGTTATTCCTTATTATCTCACCCGCAGGAGCTTAGATGCCAGGACATATGAATAAATGATACTAGATTTGCATCTAGTAAGAAGGCTAATGTGCTCTGAGAATCAGGATATCAGCTTTTTGGAGAAAATGAAACACAGAGAGGAGTAACCAAAATAAGAAAGGCTGAAGAAGAGAGAATTACGATAAGTCATTGTGAAAGACAAGCAAATATTATTATAGCAATAGGTCTAAGCAATAGAAAGATGGAGTAAAAATTTGTTAAAAAGGAAGAAGCCGAAAAAATTAGCAAGATAAAAATGTAAGAAAAAAAATCCAGTAGACACCATAGTTGAAGGTAGCCATTATAGTAGATAACTGTATTTTATTAATACTTTTTAAAATATTTCTGGAAACTGGTCCTAGCTTCCTATTCTGCTCTCTGAGCATTAGCTCTTCATCAGTGAAGTTATATGAGGGAGAAGAAAATATGATTAATTTGAAAGGCCATACCCAAGTAGGTGATTCTGACACTACTTTTGAAGAATGATATGACTTTAGAGATGTTTCTATTTTACGGTTGTTTTCATCTCAGAATTTGAAACCACTATAGTATATAGCATCATACCAGCCAGGTGGATGTTTTAGCAGTTTAGTTTTCATTTATTACATGAAAAGCAAAACATTCAGTGTGTCTGAAACACTAAGAAAATAAAATCAAGAAAATAGTCTTTCCAAGCTAATAAAATAATATTGAAGAAAAAAATCACAATACGAGCTAAGCTGCCCTGATACACACAAGTTCCAAATTCTTGACTTACTTTCACTCTTTTCAGAAAGCCTGAGATCTCTGTTGTGCTCCCAGAAACCAAAAGTTTCAGACTCAATTTGTTGGATCTGGAAAGAATGTCCTTACAGGCTACTGAGATCTAGGTACTGTCTATATTGAGGCATAAGCATCCTGTGCTTAACTGCAGCACACAGGCAAGTAATCTATAAACATATGCCAGGGAAGGTGAAGGCTGCTCACACACTGATGTACTAGAACAGCCCAATGGCTTCCAGGAGTCAGGTAAAGAGTGTACACTGAAAGTAGTCAACAAATTTAATCTCATTTACAGTTGAGATATGGCCTAAATTTCAGGTTCTAGCATCTGAACTGTCATAGTTTATCAGTGTCAGAAGTGAGAACAGAGTAATGGATAATTTGTATAAAAGATTTATTATGGAGGCAAAATGAAGCTCCAAGAGATTAATAGTTTGTGACACATTCAGGTTATTGCATTGATAAGGCCCAAGTAAACCCATAGTGCTCTGTTTTGATAAGTACAAATTGAATCCCTTGAATTTGTTTAACAGTGGAGCCATTTACATCCTCCTCTTGTTTATTAAATCTTGTCTTTGGGATAACCTCCATTTGTTGATACCATTTGCTGTAGGAAAGGACCTTGGGATCTTCACGGACAACAAGAAGAATATGAATGAGCTGTGCACACCTGTTGTGAAGAAGGCCAATGCATACTTAAGCTGCATAAGCAAGAGTATAGCCAGCAGGTAGACAGAACTGTTTTCCCCCTCTATCCAACACTGAGTACTGTGTCCAGTTTTGTGACTCCACTATGAGAATGACATTGGAATACTTGGGCAAGACCAGCAGAGGATTACCAAGATGGTTAGAGGGTTGAAGCAAATGCCATGCAAGAAGCAGCTGAGTGAACTAACTTGTTCAGACTTTAGAAGTGAAGGGATGATCTTGTTCCTTTTGTCAATTACTTAATAGGAAGGTATAGAGACAATGGAGACAGATGCTTTTCAGAGGTAAAAAGAATAGTACAAGAGGCAACAAGTTGCAACACGTGAAATTCTAATTAGTTGTTAGGAAAAAAACTCTTTGCAATGAGGGTTATGAGATTGCTGAGAGACTTCACTGAATTTCAGTCCTCAGAAATATTTAAAACTCAGCTGCGCAATGCTCTGAACAACGTGATCTAAGTTGGCCCTGCTTTGAGGGGGAGTTTGGCCCAGGTGATCCTCATGGGTCCCCTCAAACCTATAAAATTCTATGATTCTATGACCCTGATACCTGATGCCTGCAGAAAAGGCATCACCTCATATGAAGACATTCTATTTAGAGACCATTTCTTAAAGCAGTAGGTTCAATTTTCCAGCGATGTAGCTGTACAAAAGAGAGTGAAGTTGCACTGAACGTGCCCGAATTCTATGCAAGTATGATGGTGTGCTCCTTCCCCCCCTTGATGTGCTCTCTCTCCCTCAACCTGATCTCCCTGTAAACAGCACGTATGTAGGGGCTAGTTGAGCATGTGCCAACTAAGGCCCATCTAGTATGCAAATATGACTATGAGTCAATCATCACCCCCCCCATAAATAGGGGGCAGCCCAGAGCCCATTGAGCTCTCCTGCATGGCAGCAGGCTGCACTGCAGAACCTCCTCTTGAGCAGGGACGCCTCTCAAGGTTACTCCTCAAGGTTGAGAGATTCCTTACCCGCAACAGATCCTCGGTAAGTGATTAATAGCATGCTGAACTTTTGCAAACTTTGTGAAACTTTGCTGAGTTATATCTCTGACTAATTGCACACATAATTCCTTAGACATAAACCATTGACCAAGTCGGAGACTAGGACTGGATTCATAGGCTCCTCTCCAAAGGAGTTCAGAAAGCAAGGGGGTCCAGTCTGAACCTCGTGACTCAACGGGAGGGTTTCTTTCGCACACACTCCTTTAGATATGAACCGTTGACCAAGTCTTGGACTAGAACTGGATCCAGCCGCACCTAGGCTCCTCTCCGAAGGAGTTTAGAAAGCAAGGGGGTCCAGTCTGAAGCTCATGACTCAACGGGAGGGTCTCCGTTGCACATGCATCTGACCCTGTCCTTCATGCAGTAAATAACTGAGTGAACCTTGCCAATCAAACCTCATTAAATCATTCTTATTCATGACTGAACTTTGTTAAGTCGCTGTCTTACTGCAATAAACATAGTGCTGCTTCCCTCTTACGAGTGAAGTGCATCACTCCTTTCGTGACAGCAAGTAATGTACAAATACTATAAGCAAGTAAATACTATTCTGGAAAAATATCTCTCTATGAGAGCGTGATATGGCACACTTCTATGCTTAAAGACCCTAGATGTATTTGCTGTTATTTTTTTGCCAGCCGAGATTTAAATATATTGGCAAAGTTGTGTTTAAGCTGCTTTTGAAGATTATTTCTGCAGATAAGTTACTGCACTGTCTGGATTGTAACATCTCAAAAAGATTCTTTCAGATTCAATAATGCTCAAAAAGACTAATCTTCAGTTTAGCTCTAAGCTCAGCAACAATAAGATGCACATTTTTATTGTGACCGTTCTTCCATAATTTATAATGAATGTAATTGGACCAAAACTCATATAACAATGTGAACAAATGTCTTGACTTTTAATATGTTTTTTCCATATTAGATGCTATTTTTATTATCATTGAAATAGGCCCTTATTGCGTATCTTCTTCCCTTGAACTGTGAAATAATATAGAAGTTCAGGAGCAGTATCCAACAGTTAAAACAAATATGGATGGCAAGCAGAAGAATCTTGAATCTGCCATTAGAGAGAAAAACCCTAACCTTACACTTATGAGTAAAGTGTTTTACATTTGTGAATGAATCTCCTCAACATTTCTGGGACTTTTCTGTTAAAATCAACAACACATTATAAGATGGCAAAAACCAACCAAAATAATAGAGGTCAACATTAGCCACTGAAAGTGGGTATTTTCCACAAATAATTTTTGTCTTGATGCAGATTCCATTGTCTGTCATAGAAGCTTAGTAAAAGAGATTAGATCAACAGTCATTTTAAAATTGTCACGAGAATTGAAGACTCACAGCTAAAAGAATTCAATAGTACTAGTATCAAGAAGGGCAATATCTTAGTAGGTTTTAAAAGGTGTTGGCAGAAGAGATGGGAAAACAAATAGCTTTTGCTTCTGCCTTCTACAGCGATGCATAGATTTACCTAAATCATGCAGAATTTGGTGCCTAGTCCCCACTAGAAGTTCACATTTGCAATTTGTATTAGTATAATTCAATTCTTCCACATGACAGGTCTGCAGAGATATTCTGTATTAGGTGAACTTAGATCTCTGGATGCAAAGTAGATTCTCCCAAAAGTAATACTGAGTCTGTGCTCAGCTGAACACATGCTATAGTTGTCAATATCACTACCAAGAACCAATGCCTTCTGCATGTCTATGGGAGACTGCACGTTGTTCCAACATGTATAGTGAATCCTCCTGTCTTGCAAGGAGTTACACATACATCATGAAAGAATGGAATTATTGACACTTAATGAGCTGTTGCTGAATGAACGTAGTAAAGACATTAGATTTTTATAGAAACACCCTTTGGGTATAGTGCTCAGAGAGATAAGAAGCTTGATTTAATTACTGAATACATTTCCAATACATGCTACTATGTGTAGCACAGCAGAATGAGGTAAATCTTTATCTCTTGTTGTGGCAGCTCAGTGAATCAGAACAGTCAATCTCCCTACTCTCTGTTGGCATACATATGATCCCTCTGCAATGTTGTCATCATAAATCAACATTAAAGACAATGGGGCAATTCAGAAAAAGAGATTGAGAGGGTTAGAAGAAGAACTCAGAGTGTGCAAGGCATCAGAACCACTGAAAACCACTCATCAGTAAATGTGGAGCAGATAAGAAGCTTAACAAATAATATAAAGCATTGCAAATTCAAGAGAATTCACGATTGTCAGGACAAGCAGCTAGACTTGACAAATTAAGGGCAAAAAATGTTCTTGCTTTTCAGGAAGTTGACTGGATGAGCTAGGGTATTTAATTCTATGTTTACTATAAAGCAGGTGTAGGAATCAGATCAGCAATAGAAAATATATAAGCATGTTACTGAGAGGAAGAAGAATCACAGCTGAAGACTGTGATGAATAGATGAAATTCTGTGACATCAAGCAATTAAATATAGATTATGATGCAAATGGGAGTAAGCAAGCCCAAAAAAGAGATTCTCAAGAATTTTGCAATACTTGTCTTCAGTTAATCTGAAGATAAGCTAAGGAGGTCCCACAGCAAAAAGCACTAGCTTGATGTTCTTGGAAACTAAAATCTGAGATTATAGGAACAAGTTTCCCAGAAATGTGACAGAATCTCTGTCCTTGGAGATATACAGAATTTGACCAGACAAGGTCCTGAGAACCTGGTATGGCTTTCATGCTGTGCTTGGAGCAGATTGTATGCAATGACCTCCAGAGGTCCCTTCTGACCTAAATTATTCTATAATCTGCTCTGTGATTCTGTGATTTTAAGTTTTCACTTTTCATTTATTTCTTTGTTACTTCAGAAGTTACATATTAATCGTAAAATCCTCATGCATGCAGTTCTCCTGTGAGGTCACTTAGTCAGGACAATCCAGATCACGGAGGGAGGATGATGCAGACATTGTGTTTGTTGCTATAGACGTGCTATTTCCATGAGGATTTTTGCAGTGAGGCTGCAAGAGATTTAAATGATCCTGAAGTAACAGAGTACTTCTGAGGGGCAAGAGAAGAGAAAGCAGGAAGCATGGGCAGAGCAAGAATCTTGTTCTGATGAAAGAATACCACCACATTAAAAACAGGCAATCCAGGTTGTTAGGAAATGTATAATATAATGTAAATAATGAAATGCAGATAGTGGCATGTCCAGACAATGTGCTGTTAACCACAACTTGATTGTTTGTTACAGGCAGTGCTAACTTATAGTTGACATCCTGTTGTGTAAAAGAAAGAGTGGCCACACTAGTTCAGATACCATGCTATTGTCTTGGCTATCACTTTGTGGCCTTTTGACTAAAATACTGAGTAGTATCTGTTCTCATCAGTTTAATATATGATACACCCTCAACTTTAAGACCTTACATCCTCAGTTTAAAGACCTTACACTAAATGGATTTTGAGGAGTAGGAGATAGACTGGGAGCTTGTTCCGTCCACTGCACACATCGACCTTGTACACCTCCAGGGAGCAGTAGCTGCTGGCAAGGGTGCTCTGCTTTCCTCCTAGTTCTCCAGATTTACTTTTATGACTCTAACTCCCTTTCCTTCTCTTTCGTTCTTTATCCCCCACACCAGTTTGTTTGCTGGTGGTAGGTGTCACCTGCCCCAGACTCTTCTTCCTTTACACATTTTCCCTTTTGGGAGGCTGGGGGAAGATGGTCCTTAGCATTGTAAACAAGGGAAGGGAGCCAATAAGGACAGCGGCAGGTAACAGATGCTTAGAGAATACTCTTATAATCTGTTGTCAAATGTGAGTTGTCTATTTAAAAAATCTTTTAAAGATGCTTGAATACCTCTCTGAAGTGCCTGTACACAAATGCACACAGCATGCAGAATAAACAGGAGGAATTAGAGATGTGTGTGCGGTCACAGGGCTATGATCTCATTGCAATTACAAAGACATGGTGGGATAGCTCACACAACTGGAATGCTGCCATGGATGGCTACAGGATCTTTAGGAAGGACAGGTCAGGAAGGCAAGGTGGGGGAACTGGAACGTATGGAGCTCTGCTTAGGGGTGGATGAAGAGCGAGTCGAGAGCTTATGGGTAAGGATTAAAGGGTGGACTAACATGGGTGACACTGTTGTAGGTGTTTGTTACAGGCCACCTGATCAGGAAGAAGAAGTTGATGAGGCCTTCTACAGACAGCTGGAAGTAGCCTCATGATCACAGGTCCTGGTTCTCGTGGGGGACTTTAACCACCCAATATCTGCTGGAGGGACAAGACAGCAAGGCACAAGCAATCCAGGAGGTTCCTGGAGAGCATTGATGACAACCTCCTGACACAGGTGATGGAGGGGCCAACAAGGAGAGGTGTACTGCTGGACCTTGTACTAACAAACAAGGAAGGGCTGGTGGAAGATGTGAAGGCTGGGGGCTGCCTTGGCTGCAGTGACCATGAGATGGTGGAGTTCAGGATCCTGCGAGGAGGCAGCAGGGCACCAAGTAGGATCGCAACCCTGGACTTCAGGAGAGCAAACTTTGGCCTCTTCAGGGACCTACTTGGAGGAATCCCATGGGTTAGGGCCCTAGAAGGAAGGGGCGTTCAAGAGAGCTGGTTAATATTCAAACATCACCTGCTCCAGGCTCAAGAGCGGTGCATCCCTATGAGTAGGAAGTCAAGCAAAGGAGGTAGGAGACCTGCATGGATGAGCAAGGAGCTCCTGGCAAAACTCAAGCAGAAGAAGGAAGTMTACAGAAAGTGGAAAGGGGGACAGGCCACTTGGGAGGAATATAGGAATGTTGTCAGAGTATGCAGGGATGCAACGAGGAAGGCTAAGGCCCGTTTGGAATTAAATCTGGCTAGAGATGTCAAGGACAGCAAGAAGGGCTTCTTCAAATACATCAGCAGTAAGAGGAAGACTAGGGAAAATGTGGGCCCTTTGCTGAATGGGGTGGGTGCCCTGGTGACGAAGGATGCAGAGAAGGCAGAGTTACTGAATGCCTTCTTTGCTTCAGTCTTTACTGCTCAGGCCAGCCCTCAGGAACCGCAGACCCTGGAGGCAAGAGAGAAAGTCTGGAGGAAGGAAGACTTTCCCTTGGCTGAGGAGGATTGGGTTAGAGATCATTAAGGAAAACCTGACATACACAAGTCCATGGGCCCTGATGGGATGCACCCACAAGAGCTGAGGGAGCTGGCTGATGTCATTGCTGGGCCACTCTCAGTCATCTTTGAAAGGATATGGAGAACAGGAGAGGTGCCTGAGGACTGGAAGAAGGCTAATGTCACTTCAGTCTTCAAAAAGGGCAAGAAGGAGGACCCAGGGAACTACAGGCCAGTCAGCCTCACCTGCATCCCTGGAAAAATGATGGAGCAGCTCATCCTGGAGGCTATCTCCAAGCATGTGAAGGATAAGAAGGTGATCAGGAGTAGTCAACATGGATTCACAAAGGGGAAATCATGCTTAATCAATCTGATAGCCTTCTGCAGTGGGAAGACTAGCTGGGCAGATGAGGGGAGAGCAGTGGATGTTGTCTACCTTGACTTCAGCAAGACTTTTGACACTGTCTCCCATAACATCCTCATAGGGAAGCTCAGAAGCGCAGGATAGACAAGCAGACAGTGAAGTGGATTGAAAATTGGCTGAAAGGCAGAGCTCWGAGGGCTGTGCTCAGTGGTGCAAAGTCTAGTTGGAGGCCTGTAGCTAGCAGCGTCCCCCAGGGATCAGTACTGGGTCCAGTCTTGTTCAACTTCTTCATCAATGACCTGGATGAAGGGACAGAGTGCACCCTCAGCAAGTTTGCTGATGATACAAAACTGGGAGGAGTGGCTGGTACACCAGAGGGCTGTGCTGCCATTCWGAGGGACCTGGAGAGGCTGGAGAGGTGGGCGGAGAGGAACCTCATGAAGTTCAACAAAGGCAAGTGCAGGGTCCTGCACCTAGGGAGGAATAACCCCATGCACCAGTACAGGTTGGGGGTTGAGCTGCTGGAAAGCAGCTCTGCGGAGAAGGACCTGGGAGTGCTGGTGGACACCAAGTTAAGCATGAGGCAGCAATGTGCCCTTGTGGCCAAGAAGGCCAATGGTATCCTGGGGTGCATCAGGAAGAGTGTTGCCAGCAGGTCGAGGGAGGTGATCCTCCCCCTCTCCTCAGCCCTGGTGAGGCCACATCAGCAGTACTGTGTCCAGTTCTGGGCTTCCCAGTACAAGAGAGACAGAGCTACTGGAGTAAGTCCAGCAAAGGGCTACTAAGATGATTAAGGGACTGGAGCATCTCTCTTATGAGGAAAGACTGAGAGATCTGGGCCTGTTTAGCCTAGAGAAGAGAAGGCTGAGGGGGGATCTTACCAATGCGTATATAAGTATCTGAAGGGACAGTGTAGAGAGGATGGAGCCAGACTGTTTCCAGTGGTGCCCAGTGATAGGACAAGAGGCAACAGGCACAAACTGGAACACAAGAAGTTCTGTCTGAACATGAGAAAAAAACTTCTTTACTGTGAAGTAACAGAGCAGTGCAACAGGTTGTCCAGAGAGGTTGTGGAGTGAATATCTCCTTCCTTGGAGATATTCAAAAGTCATCTGGACAAAATCCTTGGAAATGTTCTCTAGGTGACCCTAGGGGGGGTTGGACCAGACAATCTCCAGAGGTCCCTTCCAACCTCAACCCTTCTGTGATTCTGTGAATTCTACATGACTGGGTGGTGAATAAAAATTCTAATGAGACATTGTGGTCACTCACACATAATTACCATGCACATTGTGGCATCTCAGTATTTCTTTCCATGTTGCTCCTGCAGATGGTTATTTTTCTCTGAGCTCCAAAAGAAGTGGTGCTGAGACAAGCACCTGACTGACGAAAGACAAAAAGGAATGAAACATTTTAAAGAAAAAGAAAATCCTTCTAGGTATCCTTCCTCTCCTCTGCTGCAGTGTCTACAGTAATACACTCTTATGAACCACTGTACTGTATAAATTGTTTTATCAGTTTTGCCACTGCATGCAATTTTTGGACTAGTCTACTGTATACATTCAGATGTATGTGAAGAATGAAGTTTTACCAGCACAAAATGCTCACAGCAATAGGGTCTGATTGCCTAAGCTTTCATTTCTAAACCGATTTATAGAAACATAAAAACTAGGTACAGACTGCCAAGTGTGCAACCAACATCCTGTACTGTGGAAGATCTAATATGATCTCTGTTGATCATTCTGGGAAAATTTAAACAAAGCCTGTTTAAGGAGCTCAGTGAACAGAGCACTGCAACCTACAAAAGGTAAAGCAGAAATACTGCCAACTCCAGTAGTTCTCTCAGGGTATCATGATTTTTGCCTGGAGCTGTGTTGAAAAATTGGGTCTTTTTATGACTGTCAGCCCTAACTTGCTGTTTTATCCGAGCAGAGCCTTCCTGCCCCCATGAACAGAGAACACAGACACTTGTTCTCATGGAAAAGGAAGGTAATCAGTCAGAGCTATTACAATCTGATCTCAGCATTATACTATATTTAGAACAAGTTGTTCTAGATCTTTACCTCTAGAAAAAACATTTCACTGGCCATTACTTTATTCATGGAATGAGGACCAATCCAGTTATCTTATTTTAAGGCATATCTCCAAATGTTTATAAGATGGAAGAGGGCACAAGAGAGTGTAAAAGTGGTGAGAACTAATGAAAGTAACAGGAGTCATTCATAGCTGTATGGTGATTGTGCTTTGTAATGCATAGTTATACTACAACAAGGAAGGATGCTGAAGTGACAGTCTCTGTTCCTAAACTGATAAATACTAAATTATCATTATATGCATATACTGATGCCAATGGTGAATATATTCTAAATAAATCCAAATGTCAGCTATTTGTATACTTTATTTTCCAAAAACAAACAAGGAATTAATTTGAAAAATACATTTGAATCATGTCTTATATTCCTGCCTTGTGTTTCTCAGTGCTTGCCCTTGTGTCTTCAGCCCTCAGTGCCAGAGTGCTCTTTTAAGAGACTGAATGGTAAAAGCTGTTTTATCATTTAGCTCACTGTGAAGTTACTCTAAACTGAAGACCTGAAGGAGGGAGTCTTCCCACATAGGCGGTGATATGGAGAGTTGCCAAGATGGTTAGGGGGCTGGAGCATATGACACGGAGTGGCTGAGGGATTGGTATTTGTTCAGCCTGGAGAAGACCAGCTTGCATGGGACTCCAACTGCAGCCTTCCCCTGCCTAAGGGGGTGGTACAGAGTATGGAGCTAGACTCATCTCAGAGTGCACACAGAAAGGCAATCACAAACTGCAACAGGGACCTAAGGAAGAAAATCTTCACAGGGAGTCCAATTAAGCCTGGAGTGAGATTGTCCAGAGAGGTATTAGTATCTGCATCCTCAGATATATTCAAAACTCACCTGCACAAGGCCCTGAACAACCTGATCTAGCTTAGAAATAAGCCCTGCTTGGAGCAGGATGTTGCACCTGGACCTAAGGAGGTCCCTTCCAATCCAAATTTTCTGCAATCCTGTGTGTAACACTATCTAATACAAAAACAAGAAGAGAGTTAAATTGACTTGGCACAAGTATCTCTTCCTTTCTGCAATGCAAAGTCTGAAGAGACTAGGGAACAAGAATAAATTGGGAAGTGTGCAGTGTGATGTGTAAAGTTTCATTTGGCACATGAAGAGGTGCTACATCACTCACCAGGAAAAGTATAGACCCCCTGTAAATGATTCTTATACAACACAATACTCTATGTGGTATTTAGTCTGGCCATTCTTATTACTAGGTGTAGACATCCAGGAGGGATATGAAGGTAGAGAATTTAAAATGTTCGCAGTTCTGAAAAAAAAGTGACAAAATTAAAAAAAAAATCATATGATGTAGAGCCTTGGTTTTATTCAGCAAACAGCTGAAACACGTTACCAGAAACATTAATAAGGACAGAGAAAATGTAATTAAAATAAAAGAAGTGACATTCAGATTGCAGTCCAGAAACACTTCCTAACAATGAGATGCAGTAGGCTCCAGGAGAGGGAGAATAAGAAACATATTGGATGGTATACTTAGCTCTAAATCTGTCAGAACTTGAACAAGTATACAGTTAGAATTGCCCTTTTGTTGGCAGGCACATAGAGTAAGTGATTTAATTCTTTTCCAGTACTAGATTCAATCAACCAAATTAATTTTTGGCATAGTTCATTTAAACAATGGACTGCATAAAACTCAATCATCTCCCATCATACTCCATAATACTGCCATCCCCTTTTATATAGGTCTGTGTGCACTGTGCTGCATCTTCAAAAATGACAGGATCACTTTTTAGGAAAAAAAAAGCCTCGGCTTAGTAGCACTAATCATTTTGTCTCAAAGAGCAAAATAAAGACATTTATAATATAATAGCGAATAATAAAAAGAGAACTATAATCCAGCAATTCTGTGTTCACCTTTGAATACTGAGAACTGTAAATATGGGAATTATAACTGATGATTGATAGAATCGTGTACCATATTCTGCAGAGTTACTATATGTTGTTTAAAGCTGAACATCCACAATCATGAGCAACAGTCAGAAATATTTAGGAATATCAAGGTTCTTCAGAAAAACAATTTTTATTTTCTTTGGCAATACTGTTAGCTGATTTATTCATTCCCAATAACTTCTGAACATACAGGGACCAGCTGATATATTTTTAACAGTCGTGGCAGTGTAGTGTCAGATGAAGCTATACTATTCTTTTTCTCTTGAATCAACTTGAATGTTGTTATCTCGCTGTCAGTAGTACAAAGTTTTGAACCCCTGACCAACTATCCCAAACTTTAATGGAAGTTGGAAGTGTTCAGCATTTCTCAGCATCAAAACATACAGTAATGTTCTTACAGTTTTCTGATTGTCTAGCTCATTACAATGAACAAATGGAAAATATTACATGCTTTATAGAATTATCAATAAATCTAAACTACACTATATATTACTGCAGTCAGAACGCACGCTATTTTGACTAACTTTTATCCTATGAAAATAAACAAAAATGTATTTTTACTATACATACAGTATTTCCTTATTTATTTCACTTGTTTTGGTATTCTTGGATCCTCAAGTCTCTGCTGCCTTAACAGAGTGATTGCATTATTCTGTCCATCTTTTGCTTTTTGAAAGTGTGAAGTTAATATTCTGCTAGCAAGCTTACAAGAAGAAAAGTCAAGTGATTCCCTTTTTAACATACAGATTACAGTATAAACAAGCAAGGACACAGTTCCTGTAGAAATATTTCCTGACAAGACTGTTAACTAATGCAATACTAACAATGTTCCATGTGTTTGGGTGCATATTCATATGTGGCATGAATAGCCACACGTAAATCTTAGAAGTCGGCTTTTGAGAGTTTCACAGAATGAAAATTCAGTTACACTGGTGGAAATTCATATTAGGGCCATAATCTAATTCAGCCAATTAGGATATTGCTTTAGATGCAATAGCATTAATATCCTGTGCCACTATTAAATTAAGACAAAAAGCAAGCTAAATGAAAACATAATGTAATTAACATCAACACATTTGAGACCCCCCCCCATCACTGAATTATCCAGATAAGCTGTAGTCCATTGATTATAACCATTAAGCAGAGTCCCAAACATTTTTATTTTGTTCTCTCAGGCCTGTCTCCTTTTTATCTCATGAATTTTTATTCTGGAAATATTTTTTGGCTGGTTCAGTTGCAGCATTCCTATCTTTGATTTCAGAACAATTTTATATCCCTGAACTGGATTCATGATACAATTTCTTGACATATGCTTATGCCAAGATGAAAACGATACAGAATGCATAAAACAGTCATTTCTGCCCTGTAATTGAGACAGTTCATCAAGCTTTAAGCCAAAATGGCTGCAGCTTCACGGTGTTCTTTTTTATTTTAATTCCACTTATCAACTAATGCTATGAGCGTCTATTTTATATGATGTTTCCTTGGCCCTTATGATTTTGCTTCTTTTGAATCTGAACCTTTTCCAGAGCAACCTGTACCTTTCCATTTATGTAGAAGACTGCATAACATAGCAACTGTTGTTCAATTCATATGGCTGGGATGCTTAATGAAAAAATATTTTTAAGCAGAGATCCTTTTATCCTGGGGTTGGCTGTTTGGAAAAGACAGAAGCTAGATATTCACTGCTGAAAATTTTCAAGATTCATAGGATGTTATTTGTATGTGTATGTTCTTTATTGATTTATTTTCATAGAAGGAATGCATGTTCATTGTAATATTCTGATGGTAGCAGTATCAGGCAAGAGAGTAAGATAGGAGTAATATGGACAGATTGTCAGGTCATGAATAGGGAATTATAGAATGCGCTCACATTATGTGTTGTCTCCACAGCATTTTTGTTTCAGAGGTCTTAAATGTTTAGCTATTTTGGAGTAAAAGCCAACTTAATGGCAGCTTAAACAAACCTTAAATTTCTTGGGTTTAGGTATTTTCTTTCAGAGAGAAAGAAAAAAAAATGACACATGGAAGAACCTGCAACCTACGGTCTTAGAACATGTGTAATAAAAGGTAACTCTGTAGATAATGGTATACCCAGCTGATGTGATGCTAGCCTTGACTTATCCATATGTAACAGCTTATGTTTAAGAACCTGTTGTGAGAACCGCAGAATAGCTGCATTGGGTGAGACTAAGGTATGTTTGAGGGTATATTTAATCGACCTCAAACTTCTCAAATTCCTTTTGAACCCATGAAAACTTTTAGCATCCAGTATAGCATAATCAATAAATTCTACAGCTTAAATAAACATTACATGAGGAAATCATCCGTTTTGAACTGAGCCTTGCTTATTATAGGTGTTGCCCCATTCCCTATGGTATGTGGAGAGATAGTGAGATAATGAATTTCTATTCATTCTCCATATATGTCACATCATTTTCTACCATATTCCCCACTTGGTTATTTTCTAGGCCTAAGGGTCCTTGTCTAGTCAGTTGTTCCTCCATGGAAACTATTCCAAATCTTTGATCATTTGTGTCTCCTTTCTTCATTTCCATGATACCTTTTCCTGTTGTACTGCATACATTCTGACATGGAGGATGCTTTTACATACAATATGCAAGATGTGGGTGAATACCAGATTTATACAAAAGCATAATGACATTCTCTGTCCTGTTTCTGTTTCTTTTTTTTTTCTTTTTTTTTCCTTTTTTTAAGAGTAATTCTTACTACTAATTTGAGTTTTTGGCTACAATTGGGCATGGAGCTGACATTGTCAAAGACCTATAAATAGACTTTTGAGAACCCCAAAATCTCATGACTGAGTTGTAGCCATCTTCTTGGAACCCATCATTTACTATTTAAAGTTGAGACTTTCATTTTTTAAAATATGCATCACTTTTCTCTACATTGAATTATATCAACCATTTTATTACCCAGTATGTCATCTCAAAAGATCCTTCTACATTGCTTCACAGTCAGCCCTTTACAACCCCAGCTGCCCTAGGATCATCAACAAACTTTGTCACCTCACTGCCCACCCACTTTTCTACTTCAGCTGCAAATGTGCTGGATGGCATGAGTCTGTGCTGATTCTTCACTGAGAAAGCTCACCCACTCTCACTTTCCACTCCTTATCTACGAGCATGCCTTCTTTCTCATCCTTTGGCTGCTTAGCCTCCTGAGAAGCTGCCAGTGAGGCATCTTGCCAAATGTGTTTTGAAAAACTATGTAGGCACTATCACCAGAGTTGATATCAGCTTGTACATGTGGCTACTGATTCTTTTAAAGAACTTGAATGGGTTTGTAAAAGACATGACTTATCTTTAAGGGAACCACCTGAATCTTCCCCACAATGTCATATTTAGTCTTGTCTTCACTAACAATATCTTTTAGTATCTTCTCTATCACCTTGCTCAGATCAGTAGTCAGGTTTCTTGGCATGTAGTTCCCCAGATCTCCCATGAAACTCTCTTAAAAATTGGCCTCACAATTCCCTGTTTCCTATGAAGTTTTATGCAAGAGGTTGCAACTCACAGTGATGTCCTTGGTAATAGCAACTCCTGGAATGAACTGCTGAAATGAACTCCTGGAGATCTGTTACTACTCATATCATCTAGTTGTTCTAAAAACTCCTCTAATGATACCTCAGTTTGAGACAGAATCTCTAAGAGATTTCCTGTTAAAATTGTGCCCTGTTATATGGACCTTCCCAAGCACCTTTACAGTGAACATGTGCCAAAAGCATATGCAGTTTTTCTACAGTCATGTCTCCACATGTTTCTTCTGTATGCTCGTCACTTATTGCTTCTGCTGATTCTATATCTGTCTTCTGTCTCCTGAAGCATTCAAAAAGGATTTATTGTTGGTTTTGGTACCTTTTAAAAATTAACACTCAGGCACTGTTTGGGCAGTCTTAGGATGCTTTTACATTTAATCTGCCAGTATTGATCATTCTTCCTATTTTCCTCATTTCTGAAGGACCATAGACACTCCTTGCTTTTATTTGCCTTGCTGACACCACTGCTTAGCCATGTTAGCTTCCTTTCAGCCTTTCTGCAATTCTTTTTGCTAAGTGGCATGCATTCTGCATTTCCAATGTGATGGTCTCCATGCTGCCCGCAGGCATTTTTGTTCATTGATTGCCTCTTTTTAAAAAGCAAAGACTCAAATAAGGATTTAGCTTGGAGGTTCATCTTGTCCAGTCACCTGCACCAAGCAGGGCTAAGCTAGACCAGATTGCCCAGGTGAGTTTTGAAAACTTCCAAGGATGGTAATTCTACCACCTCTCTTTGTAGTGCTTATCCCTGCTTTTAGTAAAGATTTCTTTCACTATGTCCTGTCAAAAATCCCCTGTGACTGTTGCCTCCTGTCCTTTTGCGGCACTCTGAGAAGTTCTCTCCTGTTGATGACATTCCTCTTGAAACTGAACGGATATAGCAGATTTCTTCATTACTCTCACACTCTATATATGTCATGATCACTGTCACAGCATTGCTCTGCAAGAGTAATATTCTGAATCAGGTCTTATGCACTGCTTAGAACCAGGTCAGACATTGATGGTGTCTAAAAACATAGGCATAATATTTAAGTAGACTACATGCTCTATTGTGTTTCCTGAGGGTGCTGATCGCCTTCAGTGGGCCTTTACCTTGGGTAAAGCATCCAGTTAATACATATGCTAACACAGCAATCCTGTTTTAACTAAAACAAGCCCTTAGCTCTTATTTAAAATACTTCCCTTTCACAGAAAAAGTGATAATTCCTGAAAAGCAACCTTTCCCTTCTTCTTTTGTAAATGCAAAATATATTTATTGATGTATTATGGGTGGTAAAGTATCCCAAGACGAAGATAACAGATCAAGTTTTAAAAATCCCCAAATAAATAAGCTGGATCAATATACCATAACAGATTGTTTTGCTCATTAAAAGGTAAAAATAAAAAGGAAACTTGTCAATCTACCAAAAATCTAGCCTTTCTGTAAGGATATAATTAGAACATGCTGTCAAAAACAACTTTGAAATTAAATTCACAGCAGCTGGTACTCAATACACTTCATGACAGGTCATCAAAATAAAAATTTACCTCTACATGTATCTTTCATCTTTGTCAGATACTTCAAAATGTCTGGGATTTTTAAAGCAATATTAACTATTTCAGGTTAGAATAAAATATAAAATGTGTCCTTATTTTAATTGCAACAGAAAAATTCTGTTGAGAGGAATAACACTTCTAACATTTACTACTGGAGTCATAATCCCTTCCTAAGCCATCCCACATAGCCTTGACTAGTCCTTAGGTTTGTTGTAGCTTTTTAACAGTAAATTATCTCTTTAGTAATAGGTGATCTGCTTTCTTCACTATCAATAATACGAAATATTTAGCAATATTTTCTATCAAGCAATATACCACAGACTATGGATACCATTTTACGTGTGAATGTGTTTCTGGAAAAAACCTCCAAACATACAAATCCAAATTATTCAGAAAGAGAGAGGACAGTATTAATGATTACAGCTGATAAAGATCTTGGTAGTGTGCAAAACTCCAGTTACCCTTCACATCCCTGCAATTCTGCTCTGCAGCTCACTGATTAAAAAGGTGTCATCTTCAATATCTGCATTCTAAAGGAGCARCAAATGTTTATTACTTTTCCATGTGGTTGGGAAGTCTCATTTGACATTGTCTGCCACTCCAGCAACTGTTGCTAGGAAAAAAACAACATACACAGCTTTCGCAAAAGAATAGTGTAAAAGTGTAAAATGCCCCACATGACTACAGTTTCCTCATTTCAGATAACCTACAATTTCAAACAAAATTATGTCTCCAGGATGGGTACATCTGCACTACAGACTGAACCAGCAGTGCTGATTTCAAAGAACAGGGTGACTTGTTGAAAGTGAGCACACATCACTGGAGCATCACTTGATATTGGAAAGCTAGAATTAGAGAGGAAAAAACTCCTGCCTCTCATGGGTAGCTGTCATTAGTAGAAGATTGCCAGAAGGCCAACTCATTAGGAGGTCTCCAAATGCTCCAGTCATCAAGGCTGTTGAATGATTAAAATTTGCCTGCTACTTATCTGATCCACTTTTCCTATTCATAATTCTGTGTTTTGTACGACTCTATTTTGTGCTGCATCACCTTTATTGGTCCATTTTGTCATTTGCTAGAAAAGCATACCAGGAAAATAGGCTACAAGACTCATTAAGCACAAGAGCAGGCTTCCCAAAGAGGTGATGGAATTGCCATTCATGGAGATTTTCAGCACTCACATAGATGAGGCTCCAAGCAACTACTCTAGCTTTGCAGCTAGCCCTACTTGGAGCAGGAGACTGTGCAAGACCTCCAGAGATCCTTTGCAATCTAGCTTCCTATGATTTTATGAAAATGTAGACAACTATTTCAAAGAATAAGCACAGGCCAGGACTGCAAACCAAACTTGCTACCATTCATTACTCATAATTGAATGGGCAATATTGCCATTTGGGCTGTCTTTTTTTTTTTTTTTTTTTAACATCAAAATCTTGAAAAATTCAGCTGGTTGCTCCTGTCACTGCTGCCCTATTATGTGAAAGACTGAGAAGTAATGGGTAGCATTTATTGACACATACAGACCTGTCACAATGTATTCCTTCCTCAAGCAAGCAAGGGAATACTGGGAATCCTTGTGGTGCAGTCAGCACTCCCGTTGGCCCCCTCCACCATTGCACAGCTCCTTTTGATGGATTAACTCTCATTATGCAAAGTGTCGTCCCTGTGCCTACTGTGAGAGAGGTGTTCAGCCCATACTCTGCAAATGTTACGCCATGAAGGATATTAAAGCAGGATCAAATGTAGAATGCATTATCTGACTGTTCCTTGTTAGCGGGAAAGGCCAGTGAAAAGGATTTATAAATGGGTTCATAAGGGAAGGACTAACCTCAAAGAATTACTGTAGACTGGAGAAGAACTGAAGTCCTTACCAGTGCATTGAGGTCTCATCACCTGGCTCTTTTTATGATCAAACTAGCAAAACCACAGTACTTTTAGAAGTTTGAGGTCAATGCAGCAGTTTTCATTCCTTTTCAAACGCCATGTTGTAAAATCACCATCTGAGCTGTCTTAATACTACTGCTTTCACTAATAAAAGATCCTAAATTAATTATAATTAGGATTTTAATTAATGAAAACTTATTTTTCAAAACACAGTATTCTCAAGAGCTAAGAAAGCCTCTTGCTTGCTCCCCTAAAGACTATTACTTGCTTTCTATCCTTCTTTAAAAAAAGGGCAGTCAGCCTTTATCTTACTGCATTTTAAAAATAAGATCTTACTATATTATACGATACATCTACTAGCTGGGAGACATTTTATGTGAAGGTCTTCCATCAATATTGAAGGTAAAATATACTCTGCAGTGGACAAGCACAATATTTAATTTTTTTTCAGTTTCAGTCTATTCCATATGTCTACCACAGAATAAGCCTTCCTTTTCATTTTACCTATAAGTCCTTTTGCAGCTTTTTGTGAAGTGACTTAGAGTTACAGAATTAAGTACAGAGCTTTATTCTTTTGACCTGAAATCTCTGGCCTGTGAGATAAAGTGATATTGTTTCTGCTTGAGGACTGGTTCAGCTAATTGCTGAGTGATGACTGTGACACAGCTGGTACATGATTTTGTTCCCAAGGTAACTCTGCCATAAGAAGTGATTCAGAATCAATCATTTGCTTTATAGGGATACAGCAGGTGTTATGGGCATATGGAGAAAACAGACATTTTTACCAAGAGGGTCTTTTTTATTAAAATAGTAGTAACATATTAAAATATAGCATTATATATTTTAAAATGTTTTTATTAAAATATCCCTTTATTTCCTTTTGTGAAGTAGAAGGAACATTCCTTTCAGTATTATAGCTGAAAGGAACATCATAATTTCAGTCTGCAGGATATCCACGCATTTCTCCTGTGGTTAACATGAGCTTGGGACTTGCATGAACCTAAAAAGCTGTAGTAAAACTCCAAAGAAATATTATGGGTTTTTTTCCTTCTTCCGTTCAAGAAGATCAAACAGCCTTTCCCCACATTCATAATACCCTTATGCATTGGTTCATGATAATGGACAATAATTTTATATTTGCAACATTCAGCAAAGACCACCAATAATCTGCAATTATATTATTAAATATTCATTTCTGCTACTCTTACTAGATGGACCTTGTAATATGCTGGATTTTATTAAGATTACCTAAGTAGCAACATATCACTTCAGATGAGAAATACGGTCCTCAGTCTGTTTTACAGACAATTTGCTAGATCTTTTGGCTTACTAAAAAGTTAATATTAAAAGCTTTAACATTATTGCCAGATCTGCAAATTTTCAATTCAGAGTTGTGATTGCCTTAATAATATCTCATTTTAAGTTATATGCTCTGTAATTTTACTTCCACATTTATATTTCTTGTATTTCCTTATTTGGAAGGAAAGTTTATTACTTTCCTTTTATTCTTATTCATTAAAGTCAAAGTTCTGAATATAAAAGCAAACCAAATTTTGCATTTGATAGGATCAGAACACTGTTTGGAGATCGAGCATCGTTAAAGATTAAGTATAAAAAAATTATTTGCATGATATTTTAACCAAAACAAACAAACAAACAAAAAAAAACAGCCCTGAGAAGATGGACATAGTCATTGTTAGGGTTATGGACTTCTAACTTCTAACAACCATTCAAATCAATGGATAGACTCATATTGATTTCAGTTAGCATAATTAGTAAGTTCTCAAAAATTAGTTCTCAACACGGAGAAGTCTGTTGCCCTGAAATACCCAAGAAGGCTTAAGTCATTCCAGCTCATCCCAGCAAAGACAGGGACCAATCTCTAGCAAGTGGGAGGACCCATGTCTCAGAGACACCAGGTGAGAGATAACTTACCCCTCAACTTTCTCTTCAAGAGCACAGGACACAATCTGCTCTTACGTCTCTGTCCATAACTTCTAGTTCATAACTTTCCTCCTAAAGGAGACTCAATTCACGTGCAGTTGAGGCTTAAATTTGGCTCCTGAGTTACAAAATGGCTTGGAGTGCTTACATGTCAAATAAGATTTGGAGCTTATTTCGTTTTGATACTTATCAAAATGAAGAAGCTCAGCTACAGCCTGCAAAGCAAACAAAAAACAGAGGTCTAGGGTAGCTACATGTTGCTTAATAACAACTCTATTAAGAATGAAGTTCATTGCTGCTTAGTTCAGCTGCTTCCTATTTATCAACTCTAAGCAATACCACAGCACAATTAATGTATGCATTTATATATGAAATGATATATTATTATCAGTAACATTAACTATCAATATTTATAATTCCCCTACTATTAACATGAATTAATGTATTCACATTGATGTACATTGGTTTGGTGGTAAACGTCTTTCTGTAGTTACATATCTTACTATAAGTCCCATATGCACTTCTGTCATTCTACTGACACAGGCACTATCATTTATCGCGAAAAAGTCTTAGGCTTCTTCAAAAACCTATCTTAAAACAAAAGATTAAAGCATCTAACTTCTCATCCATTCCAGAGGGGTTTGTAAGTGTAATTCTTGCTGAAAATCTCAGTCTTGCTTCAGTCACTTAAAGGCTGTTGTGTGTTAGATGTAAATATTGTTTTCAAGGCTTTACTTGTAATGGTATGTATGATTCTGATTATATTTTGGCTATGCTGAAGAAATCTAAAAATGCACTTTATCTCTCTTTTAAACTATACAGAACATTAAGCATAGACAAATAAAAAAGACAGGTAAAGTGGAATTCAGTAAAGAAATGTGCTTCTGTTATATGCTAACAGTCTTGATAGAAAAACTGAGGTTTTTTTCTATTGACAAAAGTAAATGTTTACTGTCTTGTACCCCTCTTACTCTCACAGGACTCATAATGTTAAGAAAAAATGATTCCTACTGTTCATTCATCACCCTCAGACTAATGAGTCTGGGACCAGACTCTTTTCAGTGGTGCCGAGTGACAGGACGCGAGGCAACGGGCACAAACTGAAACACGGATGCTTCCATCTGAACATGAGGAAAAACTTTTTCACTGTGAGGGTAACAGAGCACTGGAACAGGTTGCCCCGAGAGGTGGTGGAGTCTCCTTCTCTGGAGATATTCAAAACACGCCTGGATGCAATCCTGTGCAATGTGCTCTAGGTGACCCTGCTTGAGCAGGGGGGTTGGACCAGATGATCTCCAGAGGTCCCTTCCAACCTCAGCGATTCTGTGATTCTGTGATTCTGTGATTAATGCTCTGATTTTGCAAATCACTTCTGCAAATTAAGTATATCAGTCATCAAAGCAGAATTGCAAAGTCCCTTCTACATTCTGAGCATCAGCACTATTTCTTTATTTCCAAACAACCCCATCAGCACAGACTGTTTGAAGTCTGTAGGGCTGCACACATCACAGATGGCTTAAATAGGCTTGCAGAATTGTTACTACACTAATGATGCCTGCCTAAAATGGAACTCCTATTGACTCAGGTTGACAACACTGGAAGTTAAATCCTGTCCCCACTACATTTCTCCCCAAATACGTGGGCCTTGAAAAAGTGTTTCAAAGTCAGATCAGCCAAAAGAGAGTATTATCTCCCATCGCACTTGATCAACTATGCATAGTGAGGGCCTGCAAGCAAAGTGTTAACTAAAATTCATATAGGAAAGGAAGGAGACCTAAGGCCACTTTGCAGGTTTATACCTGATCATAGCAAAAATCATAGCTTTTGAATGCAAGTAATCTCAGGATTATTGTTGCATTATCTGGTTTTGCACATAGGTACACAAAAACAGAAGTCTAGCTGTACAGTTATAGTGCAAGTGTGTTTAAAGAAGAAAACTTTTAAAAGTTAATGTGTTAACTTTTTCATGGACTTTATGGAGAGGTTTTAGATATGATAAATTCTGTGAAGGTAATGGTTAGAACAGCTACCGTATGTCAGCTACTGCACAGCAAATATTCTTGTTTCAAAGATCATAGGAAGATATGCACTCTATTGCTGCCTCCCCTGGACCAGAATAGAAAGAAATACCTTGTCAGCGACCAAGTTCTGGATGCATTCCCTTCCAGAAGTTTGCAAAAAGGATAGTTATAAATTGTGTTGTCAAAGCACACAACTCTATCCATACCCAGGAGCAGCAGCACCATGCTTCATCAGTAACTTAATCACTGCAAACAAGCACCTTGATTTAATTCCTCCTAGGGCTACTGCAGGAGAAGGATTAGTCCATTGTCCTAGGTGTGAAACTCACTGCAAAGAAACAACATGACAGGCTTTCCCCCGGACATCTTGCAGGCTGAAGGGGTTATTGCCTAATGAGGTATAGGACTCATTATGGGATTTAGGGGCCTTGGGGGATTGTGTAAAACTTATGAGACCTTTTTAAGGGGATTGTGGTATGAGACTTACTGTGGGATGTTTAAGAGAAGGACCAAAGGTGGGGAAAGAGAGCAATTAAGGTGGATTGGGAAGGAACGAGTGTGGGAAAACAGAGGGAGAAAGGAATAAAATGGGCTAGTCAAATGTAAACAAGTGGCTGGTCAGTGTGGCTGGCCAGCTTCTGGACCTGATCACTGCAGTCTATCCTACCATCTTATTAAACTTTACTCTTGCCTGTTTTCCGAGATGAGGGTGCTCTCCCTTCTGTGTGTATGTGTGAGTCTATTGAGATATTCCCCTCCCTGGAGAAGGGGCCACAGGTAAAAAGAGCCCCTAGGTCTGGGTGCTAGCAATTGGAGAGCCCAGGCTGTGAAAGGTCTAAGTGCCAGCAGCTGGAGAAGGGACCACAGGCTGTAGGAGCCAGTAGGTCTGAGGTGCCAGCAACTGCAACTGGAGAGACCAGAGTGTATGGATGTTTCCCTAGGGAACTTCTAGTCCCTGTGTCTGCGTGTGTATGTATGCATAATTCACTAGTGGACATCAAGATGGACTAGCCAATGAGCAGGATAAGTCTGCTAGCCAGTTACCAGAGAGACCATAGGTCTGGGAGCCAGATACTGGGGATACTGGGGAGGGTTCTGAGAAGCAGCTACTAGAGGGACTTTAGGTCTAAGTCAGCTACCAGAGAGGCCAGAGGGTCTGAAGAGCTGGCTACTGGAAAGATCACATATGTGGACCAGCTACCAGAGACACACATTTGATTGTGTGTGTGTTTGTGGGCATATGGGCGTGTGTAACAAAAGGAGGTCTGAGTACCAGCAACTGGAGTGGGGCTGCAAACCTTGACAGCTCTTATGTCCAGGTGCCAACAAATTGGGAGGGAACCTGTGACTATCTACTGGATAGATTGAATGTATAAGGCCAGCTTCTGGAGAGGTTCATAATGTGTGAGTATATATATGTGTACATATTTCACTAGCAGAATTGTGTCCTGATCAGCCAGAACTGAGGAACAGGATCAGGTCATGCATGCTATTCACGTCCATGAGTGCTGTGTGTTTTCTCTCTGTGCTGATCTGTGTGGCTGACTGTATATATGCATATCCTGTGAGTATGTGTGCATGTGTCCTTATTAGTAATACATGCTCAGCCTCTCTACTGGCTGAACCTGGGAAATGGAGCTGCAGTAGGAGTGCATCTGTCGGGCTACCAGATTTGGCAATTCCTAACAATATCACAGTGACTCAACACCTCCATACATCCTGGCAAAACTTTCCAATACCATGGTAGGAGGCCTTAATCTGTATATGACTCTAAGCCATGGCAACTCTGCTGGTCTGAGGGACACCATTTGAAAGATTATCCTTCTGCTAGAAACAGAGAAATATTTTCCTCCTCTATTTTACTCTCTTCCACTGAATTTGAAAGAGCCATAAAACAGGTAAGAAGTTTTCAGATGAGGAACATTTACTGGGAAACACAAAAGTTGTCTCCCTTGATTTGCAATATGCTAAGTCACTTAGACTATAAAAAGCATGAGGACACTGGAACAAACCCACAGCTTTGTGAAGAACAGTTTGGTGCAATGTGAGTAGCACTGTGAAGTGCCTTTGTAGAAAGACACCTGGAGATCCTCATGGACAAGCTGAACATGAGTCAGCAGTGTGCCTTTGCAGCCAACCACAAAATGGCCTGCGCAAGCAAGACTGTAGTCAGCAGGTCAAAGGAAGAGATTTTTCCCCTGTATTTGACACTGGTGAGATTTCATCTTGTGTACAATGTCAAGTTTTGGGGTCTCCAATACAAAGAAGATACTGATAAACTGGATCAAGTCCAACAGAGGGCACCAAGACAGTTAGGGGACTGAAGCACTTGGCACATGAGGAGTGACTGAGAGAACTGGGTTTGTTCAGCCTTATGTGAAAAAAACACTAAAGGGAGATCTTATTGCTGTCTACAACTGCCTGATGGGAAGGTGTAGAGAAGATGGCACCAGGCTCTTCTCAGAGGTGCACAGTGATAGGATGAGAGGTAACAGGCATAAGCTGCAGCAAGGGAAATTCTGATGAACTATTTGAAACAATTTTTTCATCATGAGGGTAGTCAAACATTGGAACAGGTTGCCCAGAAAAGCAGAGAAATCTCTGTCCTTGGACATACTCAAAACTCAACTGTACAGGGTGCTGAGCAACCTGGGGTGTTGAATTAGATGATCCTTACAGTCTCCTACTAACCCATGTTATTATATGATTCTATGATATTCATTGTCTGAATATCTGTAATAATATTAAATGACTAGAGCCATTTTGACCTGTAAAAAATAATTTAAAGTTATTGTATGGTTTTGGAGTGTTGCTATTTGTTGAATATCCTCCATTTTTTTTAAGCCAGCTGAATTCCTTTGTTACCAATAATCTTGTCATTATTACTCTCTTTCAGTCTAGTCTGTCATTTGTTCCTGTTTGCTTTGAGGTTCAGCTTCCTGCAGAAAACTGGGTGGTCTTTCATTGTACAGTTGATTATATTTGTCTCCGATAATCACATGGGCTGTAGTCACTGTTACACAATCTGGGATCTTCTTGACCACTTTGAATTCCAAAATAAACCTGCAAAGAAGATGCTCAAAAACATAACCTTGAAAAGGCATCCAGAAGATTCACACACACATATTTTCTTGGGTGAGGCAGGTGTGGTTTGCCAAGCTAAATATCTCACCACTGCCTCTCTGAATGATTTCTTGGGTAGCAGCCACATGGGATGACCATATTTAAATATATATGATCTATATAAATCCTTAGCATGTCTGATTTTACCAAGTCAGTTGCCTGGATTTATATAGAGAGAGATATATACACCTATATTTTTCAAATCAAGAAATCATGCTTAGTTTTCAGTTTGCTTAACTTCTATCAAAGTTTTAATGTACTCCTGCTATCAGGTAATAAGCATATAGCATGTACGAGTATTTGCAAAAGAACCTAAATTTTATTGTTTGATACTCTTTACTTTACAGAAGTCAACATCTCTTGAGAAATATTTCTTTCATGAAGTTGCCCAGTCACTTTTAAAACCCATGTATGCACAACATCCAGGAACAGGCAATTCCACACCTTAGTTAATTGTTGGGTAAATAATTTTGTTTTGAATCTTTCACCAGTTCATTTTGTTTCATGACACAATTCTCATACTGGAAGAAACTGAACAGTCATTGCCCATTTTACTTCTCCAGCCCACTCGCTATTTTATAGACCTTTATCACAATCCCCCTCAGCCATATGTTTTCCAGGCTGAAGAGCCCCAGTCTGTTTAATCAGTCCTCATGGAAGCTGTTTCATAACATTAATCCTCCTGCCAATCTGTACCCTCACCAGTTCTGTTCTCTCCATTTTGAGACAGAGGGACCAGGATCATGTGTGGTATTCACACTCTGCTGGATTCCCTGCTAAGAAGGGCTCCAGGAATTACCCTGAATTCTTCCACAGCAGACACAACTGCCAAAAAAATTTTGAGTTTCTGTTACGACTTTACCTTGTTTTTGCTCCACACAATCTGGCATACTTCTTGCTCCTGTCACTTTGCAGAAAGATTAGTATAATTATTGATGTCTTTTGCAAGTTTTTATCCAAACTTTTTTGCAACTGTCTTATTTTACTTTTTTATTCAATTTCCAGAGTTCCTAATCCTTCCTATTTTTCTCTTTTTCAGAACATAGAAAGATTTGGGCTGAAAGGGACCCTGGGAGATAACCTAATCCAATCTCCTGCTCCAAGAATTGCTAGCTTCAAAGCTGGATCAGGTTGCTCAAGGCCTTGTCCAAGCAAGTTTTGAAAACCTCCAGAGTTGGAGAGTCCACCACTTCTCTGGGCAACCTGTTCTAGTGCTTAACTATCTTCATGGTGAATAATTTTTTTTTCCTTTTCCCCAACAGGAATCTCCTTTGTTGCAATTTTTGACCATTGCATTTTGTCCTTTCAGTTGCCTTCTTTACACCATCTTTAACTATGCTGTATTCCTTGTGGTCACTCAAGTCTTCTAGTAAGTGGCATCCTTTTTCTTCTGAGCCACCCGTGTGAGCACCCTTAAATATCCATAGCATAGGATTTAGCTTTTTTAGCTGCCTCTTCCTGATTCTTTTTAAAAAGTTTCTCATTTTCTGGTGTCCCCTCTTTTTAAATTCAACAAACTGAAGGATCTGGAGATGTGGAGCTCCAGGAAAGATACTGTAAGTAAATTATAGTCAATGTTTCTGAGATATTCTTCAGCATTGTATTCTGACCTCAATCCTGAATGTGAGAACCAAGACAAGGATAACTTCTCTTCAATTCTTTGACTAGCTGTTCCACAGGGCAGCAACAGGCCAGTGTGACATTTACCCAATAGGATCATATAATCATAGAAAAGCTAAGGTTGGAAAGGACTTCAAAAGTCATCCAATCCAATTCCCCTGCCCAAAGCAGGGTCAGCTAGAAGATTGTATCAAACCCCTTGTAAAATTTAGTACTCAAAACACTGCTGAAGATATCACAGCAAAGAACTGTAAATATCTAAATGTATCTCCTGAAACATTTTGAATAAACTGAGGCCCAAACTCACAGAAGGTTCCAGACCTGACGTATATTGAAAGGAGAGGACTGAAAAAGATGAACACACCAGGCTAATCATGTACAGGTCCTCCTAATAGCAACGTTGAGAGATGATGGGCCACCTATACCCAAAAAAACCTCCAAGAAAAACAGTGAACCCACCAGTGGCTCAAAGACACAGCATTTAAAGAGAGAGCTCTCTCACTGTTGTTCAGAGAAGTGCAACAAGTCTGAAACAGACACATTTAAAGCTGTGTCCACTCTTCTTAGCAGAAAGCCTGTATATTGAAGTCTCTTCCTTCTTAGGTACTACTTAGGATTTTTTCTAATACTTGGAATGGCATAGATCAGACAGATTTAAATAATACTTTGCTGTACCCCTGTCACAAAATTGTAAAAGAAGATGGAACTGATCAAAACAAGAGCAGCAGCTCTTCAGTCTGGTGAATTATTCTATGATCTCTGTTTTCAGTCAACAGGATGACACTTGCAGAGCCAAAACAACAAGGGCTTTTCAGATTGCAGTAATGACACATCACTATCTAACTTTCATCTGATTTATTATCAGGCTCCTGGTCCCTATGAAGTAGTTATCACCAATGACAGTATGGAGAGAACACCTGCAGAAGATCTGGCAAGGAGTCAGGTGTCTGACAGAGCACGTGATAGCAGCCCCAGAGTCTGCTCTCTATACGCTGACCGAAACTGGTCAGGGCTGGACATGCATATTCCGTTTTGTCAACAATATCTAGCTGCTTTGCAGCCAGTAACTACTCAGGCTTAGCATAGCCGAGAAAAGGAAACAGCCCTAATAGATAAAAGGGGCTCTTAGCATACACAAAGTGAGTCCTGCCTAGGCGTTCAACCCATCCATCCAGCAACCTCCCATCAGCAATCCCTCTGCGCAGTTGCCAGGGCTCCATGTGCAGTTTGGAGTGTATGTCCATCATTAAATCTACTACACTCACATGCCTTGAGTGTCTCTCTACTCTGGTATCCGACCCTCCTTTTCCCACCTTGAGGTCACAGATGGGCTAGAACTGTGATCAGTTCTAGAAGAGCTTTCTTCACAGCCCAGAGCAGGAACTGTGGGTGATATTCACAATGACAATATTTTTTTAAGAAAAAGTTCTGTAAAATGGCATGGAACTGAAGATTAACATTAAGCACTAGAGATGTCGCCTGATGGACCATCCTGAAGCCAGCCAGTACTGGCTTGTACTAATGCCTCCAGTGCTTTTGCAAAGAAAGTATGAGCAAAATTTGCTTAGGGCACATCGAGGCTTTGCTGGCAGCTAGTGCTGCCAGTGGAACAAGTGCTGGCAAGAACCCATAGAATCATTGAGGTTAAAAGAGACCTCTGGAGATCGTCTAGTTCAGTCGCCCTGCTGATGACTGACTGCTGGCTGAAAGGGAGAACCTGCGAACGAAATAAACTCTGTCAAGCCACACAATCACATACAGAGCCTTTGACAACATTATAGAGGAGAAACACACTCTTTGCCCAGTGCTAGCACCACTCACCTAACCCACATTTTCTTGAGAAACTCCACTGTGGAAAGGCATTCCTCAGTTTGTGCTCCAGGAACCAGCCCACTAGAGGCTTGCTGTCTCAAAGGACTTTCAAGATCTGTTAATCACACCTGAATAGTCAACTGGGTGAACACTGGCAAGTGGCATAGCTTCTGGCCTTTGATCACCCAGAATTTTATTTTTTTAACTCCTAGCCATTCCCCAAATAACCCTTTCTTCCCTAGAAGCATTATGAAGTTTTTATATAAGAATGTTCAGATGCAGTATTTCAAGCTAAGCAGCTACAAAACTCTCATTCCATTGTCTGTGCCTACCACAGTGTGCTCTTCCTCTATCACTGCAGCAAGTCTTATTTATGTTTTAAAAATCTATTTTTACCACATGGTGATTCTATTTGTAAAGGCATATATACTGTTTCTGGCATCTAGAAAGTTTCCAAGAATGTTTCATCAAGTTGTATAACTTGTGCCTCGAAAGACCTTTCAAGCCACTTAATTCCCAGTTAAAAGCCTTTTGAAAGAAAAAAATAAAGGCTGTATTTTGTGTTTATTTTTAACCCTCCCCGTCATGCCAAAACATTCAAAGGAGAAACATTGTGTGGGGTGGGTAAAGGTGGAAATTAGAAGCATCACACCGGGAGCAAGACAGATCTTTGAAACAATTTTTTTTTATAGTCAGCATCATGATTCACAGTGGATATTTTTAGATGTTCCTATAGCTTTCTATTAGCAGTTTTGACCAAGACAGAAGACAGGATGTTCAGTTTGGCCACAGCTTTTAGAAAAACCTCCCAACCTCTAGGCAAAGTTTAAATTGTAGGAGGTTGAGTCAAGGGGACACACAAACTAAGTCATGCATGTTGGACTCATCAGCAACAGAGATCTTGTACACACAGACCAGAAGACATACATTTATGCCAGTGTTTCTTGTTAAACATTATTTTTCCTCTCATTCTGAAACATTTGTTCATACTGATCAGCACTTAGAATCATAGAATAATTGAGGTTGAAAAGGGACTCTGGAGGTCATCTAGTCTGACACCCTGCTTGTAGTAGGTCCAATTAGAGCAAGCTGTTCAGGGTCTTGAATATTGGTCAGTTTTTGAATATCTCCAAAGACAGAGACTCTACAACTTTTCTGGGTAACCTGTTCCAGTGTTTAACCACCCTCACGGTAAAAAAATTTGTTCCTTACATCTAATCAGAATTTTCAAATTTTCTTGTGGTGTAACTTGTGTCTGCCTCCTTGTGTCCTACTACTGTGCACTACTGAAGAGAATCTGTCCCCATCTTCTCTATACTCTCCCATTAGTTTAGCTGTAGACAGCAATAAGACCTCTCCTTAGCCATCTCTTCTTAAGGCTGACTAAAGCCAGTTCCCTCTGCCTCTCCTCAAATGTCTGGAATGCCCTGATGGTCTTTGTGGCCCTTCACTGGACTCCCTCTGGTATGTCAATGTCTTTCTTGTACTGGGGAGCCCCAAATTGGACACTGTACTCCAGATACAGTTTGACAAGTGCTGAGTAGAGGGGAAGAATCACTTCCCTTGAACTGCTCACTACACCCTTGCTAATACAGTACAGTATGTGGTTGGCTGCCCTTGCTGCAGTAGTGCACTGCTGACCCATGTTCAACTTCTTGTTCAGCAGGTCCCCCAGGTCCTTTCATGCAAAGCTGTTTTCCAGCTAAAATAAAGATATGACCTCAAGGTTTTTTGTGGTTTGAAACTATTTCATAGAGGATCCCATTCTGCCATTTTCCATGGGAATCATGTTGACAGTGCAACAAAGACTTGGAGGTTTGGAAAGCACTTGATAATTTTAACTCAGAGAAGCGGGTTTGAGCTATTTAAATACAAGTGGATTGTTAAACCAAGTTGCAAGTAGCCCAGAGTTTAGGTTGTAACCATGTGCCTTTCATGGTGGCAATCCCAGCTGAAACAGCAGCACCTTACAACTGCCCTTGAAATCCCCTTTGGACAGCAGTAGTTCATGCAACCAAATGTTGAACTGGGAAACTGACTAACCCACTGACTGAAACTGATTAAGCTGGATCAGAAGGTGAATGGAAGGGGAGATGGTACACAGCTGAAAGGGTGCTGCTGATAGTGAGGTCTGGTTATGCTAGTTTAAGTAACACTGCTACTGAAAGTTAAACCTTAGCTTCAGTCTGCTGTGTAGCAAAAATAGTCCAGTGGTAAACCAACACATTCTCATTAAGCCTGGTTTCTGTGAACATTCTAATGTAAGGCAAAGCACTTACATTTGGCTCACTTTAAACAGATGGATACAGATTTGAGAATTAAATGCTGGGACAAACATCCAATATACAAGAAAAGGCCTGAGGTATGCAAATATTGTAAAATCATGTCTTTCCTTTTTTCTCAGTCTCCAGATGCTATCACTCTTGGGACACATTAAGTAGATACAATCTTTAAGAAGATTAGGATAAGGTATTTTTTTTTGCAGATAAGTTTTCTGGCTGCATTATTAAAGCTGACAGCTAATTTTCAGTTGTACATTTTCCATAAAATCTGCTTTTATTTTGATTTTCATTGTGTTTATCTTGTTAATAAATGCTACACTTTTCATTCTCACTTATTTGTGTTTATTACCAGAGTCTGGCTTTAGAACTCCTTACTAATGCATTAAAAACGTATTGCCCCCTAAGATACAAAGCCCAGTCCCATTATAAATTCACTGTGCCAAATCAAATTAGCAAAGATTTTTTTGATGAATTAACTTTGTCATGGCAGATTATACACTGCACCTGCTCTTCTGCATTAATGGCAGACTTTGCCTGGCCCTCCTACAGTTAAAACCTAGATTGTTTTGCTGATCCCTTTTGGCTCACTTTTCCCTCCCTGTGTTCAGAGGTCACTACCTCCAGATGTCCAAGATTTTTCTGTCTCATTTATATGTATGATTGGCCCCTTCAGCTTGTTCTTTTATCAGTCTCAGTCTTCTCTTGTCACAGAACTCTGCAACAGATGTTTGATTTTTTCCTCTGGACCTTGCTTCACCTCCAAGGAGCCTTGCAAATATTGCTGTTCTAGTCAGGAGAGAAAGGCTGATCACAGGAGACCATAAATAGCATGAACAAAAGGTTATTTAACAATCCAGCTGGGGAAAAAGAAATAATAACGTAGATTTTCTTGCTTAAAGACTCTTGTCATCAGGGTTACATAAATCCCCATTCTGGGGAACTGCAAAGCAGTGTTTTTATTTTGCAGGGCCTCATACCTGCCCTAGTCTTCTCATAGTAACCTGTGAAGAAAAAAGCACAGGAGCAGAGAAGAGTTTGCCTTTGATGTATCTCCCTCACCACCTGGAGGGAGATAGTGTGACAGTAGGAGGAATACAGACTGTGGATCAGTGCCAGGATAATTTTAAGAAATCAATAATGGGCTTCAGGCAAGCTAGAGACATGAATCACAGATCTGGCACAGCTTGGTATGCTTGTCCCTGCTATGCTAATCTCACCAAATGTATGGTTGTGACGCTGTTCTCCATCTTTGGCACTGAAGGCCTACAACATCTCCTACCCTCAGTTACCATGGTCCTTGGCTAACACCTTGGCCTAGCACATTGAAGGCCTGCCTCTTTTGGGGCCATTCTGGGGACAGCTGCTTTTGATGCAAGGAGAGTCAGAGCCTTCCCTCTCCACCACCAACACTGGTGGCAGCTACCTTGAGAACAAAAGTACATATAAAAAGCGTCTATTCTTTTCCCTCTTGCTGATAGAGGAAGGAAGAGGAGAAAATTGGACTGTGTTCTAGGGTCAGATGCTTTATGGTAATGGGCAGGAAACACAGAAGTTTGAAGTGTGGACCATCTGTCAACTCTTCAGCTGACAGTCAGCCAAGAAAACAAATCAAAGTATCAGTGGCTGGAGAGTAGGTCTGCATGGCCAGCAGCTGTGTCAGATGGACTGCTGTCTTCCAAGTACAAGGAACATGACTGCAGCAAACACAGTAGGGCCCATGTCTCCTGACAAAGATCGACCCTGTCTATACACTCAGATAGTCTTCCCAGTTCTCAGCTCTTCCCCTAACCCACAGAACAGGCTCCACTATCAAAACCAGCAGTGTGCACCGAAGCTTCAGAAAGACTCTGTCCTTACAAAAGGAAGACATCAGACTTTCTTTGAGCTAGAAAGTCCCACCCTGGTGAAGTAGAGGCTGAGGAAGCTTCAGAATTCCCCCTACTCAAACACCCCACCCTACAGCCTCAGTCCATTCCATGGCAATCTCAAAGGCAAGAGATTTTCCTCCTCCTGCTCCCAGTATGGCAGCCCCTCCCGCTGCCTCCAGCCACCCATACTGCTCAGCCCAGGCCAAGCTGAGCAGAGTCCAATGTGCTCCTAGCACGCACAGGAGGTGTGTGTATATGGTCCATGTGTGATCCTTAGATTTGGTGGTTCCTCCGGCATATGCAGGAAGGGAGCAGGGAAACATGACCTGAGGGGGCAGAAAGGAAAGGCATCTTTCAATAACCACTAGTCTTCTTCAGGACTTAGAGCTTCTCTTGGAGCATGGCATTCATAGTGTCCAGACTCTCCACCAGGGGGAGATGTACATTTCCTGCAGGAGGAACTCCTCCTGGGACATACTCTGCAGAGGAACAAGCCTGCTTCAGATCTCCACCACCCTGTTGCAAACTGTAGCCTTAGGGTACTGGTCTCTCTAGGAAGGACAAGTGTGATTATTGTTGCATTGTAGTGTGTGTCTCCAGACAACACCAAGACCAATTTGTATCTCCAAATATTCTTACTTCCAGAGACTTCTGAGATGAAAGACCCTGATACTGCTGGGGAAAAATGAAAGACAGCCCATCTAGCACAGAGCAGAATTGTCACTGAAATCAGGAGTAAAACTCCTTAACACCAATGTAGCATTAAGAAGCAGGCATTCTCTTTATTACGGCGCTGGATGCACAGGGGATCGCTCCGCCCAACATGCACACTGTATGTTGCATTAGCCAAAGCTTATATTGCTCTGTTACATACATATGCATTAAATTTCCCGGAATGATTATACATATTCATTCTAGTTCCTGGAACTAATTATCATATTTATATAATCATTACACATGCAGTCTGAGTCTCTGGGGGGCTTCTATGGGGGCCTCTGGTGGTCCCTGGTGGTCTCTGGTGGTCCCTAGTGGTTGCTGAAGACGTGCTTTTCCACAAACTCTGAGCTCCTTTTCCATATATGGTCTCAGCTTGGCTCATTTCTTTGCTTGAGAAAGATGTCTTGTTCCTAATCTTGGTTTCAACTGTTTTTTGCTGGTTTATCTGTACTCCTTTAGGATGTATCAGTTACAGTTGCGAGAATTGTGTCCTTGGGTGCATTCTTGTCTGAAGCTCCTGGTAACAGTTCCCCCCTTCCCCTTCCCCTTTTGAGACTCCTTGTCTGAGGCCCCTGGTAACAGAATGACTGCAGAATCTGAAGTATTTTCTAGCAATCATATGGGCACTGGCTCCAGAGTAGTAAGAACATCTCCTGCCACTTAGGAGCTGAATCTTGAGTACAACTGGCTGTTCCAACATATCAAGCAGATCAAGTGGGAAAGGCACAGGGAGCTCCACTGGCAGCTGTTTGCATCCCCCTTAGGCCTATGCAGCAGCCCTGATTCCTGGAGATCCATGGATGAATGGGATCACCTAAATAGTCAAGACTAGTTGACGAAGAAAGACTGGCTCCTGTTTTCCTGTTTGCCTGGCTTTCATTCTCGCATACTCAAAATTCAAACAGTGTGGATGGGATGGTTTAATAAATGCTGTCAAGGGTTCTGAGTTGTGTCACAGCCTTTCAAAAAGAGGACTTTCTGGGAACAGTGCTGGAACAGGGATTATGTAGATGCTTGGGTAAGAATGGCATATATAAAAGTCAAAGTACTGGTGGTGGATATTTTGTGAGATTGGCAGTATAATTGTAAGCAGAGCTGCCTTTGTGAAAAGCTGGCAGTGTGTGTAGAGAGAGAAGCCCTACTTTATGAATCTTTGTAGGATAAGGCCAGAGGTCTTTATAGATTGCTGTGCTATGTTTGTGAAGGTTGGAGTGGAATTAGCCACAAGCTAGTAGTCTCTGAGTACTGATGACTCCTGAAAAGATTACACCACCAGAACTTTGAACAGGCACAAGAAGGCAGGAATGACTGGGCCATCCCACCGCATAAAGATATATACCTAGTAATGTTATGGAGTAATGTCATACATGTGGGTCCCCTCTGGTGAAACTGATTTGGCTAGCCCACTCAAAGAGACAGAAACAACCAAAGCTCCAGAAAACTTGGCATACAGATGCCATTTTCCTTTCCCTTTCCCTTTATGTTGGGGTTCAACAGCAAAAGCCGAGCTGATCTCATTGGTCTCCCTTTCCTCATCCCTCCTTCCTCATCCGTCCCCTCTTCTGTAGTAAGAGGAGACCCTGGCACATACATACCTCAAGCATATCAGGCTGCAGTTGCCGTTCTGTCTCCTCCAGAGCCTCTTGGTGAGAATCTGGATGCATTTTTCTCTTCACCTCTTCCTTTATGGACCCCATCCAAGGCCTACATGCTCACAGGACTTCCTTACCAACCTACTACTGGCCCTGGCCATAGTGGCCTTCAACACTATGAGAAGGAAGGAGATTTGATGAGGGCTGGGGGATAATCCTGCTGACTGTGAGATCTGTTTCTGCTCCACTGTTCACTTAATCTCTGGGCAGAGCACCTCTGAGAGTCATCCACCACCTCCTTGGACACTTTCTGTGAACAGGAGATGTCAGGGGTGCTCTCTTCAGTGTTCCCTTCCAGTGCCCATATTTGAGTTCTCAATCCTCAAACCCTTTGATTTTCAGTGGTTGCTCCGCACAAACAACTATCCAYTCACAAGGGTTTTTTTCTGAGTTCCATCCTCTTTTGGGAGGGCTTAAAACTTTGCTTGGGGCCAGGCTGATGCCCAGGTCTAAAAGAACGGCAGAAAATCCCTGCACTGGCTCTGGTGTTCAGCTAGCTTCTTGGTAAGCCAATTCAGTTCACTAAGCTGCCAAAAAAGAAAAAAAGACTGAGAAAAATGAATCAGGAGGAGGCAGGATCATGAGCAGTGAATCATGAGGACAACTTTTGTCCAAGATAAGAAGTGACAGGTGCCCCTCCCCAAACTTCTGGTCTAACACCTGGTCCCTACTGGTGGTCACATGCCCCACTTGCCCTGGAAGTCCTGCCCTTTGGCTGGTCATGTGGTCTCTGTACTCCACCTCTTTTTGCCCCCTGGGGGTTGCCATTTTGTAAAACATCACACCCCCACGTGTTCACAAACTGACCTGTGATTGGTTGGCAAGACCAGCCGCTCCTTCCAGTTTACCTAGAAGTACGTCAGAACAGAAAGTCTTTTCCCCTACCTATACAGGGGACACCATTTTGTTTCAGTCACCATTTTATGGTAGGAAAACACCATTTTGTAAAATGTCATAACCTACATGTTTTCATAGTGCTCTGTGATTGGCTGATGTCCATTTCTTGACACCATCATACTCCACCTGTTCTCAGGCAGCCCTGTGATTGACTGGCAGGATCAGCCACCCCATCCTGTCTACCCCAGAAGGACATTAGAGCAGGAAGTCCTCTCCTACTAAATATGCAGGTGCCACTATTTTGTAAAACATGATTACCCAGACATATGTCAGAACAGGAAGCCCCTGCCTACTGCATGCATGGAGGCTGCCGTTTTTGACAATGTCTTACACCACATGTTTTCATACTGCTCTGTGATTGGCCAGTTGCCTCTTTTTGAAACCTTTATACCCACAGAGGCCCCTCTGATGGGTTGCCTGCTTCCTTTGGCCCAGGAAGTGCTCAGATATAAAGATATAGGCATTTATATACATTTATATTAGCTATTCCACATTTTACCCTGAAGAATTTTAAAAAGTGAATCCTGATGAGGACAGAATCGACACAGTTGAGAAGATCATCACTGCAAAAGGGAAAGGAAGAAAGAAGCAGCTGTTGGTGAAGTGGCATGGCTGGCCCCAGAAATTTAACAGCTGGATGGATAGAAGCCTCCCAAGTCCAGGACATCTAGCTATTGGCAGTGGAGCAGGGGGAAAAGAAGGATGGCAGATGGGGCAGGTTCTACATCACGCTTCCCAGCAATGCTACTGCCAGAATCTTCCTACAAAACACCAGTTTGAACTTTACCATAGAGCTAGTGAGACTCCTGGAGCTCTCAGGCAAGTGGGAGGCAGGGCTGGCAGAAATACAGCACCCACACAGCTGGGATAACATCAACAATGACACCATCTTTGAAATAGCGCAGCAGAGGACATGGCAGTATGCTTTGCGGAAAGGGTGTTAGCTGTTCCTCTCCATGTTAATGGAATGTATGAACCGCATAATTAACCCCCACAACAGAGCTTCTGCTGTTGGCTGTCCAGCAGTAGGCCTGGTCTACAACCCTGTCATAAGAAAAACAAAGCTTAAAATGGATGAAAATCCTCATGCTTTTTCTACAACTGGGGATCTAGCACATATTTGGGGGGCTTCTCCAGGGATTGCTGCTAGAAAATTTTTCCTTTGTGGCAGACATCACCAGAGGGTTTAACTTGCTTTACCAGCTTCTTAGGGACTTTTTGGTTCTATTATTGCACTGTGTTCTGACAAGCAGTAATAACGAGATCATTGCGGTGACATATGATAAGCTGCACTATGTGCCAGTAAACAGTTAGCACATTGACATGATCACATTGAAATAAAGACTGACCAGAAAAAGCATGCCTCATTTCACTTTGGGAGGGTGATTGTGAAGCTGCATCTTTGGTCCTGGAAGTCTGATATTTTAAGAAACCACACCAAAATGGTAGTGGTTTTTATTTATTTAATGGAATTATTTGTGAACCCAGGCCAGCAATTGTATCCCTGGTTTTCAAGGTGCTCCTGTGACATATGGTGCGGGCATTGGAAGCATATTTGGTAGCCTGTTTAGAAAGGCTGTCCCAATTTTCCAAAGAGATTTGGAAATTGTTAAGCCACACATTAAAAGCGCCTCTCAAGATATTGCAAAAAATGTGTTTGAACATGTTTCCGAGGCTGTCCTGGACAAGTTGGAAATGCCAGTGAATCAGAAGGGCTAAGGGCTTGTTTATATTCAAAGGAAAAGCCTTAAAAGAAAGACAGCCATGTCACACCCCCAGAGAGAAGGCTTGCCCCAGCCCTTTAAAAGAGAAAGAATGAGGGGCACAAGACAATACTCTGACCAGGACAAGAAGAAGAAAAAGAGCAGTAAGCCAGGTCGAACGCTGCAAAAGATTCAGAAAACCCAGAGACAGAGGGCCTGTTCTACCACTAGAAAAGGAAATATATTTTAAAATGGGTGGCTTTCTTTAACAGCTGCCCAGAATAATGTACCAAATCTGAGCTGGATTTGTTTGAAGTGTCCCCGACGCAGACCAGCATTGAGAAAAGCCTGTTTATTGCGATGCCTCCACTTTCTGCTATTGTAGCATCTGCACCTCTTGACTTTTTCACAGCTGGGAATGGGGAAGATTACCTAGATTTGAGCAATATGCTGCTGTACCTTTGCTGCAAGGTTGTAAAAGCTGACAGGTCCAACCTTGGTGCCGGCAAGGCTGTGGGCCTCATGGATTACCCACTGGCCGCTATTTTCAGCCAGCTGGACATTATGTTGGGGGAGGATCGACTGATAAGCCAGAACAACAACTGCACCTTCACTGAGTTGCTTTTCAGTTACAGCCGTGATACACTGTCCGTGCACTTCTCTATGGCAATGTTCTACAAAGACACAGCCAGGCAGCAGGTAGGTCACGCTGGATGGTGTTATAGGTAAACGCGACAAATTGACAACCACTCGGGCCGGGTTGCATAAATTCCAATTTAATAGAATAATTGAGCAAGTCACAAGTAAGCAAAACAGCGCTGGGCGGCCGGGGAGTCTCCTGCTCCACCAACGGCGCGCGCGATCGCCCCCCTCACAGTCTCCTTATATGCGATTCCAGCCCCGGGTATACGTGGCACTTCCTGTAACTTCTGCGGTTGCGCCGGCTGTTGCTGGGGGGGGGGGGGTCGGGATGAAGGCTGGGGTCTTCCTCTGCGTTGTGCGTGGTGCCCTTCAGGTCGCGTGCATACATTTCACAATGCAATATCGCTCTGCTGGCTCAGTACAATCATTGTGGTGATAGCCCGTACTTAGCGCCTAGTTTCATGGTAAAATCACTTCACGAGTTGATAGCCCGTACTTAGCGCCTAGTTTCATCGTATAATCACTTCCCGAGTTGATGTAACAAATTAGCACCTATCACAATGGTGTTGGTCATCAGGGGTTTAGGCAACGCTCAGCTCTGATGGCCCAGAGCAGTAGGACTGAACTATTGGGACTCCTCCACAGTGATCTGTTCTTTCAAGACAAGCTTTTTTTGAATGTTGTGTATGTAAAAATTAAGCTGATGTGCAAGTACAGACAGCTTTTGTTTGGTGAGCATATACCATGTAATGCATGAACAATGTAATCAATGGATACTAACTAATAGTGTTATAGGTAAACGCGACAAATTGACAACCACTCGGGCCGGGTTGCATAAATTCCAATTTATAAAATAATTGAGCAAGTCACAAGTAAGCAAAACAGCGCTGGGCGGCCAGGGAGTCTCCTGCTCCACCAACGGCGCGCGCGATCGCCCCCCTCACAGTCTCCTTATATGCGATTCCAGCCCCGGGTATATGTGGCACTTCCTGTAACTTCTGCGGTTGCGCCGGCTGTTGCTAGGGGGTCTTCTTCAGCCTTCTGGTGGTCGTGGGGATGAAGGCTGGAGTCTTCCTCTGCGTTGTGTGTGGTGACCCTCAGGTCATGCATATATTTTACAACTGTGTGACCTCGCCATTGCCATATTAGGCTATCTAAACTAACATCGCCGCCTCGCTGGCTCCACTTAATTATCTCAGGCGGGGGTACATGCCCTCATTGCAGGATGTTGTGGTTTTAGCCCGTAATTAGCGCCTAGTTTCATCGTAAAATCACTTCCCGATTTGATGTAACAAACTAGCACCTATCACAATAGCATGGAATAATGATTGAATAAATTCTGCAATTAATCTATAATCTATAAATGACTTTTTAATACTGTGTTCTTCCCAGTATAAAGTGAAATAGGAGCATCGGGTGAGATTTAGGGAGAATCTGCTTAACAACTGGGGATTTGGGGATGAAATATACTTGTGTTTGTTTGTCTTTTTATTTCTGGGTGCACATACATCAATTTTTCCTAGTAATACTGGCTTGAGCAGGCAGAGCATGTCTGAAGTGACATTTTGTTAGCTTGTTTGACTCCAACATATTGTTAGCTTGCAAAAAAGAAAAACGAAATAAATTTCACGCAATAAGGTATGCAAGAAATTCTTCACGTCAAGTTACCTGGCAATATCTCAGACTTTTGTCTTGCAATACTTAATTTGCTCCAAGCAGTCTTGGATGTAGTAGGATACCAGTTAAGAGATGTTTGTTTAAAATTTTGAAGTTACCAAAATTGTAGTAAACAAATTCTGCTTACAATCTGAAAGAGACAATAGGGATTGCCTTTGGGGAATGAAAGGGCATAGTAGGTAATGATACAGACTAATTAGTCTCCTTTCCAATTTCCAAAACATAGAATATTCTGTTCCTGGTGGATACTTGATCTCATTGCAAAAAGACATTGTTAAAATTTTGAATATGGCAGAAAGATCTTTTAAAACAGAAGGAGGTCCCAATTTGCACTCATTCATTATAAAAAAAACAAAATCTGAGATATGGACTACTTTTGACAGTAATTGCAGCATCTAAAAGGAGTTGTCAGAGTCCAGCATTTTCTGACCAGGTTCTTTTACATATTCCACACATGGAGGATGCAATGTTTAATATCAAATTTACTTATCTGAAGATGTTTGACATTATACAGGTTTCTGATTTAGCAGAGCGATACAACAATATATTGAAATGACAATGCAAGTGTAAGGTACACTTAGCAAAATATAGCAATTGCAATATACAGTTCAATCACAATATAAATGTGATTCCCATTACCGGTTGTGGGGGGATGCTCCCAGCTTCCCCCCCTGCACATTTGGTGCCAGTTACAAGTAGCCTGAATTCCTGTGTTTTACACTCCAAAAGGGAGGATGTCAAGACTTTGAGATAAGGCCTGCTTCAGCACCTGGGCCTTGAGAAACAAAAGCCTCCTCTCACCGCTGGGGCAGTGTTAATTGCTGTGGTCAGGACTGTCTGTCTCCTCCTCATCAGGACCCTGAGAGATAACACCCGCTTTCACGGCTGGGGCCCCACTGCGGACTGGAATTAACTCCTTCTTAGCCCAGCCATGGGATCTCTCCTTGGGACCCCCACTGCAAGAGTAAAGCAGTCATTCACAGTCACTCAAACTCCTTTCTTCAGTGCTGAAGAGTGCGCGAGGCAGCTAGCCTGCCCTTGGGGGTGCTCGGCCACCCTCAACCCATGACTGTGGGTGCGATGGTCATAACAACGACGGAGGAGAGTTGAACCCTGCAGCAGCCAAGAGCCAGCGACTGCGCCTGCGTGAAGAGAATTGTAACTGGCCTAGCGACTCCACCTCCACCTTCCCCTGAAAGGTATAAAGAGGTTGGCGGCGGAGGCCATCTTTGGCTCTTCGCGGGTGACAGCGGGTGTGCCAGCTTGTGGAACCCCTCGGGACGGGGACGCCCTCCCGCAGTTACTTCCCTGGGAATTGAGTGTACGTTGGCCGCTGAGGCAACGCGTGGGTAAGATCGATCAGAATTGGTTTGCCTAGTTCATTCATTTGGGTATTTACAGTTAGTATAAATTAGCTATCCTTTTCTGTTTACTAAGTAGTTACTGTTAGCATAACTTTTAGTGTAATTAGAAATAAGTATTCTAGTTGAGCTGAGTTTCTGTTAATACGAATTCTTGCTTTGTACCATTGCAGCTTCTGTAGTAAATGTTGGTCTTTGAAAGAAGTTGTGGAGTCATGCAGTAAATCTCCTCTCCCCCTCCTCCCCTCACTCGCGCCACACGAAACCCACCCGGTCCGGGACTGTAAGATAGTCGGTCGTCCCGCGACACCGGTTTCTGTAATATGTTCACCATCACAACACTGGGTGTCCCTAGTCACCGAGAAGGAATAGGTGGGTTGAAACCAGCTCAAGCCCATTGCTCTTTTCGAAATTCTTTTGTTAGTTGTTCTGTTTTTATACTCTGCGTTGGGCTGAGCCATGTATACATCCCACCCCACTCCCACCCCCATGCTGGTCTGGCCAGCTCAGGTAGGCATTCTCGCTCTTTTGATGAACTCAGGGAGAAACATTTACAGCGCGAATTGATCCACTCAGCTGTGATGTAGTCAATTGATCCATTCAACTGATGCAACTGTTTATCTAAAACAAAGGCCAGCCACTGGTCCCTTTTGTGCTGAGATAAATTCGGCCTCTTCTTTGCAGCAGCTGTAGTCAGTCACTCCCTACATTCTTCCCTGAGCTTTGTGGACAGGCAGCGTTTGGGATGTAGCAGGATGCTTCCATACTGAAGCACCTAGCCTGGAATTTGTTAAGTCCCAGCTCTTGTTATGCTCTAGAATCAATTGGAAGTATGTAGCATAGTTCATCTTTCGAACATTTTTCAAAACTTCAAGAGGAATTGAACATTCAAAGACCTCAGGTAAAAAAGGGCAGATGGTAGGAGAACCCTGCCCAGAGAGGAGCCATCTCTTTGATGGATGAATCTTTATTGGAGATTCAATAAGAATAACAGAAATCTTTTGCTTATAGAAAGGGAAAAGGGAAGAAACACCGTCAGGAACAAATACCTGCTCACTCCATACACCTTGATTAGCAAACACCTAAATTTATGAAGGTAGTTAACTAGTTATGTTTCCAGACTGTATCCAGTTGCATATTTAACCATACCAAGGTATAAGAACTTTTTTCTAATTGGAAAGACAAAAACTGAGCTATTAATACAGAAATTATTCAGTTATCTTTCAGCAGAAAAAAGCAGCTAAGACCTTGAGCCTTCAAGGAAGGGTGATCCTAGGATTTGACTGTGTTTTGTTACCAAATTATCTTTAACATTTTCCATCTTACAACCCAGACCTGCCAAATATAAGTGAAGTAATGAATATACAGAGGCAGTGTTCTTCCCCACCTTTTTTTGTTTTAAAAAGGCCATTCAAAAAGCAGAGTTCTGTACATATTTACAGAACTTCTTTGGGAGAATTAATTTTTCCATAAGCCGATGCTCTAAAGATTGAGCACATCATTGCGATTATGTATTTTTCTTATATGCTTAACCCACAAGTCAAAAGTGCTTACAGCACAAAAATGAACTGAAGGAGAAAGACCAATCACAATCTTAATTGCTTCTGATGTCACAAGACCAGGATAGCAGTCCAGAATGTCACAGAAGGAATGGAGAAGGTAAGCAGAAAGAGCTTATGACTGAGAAAGCACTTTTTTTTTTAAGAGGAAAGAGAGATGTTAAGATAAAGTTGACTGAATAGCACACAGTAGGAGTCTGAGGGAGAGGAGATAAGATATTTGCCTGTTAGCCCTGATCATTCCCAGACTGTTGTTTTGTTCCAGAAGCATTTCAAGGATGGCCATACGATGTTCCATCAGCAACACTTGCATTTATCTACCATATTTTCAAAGAGCAGAAATGCAGGAAGATTAGGATTTATTTATTTATTTATTTATTTTTGACCACTGGGGTCCTATCAGGAGTTAGTAAAGCTGTTTGGAATACTTTTGCCAGAAAGTTCCAATGAAAACATGAAGTTTTGCGGAGGCAGTGAAAAATACAAGATTTCTATCTTTTACATACACTTCTGTACAGTGAAAACTTTCACAAATCTCACATAAGGAAGAGGTGTCAAGAATATTTTAAGAAAATTTCTTACTTAGTTTAACTGATACCATGCTTATGCTGGTTCATTTCCAGCTATATTTAATACAGTAACAATGAAACTTCGTCTCTGATAACTTAGGGACCCAGATCATAAGGCCAGGTGTCTCCTGTGAGATTGTTCTGCTTATGAGAAGGTGAATAAGAAGTGCTCAGCTTTCAGAAATGTCAGATACTTGCTGCTTAAATTCAAGTCAATGCACTTGGATAAGTTAAAAAAATGTGAAGCACAGTATCTGAAAGCTGGGGCTTGCATGGACCAAATTTATGTTTAAAACTTAAAACCAAATAACTGTGCCTGGGCAGAAAGAAAGACCATAAACCATCCTCATGCTATTATTTGGTTTCTAGTGGTAAAAAGGGCTCAGAACTTAAAGTAAAATGAGTACTATCAGGTTAATCAAATTAAGCCAAATACTTTAAAAAAAACCCAACACACTGTTAGTCTTCTGTTTGGCATTTCACCTTTTATGATCTAATTAAAAATGTACTGGGCCAGAGAATAAAAGGAGAAAAAGTGTGTATGTATGACTAGTCCAGTGATTAGTTCAAAGGATGTATAAGCAATTGGCTTCTAGTCATTGCTCCACTGAATGATCTCATGTGACATTATGAAGTAGCTAGGTGGCTATGGTGTGCTGTTGAGGACTTAAAGAGCTCTATCCCAAATCAAGCAAGGAAAGAATTTTAAATTGAGTCTTCTATGACCAAGCTGAGTTCTTCCAACAGCTGAGTATAGAAGACTGACAGTCACAACTTGCATTTTTTTTTTTTTTTTTTGGAAGGTGGAAGCATAGGCACCATACTCTGAACCAGCTCTTGGGTTGAGTCCTGTGGTCCTGTGCATGAGTTAACAAGATGTATCCCAATGATGTATATTGATTACCCCAACTGAGCACAGCCCACATGGAAGTGATCCTGCATATGCCTGCCAACAGAGGTATAGAGTGAGGAAGCCCTGTGTGTTTTGAAAATCCACTTTTATTTGAATGCCTGCTATGGCTGTTAGGTACACAAATCTTCCTAGTGAATCTAGGCCTTTTTTCCTTTCCAGAAATGTACATTTGGAATGTCTACAGACTAGTCCTTGTTTCATGAACGCAAGAGGAAGGGATTTCACTGGTGTGAAATCTCTGTGTATATTGGGTATTAAGTACCTCTGATAAATTTGCTCCAAAATAGCTTTATTTAAGAATAATTCACAGAAGCAGCACACTCATTCAATCTCTTATTTCTTTCTGATGTGTTTTATTCAACCAGGAGCTTGGCTGTGTAACACTTTAAGCTAAGCTTTCACCATCTGTTCTCCTTTATAATTACAAATGTAAAGGGAATCTCATTCTCAGTAATATCATTAAAATTCAATATATTAAAGAAAGGATGTAAATGCATGCCATTTTATTCGTTCTAAGGGCACTCATTTACTGTGTTCCTTTTAAGTGTTTGTCTCATTTAGGACTGAAAGGACTGAGTAGTGCTAAATGGTGCCAAAATATTTCCTTGACTGAGCTCTTGGGACTTCCTTTGAAATTGCTGATGACTCACATGAGCTTTTGAATCACAGAAAAGAAATACATACTGTAGCAATATTATTCTGGGCCAATAAAAATTCACTTTCAGGAGGATTTCATGGAATTTTTCTATATCAAATTCCACAGCTTCATCTGTTGTAGGAGAAAAGGGTGTTCATCAAGCTCATAGAAATAAAAACAGGAGTCAAACTACTGAAAGATGCAAAAAGGAATGACAGAAGTAAATAAGTTTCCTTAAAGTATTGTGGTACTTAAAATTGTTACTTCCAGTAATGCTCCAGGTGCTTGGAAACCTACTCACTTATGGTTTCTTCTGTCCTGCACTGACCCAGCAATTTGCAGAGCAGTCTAATTATCCTTTCCATCAGCCTGGTCAGCAGGGAGAATATTCTCAGATAGCTTCCAAATAAAGGGTTCTGATCATTCTTGGATAGCCAGTCCCTGAGAAATACCTCAATGCCTCCTACAGTATCAAACCACCATGAGCACATTATCAGACATGTACCAAACAAAGCTGAGGAAACAGTCAAAAAACAATTGGGACCATGAGGGAAGAGTTCTTTCAGCAGCACTGATCAAAAAGATTTTGTACAATAAGTGAAGAAATTCTCTCCTGGTACTTACTTCCCACTACATTCGGGAAGAGTTTGTTCTGAACAGTCTTTATGGATAAAGAAGAGTACATGAAAGAAGCAATTCTATCATCAGTTTCTCTTGCTAAAGGAAACCCAGTACAGGACTGTGAATACTGTCCATTTGAAAGGCACTTTCCCTGGCTTCTACACCCAGAGCCTGCAGAGATTTTTTTTCTACTTGTTCAGGTACACAGAGAGAGATGGTTCCTTTGCAGAAAAGGATATTTGGTTTTTTGAATAAAATGAGTTATACTGGCTATTAAATTACTACTGTTTTGAGATGTAAACAAAGAAGACACAATTATATACATTATTCAACAGCTGTTCAATAGAAACATTAGGATTACAGAGGTTTTAACTTGCCCCTAATTAAAGTCTGATTTGTTTCCAAATTTGAAAGAAACAGAAACAATATTTTTCAAATTAATTCAGGTACAAAATTATTCAAATAATTTCAGCTTCTTTGTTGGCCCAAATTTCTGTAACAATTGGTCATTCCTGATATAATCACATTCTATTAATCAAATTAAAAATGAGACATATCAAACACCGGTAATAACTTAGCTATGATCTATTACCTCTTCAGTTACAACAGGTAATTTCTAGGCTGTTACACATTTCTTTTCCATTTCAGTGTGCTAGGATAAGTAGAGAAATATCTAACATCATTCCAAATTTCCTTGCAAGAGTCAAAGATATGAGGTGAAGACTCTAGCACTCCAGATTTTCTGCCTTGTAACTTGTAGACCTCCATCATATAAAACATGTCAAAGTTACATGAAACTTAACTCTGAAATTCTTCTGAAAATTAACTTCTGAATTTCTTCAAAGCAGAGCTTTGGAAAAGATGAGTTTCAGAGATCCCTTCCAACTGGCTAGCTTCACTGTTCATATCAGTGGAAAAAGCCATTCTATTGCAATGGGATGTTCAAAGCTATGTTGATAATATGCAAGAACATATAGACCTCAGATCATGCTCCTGCCCACCAGCTGTCTGAATAGGAACTAGTTCCCATCCAGAAGTATTGTGTTAATGTGGTGCTTAAAAGGATCTGCCAAGAGCTCAGGGCTGTCACTATTCTCACTCTGGTGTGTTGTCTCTTGACCATTATTTTTCTTTCCCACCAGGTGGTGACATGGATTGAGAAGTTCATCAAATAATACAGCTTGGAAGGGACATCTGGTGGTCATCTGGTCCAGCCTATTCCTCCACCCCCAGCCTTCCCAAGCAGGGTCAACTTAGATCAGGTTGCTTAAGGCCTTGTCCAGTTGAGTTCTGAATATTTCAAAAATGAAAACTTCATACCACCTCTGGGCAACCTGTTCCAGTGTTCGACTGTTTGACAGATGAGGCTGGCTCATCTATGTAGTCCCACCAGTACTTTGCACAGATGGTGGTCCTTTTGTAGAACTCTAGTTTGTTGTGAAATATTTCTGTAGTGCTGCAAATAAATACAAATTTCATAAAAGCTAAGGTCCAGTCTTTCAGACTGGACACCATCCTTATTTCTTTGAGCAGCAACAGCACTATCTAAATAATCTGCCTGTTTACTCAACATCTCAGCACAGCTATGTCAGCTATAGTAATGCTAACATTTCATAGCTCCACTCAGTGAATCTAAACCATGCTGACTTACCAGAGACTATTCTCAATCAAGGCTGAAGGACTGTAATGAAAAGATAAGTACACATTTTTATTTCTTGGAGTTAGTACAACCCTGTTATCGAAATGATTGTACTTGAATGTGATAAAAGAAGAACAAGATCTGAAGACTTTCTAAAAGCTTCCCAACTGTGAGTCACCAGAAAGAATTTACTGGCATCATTTTGTTCTCAAGCATTTATATCAGCTCTTACAGGATGTTATTTTAGAAGCAATTGGACATTTTGTAGTGTGTTTTTAGTAAAACTTCTCATTTTCCTGAAAGTATAGGAATACTTTAAAGATAATATAGTGATGTTGCTCTTCAATATCACTAAATGATTGAGTTGATAGTCTGAAGAATAGTCAACCTATGGATTGCAGAAGTGCTAATGAAATGGGACCATGGCTCTAGGAATTTGGATGTAGTAAAAATCCTAGCTATGTGTAAGCTACCAGGGTTATGTACTTATGACTACTCTACATTGCATGAGGAGTTTTAAGCACCTTACAAAATAGTACAAAATACAGCATGTTGATCAGGGAGTTGTTTGAAGCTAATAAGAGAATTAACAGAGTGTCTTGCTCCATGAATAACATAGGGCATGTGAGAAGATATAGAAGACTGATGCGTTTTTCCACTCTAAATCTAAGTCCTCTCCTGAGAATGGGCATCTAACAACTATGATCAGGATTCACAATCCTCCTTTTTTTCAAAAGTGATTGCTGAAAGTGTCAGCACTGCTCCTGAGCACTTCTTTTATAGCAGTTAGAGCATTAGTTCAGAATGGCATACTCTGGTTCAGAAACAAGCAAGGCAGCAAACAGCTGAAGGCCTGGGATTGAGACATTTCCCAGTAGTAGGAATTCCTGATTCTGATTTCTCCTACAAGCTTCTTTGTTCCTGTGTTTGTTGACCCTAAAACTGTCTAACATAAAACTTTCTTAGAGACCCACAAAGTCAGGACTATTCTTGCTTGTTCTCTTATTGGCTCCATGCATTTTGAATTATTTTCCACATAGCTCCAACAGAGCACAGAGGAATACACCTCTTCTCTGCAGCCTTGAGGCCACTCTTATGGGCAAAGTGAGTTTGGAACCTTTAGCACTCCTCAACAAGTGCAAGCCGCTTTGTTTATAAGAGAAAGATGGACATTGATACCACTTTCTAAGGGAAAACTAAACATAGCAGGGGACTTAGCTGCTCTTCTTGTTAATTTGTGCATCCCAATTCAGCTTAGCCAGGAGATACTTTAGCAGATGCAGAACTTCAGCTGTAGCATCTATAGAACTTTCAAGCTTATCTGGGAGATGTCTAGTGAATTTCAAATGCTTTCAAGCTTAGTTAGCTACTGAGCAGATGTTTTCTCATTTCTAATTATGAAGGTAGGCACTGGAGGTTCATCTATATATTGTACCAGACACTGAGAGCCTTTCCTGTTGTTCTTATTTATGTAACTGCAGTACCATTGGAGGTGAAAAAAGTTGCCCTTTTCTTATGGCCAAATTCGCTTCCTGCTGAGAGCCTTTTAATTAATTCTAATGTTCAGTAGATCAAACATCAGAGAAAGGCAGAAGGGGCTCTTAAGGTGTCATTTTGCCCATGCTTACTCCTGCTGAAAATTATGACTCAGATGAAGAAGAGGAAGCCAGTATGTAGCACTGAATGATTCATTACAAATATTTCAGAACTCTGAGAGCAGTTATGATTAAAGCTTTTAGAAATGTRTTTTCCTGGAGAGAATCCTGTGGTTTGGATCTTCCAGTATGGGCAGACTCAGTTTCACCCAAAACAAAAATGAAGATGGGCAACAGCAACTTTAAGGAAGGTTTATAGTCTTCCAAATTTCTAATTGCCTGTGAGTCAATCTCAAGAATTTTCTTATTTACGTCCATTTTCCCTAAGCTTTTCGAACTGGCAAATAAAGACTGCCATTAGGTAGATAAGTCTGAGTCTGGCTTCCTGGTGAATATGGCAACTGTGCATTGGCACAATTGATCTGAAGATCTGAAAAGTTCTTGAGAATTGAGAGAACATAGTATATCTCTTTTATTAGACTAACTTGTTTAGATGGAAAAAATAAATAAGTGTTTGTAAACATGGACTTTTCTTCATGTATTGAGGAGAAGAAGCACATTTTAAAGCTAAGTAGAGAGCAACTGTTCTTCCTTTTGTGCAAACCAAAAGTGAACATATCTTTATGCCTGATCAGGAGTAGTCAGCATGGCTTCACCAAGGGGAAATCATGCCTAACCAATCTGATAGCCTTCTATGATGGAATGACTGGCTGGGTAGATGAGGGGAGAGCAGTGGATGTTGTCTACCTWGACTTCAGCAAGGCTTTTGACACTGTCTCCCATAGCATCCTCATAGACAAGCTCAGGAAGTGTGGGTTAGATGAGTGGACAGTGAGGTGGATTGAGAACTGGCTGAATGGCAGAGCTCGGAGAGTTGTGATCAGTGGCACAGAGTCTAGTTGGAGGCCTGTAGCTAGCGGTGTCCCCCAGGGGTCAGTACTGGGTCCAGTCTTGTTCAACTTCTTCATCAATGACCTGGATGAAGGCACAGAGTGCACCCTCAGCAAGTTTGCTGATGACACAAAACTGGGAGGAGTGGCTGATACACCAGAGGGCTGTGCTGCCATTCAAAGAGACTTGGACAGGCTGGAGAGGTGGGCAGAGAGGAACCTCCTGAAGTTCAACAAAGGCAAGTGCAGGGTCCTGCACCTGGGGAGGAATAACCCCATGCACCAGTACAGGTTGGGGGTTGAGCTGCTGGAAAGCAGCTCTGCGGAGAAGGACCTGGGAGTGCTGGTGGACACCAAGTTAAGCATGAGGCAGCAATGTGCCCTTGCGGCCAAGAAGGCCAATGGTATGCTGGGGTGCATCAGGAAGAGTGTTGCCAGCAGGTCGAGGGAGGTGATTCTCCCCCTCTACTCAGCCCTGCTGAGGCCACATCTGGAGTACTGCGTCCAGTTCTGGGCTCCCCAGTACAAGAGGGATGTGGCACTACTGGAGCAAGTCCAGCGAAGGGCCACAAAGATGATTAGGGGACTGGAGCATCTCTCTTATGAGGAAAGGCTGAGAGAGCTGGGCCTGTTTAGCCTGGAGAAGAGAAGGCTGAGAGGGGATCTTATCAACGTGTACAAGTATCTGAAGGGAGGGTGTCGAGAGGATGGGACCAGACTCTTTTCAGTGGTGCCGAGCGACAGGACGCGAGGCAATGGGCACAAACTGAAACACAGACACTTCCATCTGAACATGAGGAAAAACTTTTTCACTGTGAGGGTGACAGAGCACTGGAACAGGTTGCCCCGAGAGGTGGTGGAGTCTCCTTCTCTGGAGATATTCAAAACGCGCCTGGATGCAATCCTGTGCAATGTGCTCTAGGTGACCCTGCTTGAGCAGGGGGGTTGGACTAGATGATCTCCAGAGGTCCCTTCCAACCTCAGCGATTCTGTGATTCTGTGATTCTGTGACTACTTTGCCATGATTGGTGAAGCTTTGGCCTCTGAACACCACACAAGCAAAAAAAGGGTAGATTTCCTCCAGATGACTACATATTGTACTGGTTAAAATCTTCAGCAGCTGAAACAAGGGAGTGATTGAGCACCTTCATTTAAATGGAAAACTGAAGCAAAAAATGCTTTATCTTGAATCACAAAAAGTGAAAATGAGATAAAATTTGAATACAGATAAGCATAATATTACTTAGAGGCCTACAAATTTTACATAACAACCTTTGAGGTTTCTTTCCTTTATATTGCAGTGAAAATGGGAATAAGTCTTTATCAGTGATGTCTGAGTTTTTGTACAGAGAGGAACCTGTAGTCATTTGTGTGTCTATAAAGAATATGCTAGCATTTTATACATTAGAGGTGGTTGAAACAGTGAGTGAAGTCTCCTTAGAGCCAGAATATCAAACAACATGTCTTTTTAAAAATAATGTCATTCTAGAGCATATGGGAGCAAAATTCAGTAGCACAGCGGGTGGAGTATGAACCTACATCATGCTCTAAAAACCCAGGTTCAACGCTTGTGGTCTGCCTGATTCAACAATTTATGCAAAGAAAGGCTGTATTCTGAATCAGGGACTTAAATCTGACTAAACCGATGGTCTGATCACAGGGCTGTAAAGAATGTATTTAGAAAACTCCATCGGAATGAGGGTGCCTATGAAAAACATTTCTGCTTTGATGAAATTCCCAGCTTGCAGCACAGCACCTTAGGTGCATTAGTCTTCATATTGTTAAGGGCTTCCTATCTGCGATGCTGTATTCTACTCACAGCTCTGTAACCCTTCACACAAGCTGCCATGGCAATGTTTTCTGGAGCATTGGTGGCAGTACTTTCGCCTTTTCTCTTGCTATTGTTTTTGTGCAGTTATGCCTGTGGCCTTGCACCTGTGAACCCCGATACTGTTGTTTTGGTGGGTTTTCATGGGAAGTGGTCGCCACTGGTGTGAGAATCACCCCTTATTTCCCCCCTTTTACTCTGCCTTCATTGTAGGTTTTGGGTTACATTAGGGGAACCCAGTAATATACGTGCAGAGAGCTTCACAGCAAACCAGCATGCAATACTTGCCCCTGAACAAACCATGCTCAAGTCAGTGCTAACAGTATCATAAGCAGGAACAAGCAGCAGGGAGTTTGAACAGGTCCTGATGAAAACTATTTAATCACCATGGGAAAAGCATTATGGGGGAACCACGTGCTGAGGACACCCTGCTGCTTCTCCTCACAGCTGGCCCCTGGAAAGAGGGTTTCCCTTTCCTTTCTCCCTCTCTCTCTCCTTCTGTTTTTACTTTCCCCCAAAGGTAGCTTTTACTGTTAGAATTGCTGTGGACACTGCTAATAAATCTTCATGCATGTGAATTTGTCTCGACACCCTTTGGACAACAAACTAATACAACTATAGTAGCAGCTGTTCGCATTTCTGTGGATGTAAAAATCCTTAACATACCATCTTCTCCAAGATAAAGGGGTGTGCCATAAAAACAAGGAGAGCTGTTCAGTGTTCATCTTCCCACATAGTCAAAAACTGTGTGCCTCCTCTGGTTTCTCTCTTTCACATTGCCAAATATGCTGTACCTGATCATATTAACAGTGATAGCCAGAGCCCCTGCAAAGCATATTACTGCTCTTGGTTTCCTGTTTTAATCAGAAAACAGGGATCAGCATGTTCTTGGTCTGGAAACAGGTTGAAGGCAGCTCAGGCATAGTCACAGGCAGATTTTTTCTTGTCAGCCAGCAGGGAATGGTCTTTACACAACTACCAACCATTTGTACAATCTGAATTTATTCTCTTATACAGCACCTGTTCTCAAAATTGGGTTGTAGCAATATCACTGGGGTTTGTTCACCATTCATGTACAAGGCCACAAAGTTTACATCATAATGCTTAAAGTTGAAAGTGTTCTTAGCACAATTTCCGCTAAAAGAGACACTATCTACTAACCCAGTAGAAATGAGCTTGAGCAGTTGTCCCAGAAACAAGCTTTCCTGGTTGCAGACATGGCTGCCTGCTGGTACGCCAGACACTTTCGTGCCCACCCAGTCAACTGTTATTTAGTGCTAGCCATAAGCAAAGCCTCCGTGTGTCCCAAATGCACCCCAGGTGCCACCTGCACTTTCTTCACCGGCAGCAAGGCATAGGTGCTTACAAGCACTTGCCAGCAGAGGGCTCATCAAGCAAAGGCTGTCTCTGCTGAGCATCAGCTTAATTTTTACATCCACACCATCCAGGAAAGCTTGCCTTGAAAGAATGGATCGCTGTGGAGGGGTCCCCACAGTTAGTCCTCCTGCTCTGGGCTGTCAGAGCTAAGCCCTTCCTAACTGCGGGTCACCTGCTTTCTGCTGTCTGGCTTTGTAGAAGAAACCTGGGGAGAAGTGTGGGGTCAGCATGTCATGGCTGTATTGAGAAGCAACCCAATGGATGTGCGGTAGGGATAGCAGCTGTTACTCTGGCTTATAAGCTGGTTCACTAGCATAATATCTATCTGTCTGAAAATACAGGCCCATGGGTAATTCACCACAGGCCTACAGCATCTCTGACACTGAGCTGGGCCTGCTGCACGGAGCCTCAGATGTCTTAGCTTTTTGTATTGCTAAGGGCCTCCTCTGCAACTCTAATCGCTTTCCCTCTGCAGCTCCACAACCCTTCACATGAGTTGCTGTGACAATGTTTTCCAGAGCCTCTGTGGCAGTACTTTCTCTGTTTTTTCTTCATGCTATTGCTCTCACACCATTATGTCCATGGCCTTGCACCTGCAAACCCCAATAATGTTATGGTGCAAGAATCACCCCTTCTTTCCCCCCTTTTCTTACTCTGTGGTTGTCAGTTTTGGTTTACATTATGGAGAAATATTTTTTGGCAGGAGGGGAGTGGAATGGGCCACCTTTCTCTGGGTTTCCTATTACTTTTGTACAGTTTGTTGTTCTTTTTCTGCTTGATCCAGCCAGACTGCTGTCTTGTGCCATCCTTCATTTTTCTTTCAAAGAGCTGGGGGGGGCTTCCCACTGAGGAGTAACATGTCTTTCCTTCAAAGCTTTTTTCTTTGAATATAGACCAGCCCCAAGCCCTCCTGTTCTGCCAGTGTTTCCATCTTGTCCAGGATAGTCTGAAAAGTGTGTCTGCTTCCATTTTCTGCAATATGAGCAGTGCTTATGATGTATGGCTTAACTATTTCCAAACTTCCTTTCAAAAGTTGTAAGGCTTTTCCAAACAGGTTACAAAATATACCACCTACACAAGCCACATATATCACAGGAATACCTTGAAAACCAGGGAGCCATTGCCGGTCTGGATCCTGCAATAGTTTTTTACCACCACATTGATCATTTTTCTTAAAATATCAGAGTATTTGGGGGCCAAAAATGCAGCTTCACGATCACCTTCCAAAAGCAAAAGGRAATGCATTTGTTCTGATCAGTCTTGGAGGCTTTGTTTCAATGCTGATCATGTCAGTGCTAGCACAGAGTGCAGCATCTCAGGATGCAGTTAGGGCTGACTACTCCCTAGGAGACAAGGAACCAAGTGCAATAACACAACCAGCAAAGCAAAAACCCTGCCACCCTGCCTACTAGGTGCCCCTCCCCCCAGTCAGGGCTTAAATAGGGATCCTGGGCCCACTGTCAGAAGGGATGAGTGGATATGCCAGGTGAGGCTGGTCAGGGCCATTAAGGGCTTTTAGTGCACTCAGGGCCTTGACACAGCTTATCATATATAACTGTCATGGTCTCAATACCACTGTTTGGCACATAGCACAGTAACAGAATTGAAAAGGCTTCGACTAGCTGGTGCTCTGCAAGATTTGTGTGGAAGTAGAGTGAGTTAAACCTTCCAGTGGTTTTGGCCACAAAGAGAAATTTCTTAGTGGCAACCCCTGGAGAAGCCTCCAAAATATGTGCTGGCTCCCTGGCAGTCCAAAGAGAATAAGTGTTACCAAAAGGCCCAGACAAGAAAGAGTCTCAAGGGGGGGGGGAGTGGGGGAACTGTTACCAGCTCGGACAAGAAGGAGTCACAGCAGGAGCCTCAGACAAACATACCCAAGGACACCAGTGCAGCTGGGACTGATACATCCTGAGAAAGTACAGATAAACCAGCAGAAGCCAGTTGGAGCCAAGATTAGGACTGAAACAGTTTTTCTCAAACAAGGAAGCAGGCCAAGTTGAGACCATGTATGGAAAAGTAGAGTAAAGTTCATGGCAAGACGCTGAGTGACACCTCTTCTGACACCACTAGGGACCACCAGAGACCCCCACAGAAGACCCCCAGAGACTCAGACTGCATGCGTAATGATTATGTAGATGTAGTAATTAGTTCTAGGAAATAGAATGAATATGTATAATCATTCCTGGAAATTTAATGCATATGCATAGGATAGAGCAATATAAACTTTAGATGATGCGACACACGGTGTGTACGTTGGGTGGAGCTATCCCCCGTGTACCCAGCGTCGTAATAAAGAGAATGCCTGCTTCTTAATGCTACATTGGTGTTAAGGAGTTTTTCTCCCGATTTCAGTGACATAAGGATTTTCATTTGTTTTAAGCTTGTTTTTCTAAATCACAGAATCACCAACCAGACCTGTGGATAGAGAGTCAGTGTTTGAAGTTTTGTTGTGGGGGAGTTAATAAGATGGTTCATATGTTCCATCAACATAGAGAGTAGTATAAGGACAATTTTCTGATGCATGTGTGCCCCCTGCTTAAAATTGTTTTAAAAGCCCCGGCTATTTCAGAACCCATTTTGCCTCTTAGGCCAATGGCCCAGGCACATTTGGATAATATGTCTATCACTGTTAAGATGTACTTACACCATCATTGTGTTTGGAAAACTGTTGCAAGTCTGCTTGCCATTGAGCATCCACCTCTGCCACAGTTGCCTTGTTTCTTCTGAAGGTCTTTCTTGCTGCCTTGTGTAAGCTGTAAGCATCCTGGTTTCCAAGCCAGGTTGCCACTTGTCTTCTGTTCAGATTGGCAATTCACATTTCAGCAGCTTCAAAAAGGAGATTTGTACCCTCAAAGCTTCCCACCTCCCCAGGGACATACTAAATATCTTTTAATGGGAGTGGTGGTATAGACGACACCGCTACTACATATGCGTGAGATAAAACACTGGACAATCAATTTAACTCGTGTACACAAAGAAACTTTATGAAAAGGGTATGAAGGAAGTTGGTTGCCAGTCAGGCTTCTCCAGCCTTTTTCCTTTTCTCCTTGAACACCGCTATCACTTCTATGCCCGTTCTTCCATCTTTGGCTGCTGCAGGCCCAGAAAGGAATGCAAACAGATCATGGCACACTTCTGTCTTCTCCTTCCTCAGTCAGTCAGACGGAGCTTTTTGAAACTTTCTATAAGTTTATCAACTTGAGGATGAGGAAACACATACAGCACCAGCCTGCACCCCATAATGGTCTTACAGGGAGCTGTAAGATGCCCCACAACTGTGAGCAAAGGGAGCTCCCCCCACCACTTGCCCTTTTGGTCTGAAACTTACCTCAAAGTATAGTTTCCAATTCACAGGCCCATAGCTGGTTCTTCTGGTTCACATGGTCTTTTTCAGGAATCCCTTAGGGGCCTTTCCTTATTGTTCCAATGTGCATGTTCTTCTGAAGCTGGCATTTGTTCTGTTTTTTTTTTATTTCGCAGACAGTGTTGCCTGTGTCTTGCAGCACCATGCAAAGCCCAGAGTTTGCCCCAGTAATGGTCATCCTGTTGGGCTGGGACTGAATGCAAGGGACCTTTGGTCAGACTGACAGGATTTGTTTCTTTTTCGCATTTGACAGGGTTTCCACAGGGGGCCCCTTCGGGAGCCTCCGAAGGCAGGACCCAAGCCCACCAGCATGTTCCAACTTCTTTGTGACCCCCCCCATCCTTTTGGTGCCAGTGCCCTCATGAACTTCCCCCACACCCCAAACATGTTAGAAGTTTTTCATCAGTCTTGTAAAGTGGGGGGGGGGAGGGGGGGGAGGGCACCAGGATAGCTTTCAGCTACAATGAAAATTTAATCCACAAATACTCAAATTGCTATTTTGTTCTAAACACCTTCACATGGTCTGCCTTTTTGGGCAGAGGCACCATCTGTTTAATTGTAAACCAATCCTGGTACACAGTTTTTCAAACTCTTGCAGAATTTGAAGGTTCACATACACAGACTGCGCTCTCATGGTTTGTGTAAGTGCTCTAGAATATCTCCACATCTTGGTTTTGAGCATCCTGTTAAACTGCTCCATCCCAGAGGCTTTCATTTCATTGTTAGTAACAAAGTGTTAAACATGATAGTGCTCCAGCAGCTTGGGTTAAAGGCTGATTTAAAGATTCTTTTCCCTATTGAGTCTGTAATTTGAGGGGTGTGACCCCTGCTAAAAGTGCTTTTAAAAGCTCTGGCTACTTCAGAACACGTTTTGCTTTTGAGACCCAGGGCCTAGACATAAGATGTCTATCACCATTAAGATGTGCTTAACACCACTGTTATGTTTGGAAAACTGTTGCATAGCCACCAAATCTGCCTGCCATTGAGCATCCACCTCTGCTGCAATCATCTTGTTTCTGTTAAAGTGCTTTTTTGGTGCCTTGTGTAAGCTGCAAGCATTCTGGTTGTCAGTATGTGTTTGTTCAGATCAGCAGCTTGCCTTTCAGCTTCTTCAAGAAGGGGATTTTCACCCCCCCAAATCATCCCACCTCCCCAAGAGCCTAGTAAATGTCTTGTAACAGAAGGGGTGGCGTAGACATATCTAATGGCATGCTGCTACCACACATGTAAGAAACCAAACAGTGGACAATCTATTTAAGTCATGGTCAAAGAAACTTAATAACTGGGTGTCATGGGTGATGGTTGCTGGTCTGGCTTCTCCTAAGGATAAGGAAACACATAGTATTGCCAGTAGCTGTAATGTCACCACAGCTGTGGGCAAAAGGAGCTTCCACAATGGCCAGCGGTCTCAGTGTGACACTCACCTGCAGGTTCAGTTTCCAACTCACTGCCCTGTCTGTCCTTTCTTCCGACACACATGGTCTTTGCAGGGAAGCCGTCTGCAGCTTTTCTGTATGGCCCTCATGTACACCCTCCTGTGAAGTTGTCTTTGTGTTCCAGCGTAGCGCAGAGACCAAGAGCTGCCTCAGTGGTACTGCAAGGGTACTCCCCAATCCCCCCTTTTCCCCGCCTTTGACTCTTCCCCTAACATTCTTTAATATCATTCTTTAACAAAATTTGCATAGTTCCACAGGGCCCCTCAAATATCCATAATACTCATGTCCATCTTTGTTTTCCACTTATTAGTTACAAAGTTCAAGTTGACTCTCTTCAAAGCTATGCCAGTAGTTTCTTAATGGCCCATCAGTTAGTGGCTGAAGAGTTTTGATCTCTGTTATTGTCTCCATCATCATTTGTCTATCAGGTCTGTGTCTCTGTGTGTTTTTGTTTATAGTTTTCCCTGTTACTTCTTATTCCCTTTGAACTGTAAAGGTCTGTTGTTGTCTTCTGAGTTGGAGAAGATACCGCACTTATATGCAATTGAAAAAGAAACTCATTCATAATGCTAGTATTTACATCGTCAGAGTTAAAAGTTGACATCTTTCCCTCACCCTTCTGCTCAATAGGTGGTTAGATACAAAACTAAGCTGAAGAGGGAGAAAACAAGTGAACTGAAGCCTCTAAAACTGATGAGCAGCAGTCACAGAAAATGAAACTATAACTGTCTTCTATCAGACTATCTATCAGTTTCTTTCAGTGAAGTTTCCTCTTGTTTGCTCACAGGCAAAGAAAATAAGACATCCTGGTAACAACTTTGCGTACACTAGTTTGCACTGTCTGATTCTGTTTTTCTGCGGTAGCTGGCTTTAATGACAACTTCTACTGTCCTTTTCCTTGTGCGAAGGAACTTATATTTAGCTCTAATAAAGAATGATGCAGCATCTTAGCTTTTGATTCATGCCAATGATCATTTTGTCTATGTTTACATAACTGGCTGTCACTGCCAGCAATCACATATAACTTTTACTAGTTTTATGATAAGAAAACATTCCAGAGTACCACTTCCCAAAAAAGACTACTAAAAAGCACTGTATGATGGGCCCTCCTCCATTTTGCTTTGGAGTCATTATATGCTTACTTCAAGGATGCTCTTCAAGTATTACTACAAGTACTGGGGTTCAAGAACAAAGGAACTGAGCTGAGAGTATCTAAATAATTTATGTGTGTCTGAAAGAATGTGTTGGGGTAGCTGGTTTCTTTGTTTCCTGAGGGAAAACTGTGTGGTAGAAAGTGAAATAATAATAATAATAATAGTGCAAGGGCAGTTCTAGACTTACTCAATCAACATGGAATAAATAAAAGATGATAGACTCAGCTTCCTGGATGCAGATGATCTAGTGTCATGAATTTTCTCTTCATGGGCCACAAATTAGTCATATATATCACCATGATTCACTACTGAAACATGAAAAAGCAAATTATTAAAATATAAACAGAAGATAATAAGCTAAACTGTAAATGTATTTCAATAGCAACTGCTAATAGCTTAGAAAAAGTAGTAAAAAATAGTACAGCTCTAGTTTGGGGAGAAAATGGTTATTTAATGGGTAATATGAATATTATTAATATTAATGGATTATATTGATAGATTTAATGGCTGTTATTAATATTTAATAGATAACAAAAGTAGAGAGAAAGAGAACACTATATGGATATTCAGGATATTATACAATAACACAGAAGTTATGTCTTTGATCTAACAAAATGCAGAGAATGAGATGTAACTGAAATACAGGTAATTCCTCTTATGTCGATGAGGAATTAACATACTGATTTACTCAAAATACACACACTTAGCAACTTTTCTGGACTAAGGTCTAAATAGGATGGTAGTATACTGGTGCCTGGAGAGAGATGGTAGTGTACTGCATATCCTGAACTACTGCAAACAGACAGATCAATTGTATCAGTTCAGAATCTGCTCCATAAAAGCAACCTGAGTACCTAAACACATACTAACTAAACTTTGAAAACTGTTTTACCTAATCAGGTACCTAATCAGTTGTGTAAGGAAGAATATACAAGAGACTTTCTGATACTAATTTATTCACTCAGACAGCTTTGAGCCAATTAAACATTTATCACACAAACAAAGAAATGCCAGATTCATGTGTTACACTTTTATATAATTTTACATGTACTTAAAGAGTTGTCCTATGTGGACTGGAAAAAAACATGTCTCTTGTACTACATGAACCTGCTGTAGAAAGCAGGGAAGCTATAGATCATGTATTTTAAGAGGTGATGATAAAGAAGTGGAGTTTCATATGGAACTTCGGAGACTAAAAGTGAATGTGTACCTTGAAGGTTTAGAGGAACTGTAATAATACACACGGTATAATATGCTGATTGGGCCAAATAAGAACTACTTAGCAGCCTCCAAAGACAGAGGAAATAAGAAACTGTCATCCCTGTAATAGATTCTAGCCTCCCTGACATTATAGAGCAGTCTTTCAGTGGTCTTACCTCAGTACGGGAATTTGGAATAATTGATGAATACAAACAAAACATGGCTTTCACATTTCTCTAATTAGTATATGGGAAAATTCAGATATGATAAAGACACCAAGTTTACAACTTTTTACTTTTTGTACTTTTGTTGATCCACTAATCATCCGCTAATCAAAAATAGGCTACAGTCTAGCTGGTCTATGAGAAGCAGACATATTCATTCCAGGGGAAAAAAAATATTAATTAGCTGCATTGCAAGTATTTTGGCACAAGCAAGTTCATCTGAGAATGTAAGGATATAAACAAACTGAACTTACTTCAGAAGTAAAAGATGATTAAGTAATTCACCTTATGCTCCTAGTCCTAGGGTAAGCCATAAAAAGAAAGGTGCATTTAGGATATGCATGAAATAGCCTGTTTGTTTACTGAAATGCAAAAGTAGACAAGTTAACTGATCAATAAGAACAAAGCAAAGCACAAATATATAAGAAAGGAGATAATTTTTGAGCCGTAAAGGCTCTGCAATTTCTAAGACATTAAAAGAATTCATCACAATGGGAAAAAATATATAATTAAATAAACACAAGCAGTTTACTTAGTGATAATATTTCTCTTAATGGAAGAAACCCAAACTGAAACATGTTGTATATAATGGAAATGCCCAGGAGTTACTGGGTTTTTTTCATCTAAAGCATTCAATTAGAATTGGAAACTTTTTGCTTTATTCACCATGCTTTCAATACACTTTTGTTTCCTGTTTTCTTAAAAGAGCAATTATAAATCCCACAAGCTTTACCCTGGGCTAGAGGATGTGTTTTCCTTCCAAGGGCTTATCACAACTGTGGACAAATTAACACCCTATTGGCAAGAGCATGTTGGAGCATGTTTTGCTAACAATAAACTTGGCTGAGTCTACTGTGTGTGACTGTTCACTGGTCTGTGGCTGTTCTCTGTTAGACAAAACTAGCAGTGGAGTCTCCCCACTAGAGACTACTGCACGGAGAACAACAGTTTCCATAGGTCCGATCTCTTCGTTGCTCTTCTGCTCTTCTATTATGCTCTTCTGAGATGATGGATAGATATCCTACCCATAAAAAAGAGGGGAATGTAGGCCTGCCTGGAACACTGATCAAGACATATATGCATATGAAGGCTTTGATAAAGTATTGGCCAAAGTGGACAAATTATGAAATGAACTCCTTTTATAAGAAAAAAATGAAGTGGGCAGATGCAGTCAGGGTAATGGAACCAAACTGCAAATAATTAATTTAGTTTCTCTGCTATGACGTTGTATTCTCTGAATGCTCACTTTATGCCCTAACCATCAGTGAGCTTATAGATTCTCTGACAAGTTTCCTGCTTCTGATGTGTCTGAAGTAGGATTTGTTAAACTTTGCTTATTGCTTCCTAAATTCCTTTTTTGGCCATCTGAATTTATTTTTGCATTTTAACCTGCTAGAGTTTATGGTCATATTTATTTTCCTCATTCAGATGCAATTTCAGCTTTTTCAAAGATGCCTTCCCACTCAGAATAACCTGTCATACCTTGCTGTTCAGCCATGCTAGTTAAACTGTGAACCGCAGCCTGCATACCAGTCACAACCTCATGACCTCTCATAATACTCCAAAGCTGCATCTTCCTTTGTGAACTCCCTAACCGGCTGCTCTATGAAACATTCATCCTTATGGCAAAAAATATAGTCTATGCCTTCCCCCCAGTCTGACATTTGCATAGATTATATGGGGGACATTGAAGTCCATTCCTGCATTCCCTGTGTTCTCAGCCTCTCTGGTTGCCCTTCACCTACCACAGTCAAAGTTTCCATCTTGACCAGAGACTTGCCAATACAAATTAACAGGATTCTCTTCCTGTTTAGGCCTGGAATTCCAGTCCATGTTATTTATTGACATGGTCGCTTGTTAATCGCATTTACTTCCGAGTTTTCCTTATTACATATGACTAGTACTGCAGTTGACTTTTTCTTCTTTATATATTGTGCACTTCAGCAATCCCCAGGTGTTTACTTCCAATCCATTTTCTGCTGTTGAGGTCTTCATTAACAACCAGACATTTCAATTCTAGTGTCATTGATTAGATTTCTAGCATCCATGGAAACACACAGGTGCCACTGTTTTGATCTCTTTTCTGTACTCTATTTAAATGATATGCTCTTTGCTCCATCTCATCTCCATTTTCCTCCACTATTTGGCTGTTTCCAATCTCTGTCCTCTCTTTTATTCAAGGATACAGAATTTCTGTTACTTCGTCTGGAGTGGGTAAATTATCTGAATGACGTGATCTTTTGCATTTACCATCTTCTCTCCAGTTTTCTGTCTTCACTTTACCCTTCACATGTTTCTCAGTTGTTCATATTTCTGCTCATCTTGGTATTGCTGCTTGCAAAAGTCTGATCTTGCACCGCAGCTTGTCATGATTTTTTTGTCCTGATCAGAGGAATCATGATACATGTAGGAATCCTGGAAATTTAATCAGTGAAAACAAAGCACACTGAATAGGCTGCTCCTAAGACCTTGAAAGGAGAGCAGTTAAACGATTGCCCTTGGTGTGAAATCCACCAAGATGACACAACAAAAAGACTTCTGTGTCCAGCATGCCATGCAATCTAAAGGGAATTATTGCCTAAAGGATGTGGAGGAGGGGAGATTTGGGGATTATGTACACTTAAAAGATGTTTTAAAGGCACTGTGGGAATGTTTGAGACTTTTTATGGGATGTTTAGGAGAAGGACCAAAGGCAGGGAAAGGGAGGATCAAGGTGGATTAGGGGGGAACAAGTGTGGGAAAAAAGAGGGATAAAGGGATAAAAGAAGTTGGGTGCATGATAGGTTGTTGGTCAGCATGCTTGTCTGATTGATTGAGTCTTGTACTCGATCATCACAGTCTACCCTATAATCTTATTAAATCCTTTTCTAGTTGTCTTTTGTGTGATTGTACTTTCTGTTCTGAGATTATATACATGAATGTGAGCAAACTTTAAGCCCAATTAGCCCACAATTAGGAGGAGAGGTCTAGAACCCAGCAGCTGGAGGAGACTGGGATCTGGGGGCCAGCTACAGCATAGACTCAGTGTCGAAGAACAGCTACTGGAGAGAGACATATGCTGTGTTTGTGTGTGTATATGAAATAGCAAACTTCCTTCTTGGTTAGCCAGAGGGGAGGACTAGGATCAAGCTATGTGTACTGCTCATATTTATGTGAGTGCTGTTTATGTTTACACAGATGTTGGTAAAGGCACTGCAATCTATCTGTGTTGATCTGAGTGGCAGTGGGAGCACTCGGGGACACATCCAAGCTACACATCAAGCCCCAAATCATCATTCCCTGATCTCATGAGTTTACGATCCAGCTTCTTACCATTTTGAGCTAGTTCAAATATGATTAGACGTTCAGGTCAAAACCTGTTCTGCCAGGGAATCCAGACACAGGCATATGTGGCACAGATGTTCGTCGAGTTGATTTTGCAAGTTTGCATAGTTCAGGAGTTAGAATTGACAGTAGCCTCCTTTATTTGCTTCCTTGCATTTTCTTTTAACTTTGGGACAAAGTACTAGTTATTATTAAAAATCTATATTTAAAATCTGAAATCCAAAACTTTTATGAACGTTCAATGCTTATGGTGTACATATCTACAAACTGCATGAATCACTATTTTCATTTATTGATAACAGGCTTAAGGAACACTCATTACACAGCTGCTCATCTAATTTTACAACTTTTCTAGACTTGGGACTCAGGTTTAGTACAACACTGATTAGAAAGCAAATAAGGCAAACTGATATCTCTGTGATACTGAACATTCAGAATACAAAACAAAAATATATATTCTGAAAAAATGAAAATATCTTATTACTGAAAAACTGAATATATTTTTCACATGTATATCGCCTATGTGAGTGTTTTCTTTTGTTACATTCACTGCCTAGAAACATTGTAGATCAACAGAACATTCTTCATGTGCATTTTCTCGTACCATTACTGGTATTTGGGCAAGATTTAATTAATTCTGAAACCACTAGAATCCTTTGTCACTAAAATGACAGGAACTGCTAAGCTTTCATCTGGAAAAAGATTAGAAAATTATGACCTCTCCAACTAATTGTCAAATATGCTGATATAAAGAGAAAAGGTAGAGTTTGAACAATGAAAAACACATTTTTCTCTTTATTCACTTCAGTTACTCTACTTTTATACCAGTGCAACTTCAGCAATGAAAAACGAAAATGAAATGGAGGAACAGAATACTGAATCAGGCTCTATATCTCACCCTTCTAATTTGAATGAATAACAAACTGGAATTGCAAAATAATCCTTCTAGTTCTTGTCTTTTATTATGAATTTAAAAAGTTATCTATCTATCTCTGCTACCAAAGACTTAAATAGGATGCGCAAGTGTTAAGCTTTGAGCTCATGCAAGGTATGAACAGAAGCAATGATGTGTTTTGTTGATAGCAAGTCCATCTGTAGGATGTGTTCCCTAGCTGTGTGTGACTGTATCATTCTCCAGATATTGTATCTGTTAATTCCTACCAAATTTCCATGAGAAAGGGATTATTACTGACCTTGCAATACAAGATAAGATAGAAGATGACATGCAGAAAAAAAGAAATAATTTGCTCTCCTTAATCTATCCATTCATATCCATTCACATGTCTCTCCATTTCCAAAGCTGGAGAATGACCTTTGATCAACTTTACTTTTCCCAATGAAAAGTATATGTTTCTTTAAACTGATTGAGTTTTAATATAAATTAGTCTTATGCAGGATTTGATATATAGATTTCATATATGCTAATAAGCATAGGCAATAATTTAAAACTGCTGGTCACTTCTGGCTAATTCTATGCTGTATGTTTTGGCAGAAAAGCATCTCATTTTACCACATTAAACCTCTTTTACTTTGAGTCGATTTTATTGACCTGAAAAATAAGAAAGAACTTGCTTAATACTTTATGTATTGTGATGAAAGCTATCTACAGAGAAAGTTAAAAAAAAAAAAAGACCTGTAGCTTGGGGGGAAAAAAAAGAATGGAACTTGGTTGGTCAGCATGCAAATCTAAACCATAAGCCTTAGTGATATTTTTGTGTAACCACTATGGCACCTTAGACAATTCCAAAAATCTAGTCTTGTATGTTCTTCTTCAAGGATGCTATTACCCTATTTTAGGAGCTCAAGAAGCTGAGTTTCAGTATTCAAGTTCAGAAACCATGTTCTTACTCATTTATCATTTCTAGTTATTTTTAGTAAATAATTCAATTATATACTGGTTAAAAATGCACTTCTGAAGAAAAAAGGCAGAGATGTGTTCCACCTGAGAACAAAAGCAGAATTTTCAAGCATGAATCCACACTACTCAATCAATAAAGTACACACCGCCTTTTCCTTTCTAGAATAAGGAAATCCAAGCATTAATGAGCAAAACCATGATACCAAGAATATACATATATGTATATACACACACACATATATATACACACACACACACATATATATATCACTAGCACTTAAGCTATAAAAGAGCTTATAATTTTGTCTCACAGTGGTGTTTTTCTCCTTCTGCCCTAAACTATCTACAGCACCAAGCACGGGATCTTATTAAAGAATTTGAAGTCCTGTAACATGAGAGCTTTCAACATTATATGTCGCTCAGAGACAACTTGGAATATACGCCTTGGCTAAGCTGTCCCACAGCAGATTTTTTGGATGGGAAGCTACAGTGGAACCACCTTTCCTCTTTCTTCCCTCTGAAGACCTTCTGAGTTTAAAGGTTTCCAGAACATAATGACTGGAATGAAAAGTGCAGAAATACACTCTTGGCAGAGATCTACAGCGTCCCAGGTCTGAGCCCACTCAGATCATTCCAGTTGCTAATATATTTAATTCCCTCACCTCACTTGCTGAAAAACTCATCTTCACAAGGTGAAAACTGTTTTTATTTACTGTATAGAGACAGCTAAAGAGTTCAATACAGTGCTCGTTTGAACAGTATAAACACCATCCAACCTGCACCCGGTTGGGCTGAGGCTCAGTATCTGGCACAGATGAGAAAGGCCATGTAAGTACACCCAATATCTGTTATTTCTTTCATGCATGTCAAGGAAGGAAAAAAATACTCTATGTCATGGTACTAACTGTTCCAAGGAAAAGGCAACGCTGAGGACAAACAGCTGAAAATAAGTGCATCATCAACACAGTGAAACATAAGTTCATTAGACAATACTATACTGTAGAAAAATATTTTGTATTTCTTCTACTACTCTTCAAACTGATCCTTCCTGTGGGACTGTAGAAGCTGTTAATCACTTCTTAGTCCTGAATCTCTTTGCTCCCATCTTGTCTTTATGTATGCAACATTAGAGATATTCATATGAGCAAGTGTTTCTCCATGATAAAAATATCAGCATCATTGACTAAGGCAGTCTCTTCAGTCAGAAATCATAAAAGTTTTTAATATTCGGATGAATCATTTTCCTCTTCATGGTATGACTAAGAAGGCTGCATTAGAATTATGTGAGTGCCCACATAATAGGCAAGAAAATTGATCTTAATATTATCTTAACATCAGTTGAGGAACTGCATGACAGAAATCTGATGTTTCATATCCTAATCATGACTTCTACTTTTCTCACATAGAGAATACCACAGTAGGTATTCTGCAAAGCCCTATTACCTCACTATTTGATTTGAAAAATTATTCAGGCATTTCTTTCCATGGATGGTGTTATAGTAGAAGTCATTGTATTACAGGATCTTAAGTTGGCCAAAGAGTTAGAAGCAAGAACACTAGAAGTCTTTGCTAAATACATTTATATTGTGAACAAGTATAGCCAGTATAGTAAGCCATAAATATTTGGATATCTTATGCTGATGATTAATACATCCTCTTGAAGAATCACTCAAATCAAATGAGTTACTGACTGGGTGCTGCTCTTTTTTTGGTGGGAGAAGCAGAAACTTGATTAATTTTTCTTCTTCTGTTAAGCATCTGCTTTCTTTTATACTGTTTGTGTTTTGCAGCTCAAACTTTAACACCTTTTGCTTCAACACAGATGGCTAATTCATGACAGTCTTATTAGGTTGTGTATATTTGGTGAGCTTATCCTGGTTTCAGATGGAAGCTTAGTATAAATCAGTATTTCCATATTAGAAGTTAGTTGCATTCTCAGGAATACTACACCTCAGCAAAAAGAAGACTCCATACCTGCAACTATCAGCAAAAAATTAAAAGTTAATAATGTGAAAGTTTATAGGGTGAGTGATAAAGAAGTCCCTGAGTTCAAATACGGCAAGAAACAGTAGGCCTGTCTAAGCAATGGAAGGTTTTAGCAGTTATAGCTATTTTGAGAGTATTTACATCTGAGGTATCAGTGGTTAGAAATCTTCCTGTTTCCAGCTTAAACATATTCAATTAACAGCAATTTGACTTTGTACTGATATTATCCTCTAATGTAAATAGTTCCTCTCCCTTTCTACCCCAAATGGATTCATAGGAAATCATTATACCTTATCTTGTGACTAAAACAGCAAAATCTTTTAGTCTACCTTTTTGAGAGGGCTATTCCAATCTTATGTCAGCCATTCTTTGCATCTGCCAGTTGAAGTTGTTGGGTTTTTTTTTTTAATACAGGCAATGAAAACCGTACACCAGATGAGATCTTCTTTATGCCTTTACAGCTGTATTATATCTTCCCTCTCTTTTCTGTCTCTTGCTATTCCAATACCTTATGTAAAATATCAGAATAGCTGCAGAAGCGGAAAACAGCACCCAGAGATTTTACAACCCCACTGCAAGCAGACCTTCTCTTTCGAAGGCTTGGAAGCCTCTCTAGCTAGATGGAAATGGAAGTCAAACAATTCAATAAGGAGGACTATGGGAAAACACACTCACAAAATTCTGAATCCATTGTTTACTGCAGTAACAGGTGCATAAATACAGCTGTTTTTATCATTTTCTGAATAGCATGATACAATCTGAATGCTGATATGAGGCTGGTCCTGAAAATGAGATGAAGAAAACACATATCATAAATTTTGACAGAACATAAGCATAAGCTACGTCTGGTGCTTAAAAACTCCACCCCTTCTTCCAGAGAAGCTATCCCTGTATTTACCATACTGAAGAAGTGACAGAGGACCACCCTGGAGATTGTGGGGGGGGGGGGGGGGAATCTTTCTTTTACCCTTCCAGACAAACAAAAGCAATTTCCTTCAGTATCTTCATTATAACTGAGTTGTGCATTTTATTAATCTGTAAATCTTGAGACAACAGTTTCCCAGAGAGCATGATAGAGATATTGTTCTCAACTAAGAATACTTTAACTCAAGTGTGACTCTCCATTCTGTTACACTTGCTGTAACTGCTCATTTAATGACATTTTAAAGGTTTATGCTGTGTCTTAAGTAATGAAGTACAGAATGAGGTTTGTCAACCAAAGCTCAGAAATGTCTGCAGCAAAAACTAATGACTTGAAGTTCACATTGTGTATTGTACTCAGCACAAAAACCAGTTCAGGTTCCTTAAAAGTTCGAGATCGTTTATGCGTAGCAGAGTGGATTTACTGTCCTGGTTGAGCTGTGCTTTACATTTTTGGTAAAATGATTTTGCTGAATTTTGCTAATTTTCCTGAAATACGTTGTTTAACTAATATGGTAATAACCAATAAATGATAGGACACAGTTCCTTAAAACACAGCAATATGTAGACGACACATTTCCTGGTACCCAAGTAGCTCTCAGTATGGATTAGTTATAAACAAAGGAAAAAGAAAAAATGAAAAGGAATAAAATGGAAGGGAATAAGATCTGAGGGGTGAATGAAAGGAGAGAAAGGGCAGAAAAAGACAACAGCTGTCATATCTTAAGGGGAATGAACAGTGTCAAAAGTTGAGATGCAAGAGGATTTAGCCAGAGGTGTGATCAGAAAGGGAATTCTAGCAGGCACCCACCTGCCACTAAACCAATTCCCCACACATCTACTTACACCCCCTTGCATCCTCCTCTTACACACAGTGATCTTCTCACAGAAGATATATTCTCCCTGAAAAGATGTTGTGGGAGCTGGCACATCATCACTGCTAATACTGGTCCCTGGGAGCAGACAGAAGCCACTGGAAACCCCTTCCCTTGAGAGAAGCAGCTGCCACCTGAGCTCTATGATTAAATGAGCACAGCACTTTGCAGCCCGAATTGCACAGTTATGGCATTTTGCAGTTCAAATGTAAGTGGCAAAGATCTAAGAGCACACTGAAAGAAATTCTGCTTTTAAAACTCTCTGCACTTAGTATCCCTGAAAAAGTGAACTTGACAGCTTGCTGATGAAATGTCTTATACCAGCTACAGCTTACACTAATGTATTTCATTTCTAATAGTAATTTCAGGAATTGTATCATGGAAGAATAAGAAATAAAGAGATAGTTAAAGATAAAAGGTCTTATCATCCACATCAAGCATGAATAAAGCTGCTAGGTTTTCTGATCCATCCAGTTTTCTACAAATCAGCCTTGGTTATACTCATGCTATGCATACACTCAGCAGGAGGAACAAATACATGCTAAATTTTGCAAAACATGACATACCAGTCAAAAAAAAAAATTCAAAAGTCAACTGAAATAATTTTGAAGGTATTTATTAGTTTCTGATTCATACACCTTGCCAACACAACACCTCATTGTGCTTTAAGGCTAATAAGATGTATGAGTTCAGCTGTTGGGGGAGAGAAGGGCTATGACATGATTAGCTGGTGAACATCTTCTCTTCTCCCCATTTTATGAACCCAGCTGTGCATACCTTCCACCTTCTGTCAACAGAAGCAGTTGGGAGGTTGCACTGCGAGTGACTTGATCCAGAATACCTGCCCTATAAAATAAAAAGAGGAGTGTTCGCTGAGTAAAGCTCAAACCAGAAAAGAGGATTCAGGCAACTGAATCTTGTTTGCATTTTGTCATCCCAAAACAATTATAAAAGCTGCTTTTTTTGACTAGAGAAGTTGAGTATGAAAATGGATGGCAGAATCAACAATTATTTTAAATGATAGAACTGGAGGGAAATGCTGTGGTGGGTGTTACAAGCTGACAAATCTGATAGTCTGACAGAAGTGAGAATGCCGCAGCTCCACGTTCCTGGGTCCAGCCAGTAGCAAGGCTCAGAATGTATTCCCAATAGGCATGCATGTGCGYGCGCGCGCACACACACACACACACACACACACACAATATATGTATACATACATATGCGGCCAGCCACACAGATCAACACAGACAGACAACACAGCACTCATACGGACACTAAGAGCAGCTGTGGCCTCAGCCTGTTCACCTCTCTGGCTGACCAGTATGCAAGTCTGTTACTGGAAATTACATGCACATACACAATGTGGATCACTCCAGTAACTGGCCTTAGACACTCAGTCTACCCAGTAGCTGGCCCTTGGATCCATTTGTCTCCAGTTGCCTCATGCACAGAGCCACATACATGCAAATAGGTTTCACAGTCAACTCCCAGACCTTACAGCCTCACCAGTAGATGACTTGGACTTCCTGGTCTGTCCCATAGCCAACTTGCAGACCCTCTGGTCTTTCCAATATCCAGCCCAGACTTATGGCTAGCTTGATACCTGGCTCCCAGAACTCTTATCGTACTCAGTGGCTAATCCAGCTTGATATTCACTAGTGACTGTACACTGACACACTTATCTACACAATATGCACACACTGCAGACTCTCCAGTTGCTGGCACCCTACCCTGTCTGAAAGTTAGGCATCACGAATGCCTAATTCTTATGACTGTAGCCCTTGGGTACTTCGGATTGTAACCTCAATGCTTAAATCTCCCAAATCTTGCAGATGCCTTAGCCATATCTATCTTGTTTAACAGAATCTGCAATATTATAGAATCACAGAAAAAATTAGGTTGGAAGGGATTTCCGGAATTTATCTTAGTCCAATCTCCTGCTCAAGGCTGGGCTAACTTCAAAATCAGGTTGCTCAAGACCTTGTCTCACTGAGCCTTGAAAATCTCCAAAGATGGAGATCCCACAACCTGTCTGGGCACCTGTTCCAGTGCTTAACCACTCTTGGTGGAAGATTTTTTTCCTTCTGGACTGTTAGAGCTTCCCCTGTTGAAACTTGTGATAGTTGCCTTTCTTTTTTTTTTTTTTTAACCTGTGAAAAGAGTCTGGATCTTGTATTACTAGTATTGTATTGTGTTGGCTGTTGTGTTACTATTACATGGCAAGGTATTACTAGAATAATAGGTAGATAAAGCTCTTAATATTAACAAGCCTGTATTATTTTGAAATTGTGTCTTCACATTATAATTTGAGAAGCTTCAGCCTGTGTTCCATACTGACAGAACTCACTGGCCTGTAAAAGCAGTTCTGTACTCACTAGTCTTAATGCACATCATCGGCCCCCTGACATTCAGTAAGGTGCCCTCATGTCTAGCACTAAATATATACATAAATGTAGGATCAGGGTCCATTTCTGTACCTGCAGTCATGAGTGAATGCTGTCTTTCAACCATCTATGAAGGCAAAAGGTAGCATTCAGATATTTTAACCAATGATTGCAACTACATGCTCTCACTTGTTTTTGTATTATCTCATACAGATTCAAATCTCAGTCTAACCAGCTACACTTAAACTTAGGCCCAAGCCCTTGGTCCTTGCCTGAGATACATTGCCACTATGCTTGTGCCTGGCCATGGACCTCACTGATCCTGATCCTGACCCACTGGTGTGACCTCCTAGCTTGGCCTCAGACCTGTCTCGTTGCTATGGACTTGCTTGCTGATCTGGACTCTTGGCTGAGCCTGGTTATTATCAGTGGGCCTGCTCTGCTCCTTTTCCTTGGGTACTGTGGGCCTGCACCCTTGTCTGTGAGGTCACTGCCCAAGCCTGCAGTGGTGTCACCCTCAGCTCCAGGCTCAACCTGCTCTTGCCCCCGAGAAGGTCATTCTCCCAGCAGGAAAATTAGAGGCTAGACTGAAGCTCCTGCAAGAATAAGACTCCAGAGCAGTACACTGGTTGTCATTTTCAAATGAAAACTGTTTGAAATATTCTGACGAGGACATGAAAGATAATTTAAAAGAACTAATGTTTAATAGTTGTGTATGCCAAGGGCAGAAAAGGACATTTCCTACATTAAATGGCTCTGTGTGAAATATGTGGTAAATTCATGATCATAATGAATCATAATGAATCATAATTATAATGAATCAGTCAATCTCTCAGCCATATGACTGAAACAATCATTCATCATTCTCTGATCTTTCTCATTCTAAGGCTTTAGGTATCATTGGTTTTTCATCTCACTGGAAATACACGTTTTAGAATATAAGATCCTCAAAAGGACTATTAAATGTTTTACATGTGGCATTCATGACCCTGAATTCAGGAATAATGTATTTATTTATTCATTTATTATTTTCAACTGCTCACTATAATCATAAACCATTAGCCCATTTTTTCAATTAACTCAAGAGCGCTCGGTATTCACAGTGCACAAGGGAGAAATCCTGCAGGAAAATGCCTGTATTTCTGTGGTACTCCAGCCAGGTTATAAACCAGCTCAAAAAAGTTAGTGGTGCTTTTTAAATGAAAATATATTTGGTATTATTGGGAACACATTCAGAAGTTCTTTCAGTAGCTGAAATTCTAATGGAAGACTATGATGTTGATTAAGGACTCTTGAAAACATTCCCCGGTATGCTATATGGAAAAGCATTATTCACAGTTGCATTTCTGTGCTTCTGTTGCTGTTTTCCCTGTTAAGTAAGAAAGCAGTGTTGCCTACTTTTTATGTTTAGGAATAGCATATCACAATTCTAAAGGAATATAAAAGTCTTTGAAAATACTCATGTTCTTGCACTTTGTAAATCTACTAGATGTCTATATGCTTCTTTAGGCACCCTAGAACTACTGGTGGCAATTTAAACAACTTTGTACAGACATAAGCAGGTAATGGAAACAGCCGTAGTTATGTTGTAGCTCACTTAGCAAAGATTCCGCTCATAAAAGTTTTCCTATTTAAACAATATAAACAATTATTTGGAAAAAAAATATGGATGCGCTTCTCAGATGGAAGGGATGTGGGTTTTTTTGTCCATCCCACGTGGTCAGATGGAGGTACTGCCTGAAATGGTAAAAATGTGCATTAAGCAGAACAGCAAAGAGTACAGGAACACATGTACAGTTTTGTTGGGCATTGTTTCTTAGAATTCAGTTTGCTTAGATGTTCTGAATATTTCTAACTCTAATATGATTGCAGATCAGATCCAAGTCTCACTGAAACCGGTTCAAGTCTTTTGAGATACTTCCTTAGGTACTGAAACAGACTGACAGTCATTTTTTGGGTCCCCGTGTAGATAGCCGCAGTATTGACTCTGTGAAGACATTCTCCATTCAGGGCCATATTTTGGAAGCACTTTTAACTTTTTCCATCGGAAATGCTCCAGCATTTTTTTCAGGTCAGAAATGATCACAGCAGCTGAGCCTGAAATACCTTAAAAATAACAAGTAAGGAAATTCATTCAGTGGAACAGTTCTTACTATTTTTAGTTTTGACTGTAAAGAAACTATCTTTTTAAAAATTCACTTTTATACATATAGTTTAACAGGAACAGTAGTACATAGAATAGATTCAAAAATTGCTAATAAAATCAGATATTAATAAGCATTCTATTAATCAAATTTCATTTTCTTGGGATATTAGATCTGTAAGAAGGCTGAAGTAAAGACTTGCTTTTCTGACTAGTGGCTTTCTCTTCTGTAAGTGAATTAATAATACAAATTATTCCTTCCCTACTAATACATTCTAGTACATTCTTCCTTTGTAAAAGAGTTTTTTTTTAAAAAGATATCCTGTGTTAAGGAGATTCAGGTCAAAATGAGCAAGTCTGCCAAATGGAATATACACTAGAATGTTTATTGGAGTCTGAATTTTTGATACAATATAATTGGCAAAGAAATAAATGGGAATTCCTTTTGATCTTGAAAACAGGATGGAGGTGCAGAGAGAAAAAGGGAAGGAAAAAATCCAAGAGCAAAAGAATTTAAACACTGCCTGTTTAGCAGAAAGGTAGATCTAATCACCTGTCATAAAGACGGGGCTACATGAAATTTCAATTTAAAATCTGTTATAAGTAATATATAAACCACCTTGTCAGTGCAGAAAATAATAATTTCCTGACATATTGAGGTTACAAGCTCATATCTTCAAAATATTAGAATCAAACCTTGGAACAGGAGTGATATTGGTTTATTAAGAACAGAGTTTAAGTACTAGCAGAAATTCTTTTTCCTTTTGGTATTTCAAGCCAGACTTGATCTTTATAGGGTTTTTTGGTTTGTTTTCTCAGGAGAGAGGGGTTAATTTTGTGGGACAACAGAGATGTTAACAGAACAGGATTAAAATCAGGCCCATGTTCTGGCACAAAAAAAAAAAGTATTCCTACAGTCATATTAGCACTGCATCAGATTTTTCATGTAAATGACCTTGCTTCATGTGGGGTTTTTTTGTTTGTTTCCACATTAGTATAGCTGTAACTTTTCAGACTTGGAAAGCTTTGATGATTTCCCTGCAACTTCATGTCCTTCAGATGTCAATGTTTTATAAAAATTCTAAAAATCACAAGATTTTACGTTTGCTGGAAAGATTTTTGGGTTGGAGCTTTTTGCACTGAAGCATTTGGAACTGTTGTCTTACCTTGTTAAAGTCTGTGTAAGATCAATCTGAATTCTGAGGAAATTATATCCATATACAAAGCAAAATTGTTTTTTCTTGACTGTGTCTGTTTCATCACTTCTGCAGAATTTTTTTTTTAACCAAATGATGTAGTCCAGAAAACCTTCACTGAGGCAGAAAACACTGCAGATTTATGGTGATAAATAGCCTGATGAGATGATCCATAGAATGAATTATCAAAAGTCACAGCAGAACAAATTTACAGATGAATTTGTATTCCCACAAAGCCCTAAGAAATCAGAATTGTTCTTCTGGGATTCTGTTCTACCTGAGTTTAAATTCCTGAAAATATTCAGAACTGTGGGACTGTTAATGTTTTGTCTGTATGGAAGAATTTCAGAGTAAAAATCACAACTAAGAAGCTTTTCCTTTATCTTTCACCTTTGTTTCTCTCTCCTCTCTCTTTCTCTTCTGGCAATTGTTTTCCTCTCTTTGTTTTCTTTATTTGATCTATTCCACTTTCGTTTCCTTTGCCAGACTCATTATCAATCCTTTTATTGTCAACCTTTGCTTATTTTTGTCCTTCCTCCACTCCAGACATTCTGAGCAAATTTTAATGCAAGAAAGACAAGTAAACGCAGGACAGGGAACATATAAGAGCCCAGAGCCTTGACAATCACCAAAATGCCCGACACACTACAGAAGCACAGAACAGTGGAGGTTGGAAGGGACCTCTGGAGATCACCTAGCCCAACCGCCCTGCTCAAGCAGGGTCACCTGGGCACATTGCCCAGGACCCTGTCCAGACGGCTTTTGAATATCTCCAAGGATGGAGACTCCACAGCCTCTCTGGGCAACCTGTTCCAGTGCTCTGTTACCTCACAGTAAAGAAGTTTTTCCTCATGTTCAGGCAGAACTTCCTGTGTTTCAGTTTGTGCCCATTGCCTCGCGTCCTGTCGCTCGGCACCACTGAAAAGAGTCTGGTCCCATCCTCTCGACACCCTCCCTTCAGATACTTGTACACGTTGATAAGATCCCCTCTCAGCCTTCTCTTCTCCAGGCTAAACAGGCCCAGCTCTCTCAGCCTTTCCTCATAAGAGAGATGTAAAGATCCTAGACATCATATTGCTTTGACCTGAAGCAAATGCATTTCTATGGATTCTTACTGGAAGCCTTCAGGATAGGTACAAAGACAGCACCTGTAACCATGCCTGCTGTGCACACGTATTACCACTGCTACTAGACATTTGTCATCGATTTAGTTGGCTATGTTAAACTGACATGTCAATTTGAGGTTCAGAATGCTAGCAACTGAATGCTCTATCAGCAACTGAAATCAATGGACACTGCTCTGAAGGTATAAGCTGCATGATTCATATAGGTGTGAAACAGAGACATAAAAAAAATCAAAGCAAACTCAAAACAAGCTAATACAAGTACCAGAAATAATATAAACTCCTCACCCAAATTTTCTATTTCTGAGGAGCAAAGTATAATAACCAGGCATGACACTTCTTCAGCGTAGCTTTACTGCTTCCCACGCTCTGTGTATTGTGACATCTTAGACATCTGCACACAGCTTTGTGTTGGGCTGTATCACTTTATACATACAAAATGAAATGAAGATACAAAACATTCTAAAACATAAGGTGCGGGTATCTCAATATTAGTGAATGCCAAGTATCAGTGAGCACTTTTAAATAATTTTGGGCTTCATTTTTCTTTTCCTGAAGGCAGTAACTGTTACAATGGAAGCTGCAACTAAGTTTCTCCTAGGAGCAGCAAAGATAAATTAATGAGTATTTCTATCACATTCTGATCTACAGTGCTAAATGCCACAGAAAAGCCTATAAGAAGTTAATAATTCACAGAGTTTGAAGTCAAATGGGATCACTGGATCACTGAGTCTGATATTCTGTGCATCAGAGCACTACATTTGTCAGCTACCTCTGCATCAAACTTTTGTTTGACTACAGCATAACTGATATTTTTGCTAATAGATTTCTCAAAACATAATGACTTTTGATTTGAAAACATCAAGAAAAGGAATCTATGTTTTTTCTGGAAAATTTGTTCCTAGGACTTTTACTGTTAAAAACATGGACCTATTTTAATTTTCAACCCCTTGTCAGTGGCTGCTGGTCTATCTTTCAAGTCAATGGTCTTTTTCTTCTAGGCTAAGAAACTGTACTGTACTTTATGAGAAAGTAGGCAGCATGTCACTGAGTCTTCTTTTAAATAAACTAAACAAATTCTGCATTATGAGTCTCTCACCAACAGGAATATTCTGTTACTCAAGTTATCAAGTTATTTTTGTGCCTTTCTTCTGCAACCCTTAAGATATCTTGCCAACTGATCTGATTAAGTCTGTATTAAGAAGGCTATTGTGATGTATACGTCCAAATATAAACTAACTTTATATATATACTAACCTTTCCATGGCCTCACTCTGCAAGCTCCTTTCTTATCCAGGGCAGGTATGACTGGATGGCAAACCTGGTCCTCAAATCTGGCATCCCTCTTGATCTGCTGCTGTTGTTTTTCAGAAAGTATTGATTATTGCACAGGCCTTCAAGGAGCCTTAGTCCAGACCAACTTCATGTAGCTGCAGTCATTGAAGTGTAATGTTAGTGTAACTACAATTTGTATTACATGGCTGCTGCTCCAGGTTATAATTCTGCAGTTACAGGTACATAAGATTGAGGTAGGCTCAGGTTGGTTTTGGAGTTCTTAGCAGTTTCTTACCATATCTCCACTGAATCTACTCAAAATAAACGCAAACAAATTAGCTTAAATTGCTGACATTAGAGATCTCTTGTTTGATCTTTTCTTGAAGTGGGCTACAAGCACTCATGTGACCAGTTAGAGCTGAAAAGTAGTTTAAGAAGATCTTCACTTCTACCCCTCAGCCTTCAGTTTCATATTGTTTACTGTCTTCCCACTTCCTGAGGAGACCTTATTTAGGAAGGAGCTTTAACTTTGCAGTAGAGCTGTATCCTCTCTGACTATAGAATCACCGAATAGCTGAGGTTGGAGGCACCTCTGCAGATTGTCTAGTCCAAACTCCCTGCCCAAAGCAGGATGTTCAGGGCCCTGTCCAGCCAGGTTCTGAATACCTCCAAAGATGGAGACTCTACAACTGCTCTGAGCAATCTGTTCCAGTGTTTGACCACACTCACAGTTAAGGTTTTTTTCTTGGGTTTAAGTAGAATTTCCTGTATTTCGGTTTGTGTCCTGTGCCTCTTGTCCTTCTGCTCAATACCACTGAGAAGAGTCTGGATCCATCTTTTTTAATCCCTCTCATCAGGTTTTTATACACATTGATAAGATCGGCCCCGAACCTTCCCTTCTTCAGGCTAAACTCTTTCAGCTCTCAGCCTCTCCTCATATGTCAGATGCTTCAATCCCTTAATCATCTTTGTGGCCCTTTGCTGGACCCACTTCAGTATATCCAGATCTTTCTAACACTTGGGAGCCCAGAACTACCTGCCCTGAGAGGGTAACATAGAAAGTTGCAACACATTAAATCATAAAACAATTGAACCTGCAAGTTAGGGCTGAAATTCAGCTATGAACATAGGTATCACAGTATACATCAAATCTGCTCATGAGGCCTGCACTCTTCTCAGCATTATTGCTTTCCAAGATCATGTTCCTTCACTCAGTAGGTCTAAACTTAATCCAAGATTTCCTCACATATAGCTATGCAATTGGGTCAATTATGGAAGGGTCTGAAAAAGTTTCAGAGAAACTTGTTAGGTCAGAAGAATGCTTTTTCACTGAAATCAGTTCCAGAATGTGATATTTTAATGAAACCTCTAAAATCTAGACACTCCATAGCTTTGAGCAGAGTGTCCTGTTCAGTCAGCTCTTTTCAAAGCCTCAATGAACATTTAATAATTGAAATCAAGTCAAAAATTCCAACAAGAGAGCACACAGGAAAAGGAGAGTGCTTCAGACACCTGTAGTAAGTGCACGAGTTGGTTTGTGAGAACCCAATTTCAAGTTTCTGCTCCAAATCAAGATCCTTCCCCTGTGCAAGCAGAGCCTTCCCTGTGTGCAGGGGATCTCTCTCCCTCCATTCCCCCAGTGCTCACTGAATTTAGATAACTCAGTGTGATTGACTGTCTTCACCCTTATTTACTATTCTCCAGTTTCTGTGTCATCTGCAACCTCTCTGAGTGATTAGATATTATCTCCTTGAGTGTTTAAAAAGAATGATGAAAAATGTCAAGCCCAGAACTGAAGCAACTCATCTACAAACTGATTATATGTTTGCACTGCCAACTTTTCTTTAGATCAGCACCTTCACAGGGTTTTAAGCCACTTAACATGTGTTTTACTGATACTGGATAGTGCTGGATTATCAGTATGTCATGTACACTTAAGCCACTACATTACAGACATATATTATAAATACACACATATTTTTTAAATCAGAGTTGCAGTCTCCACTAAGAATACTTCTCATGATCTCTTTTTCCATTAAGTAACATGGCTGGAAGTAAACTGCACATGTGCTTTGCACATGTGCTTTTCATTAGCTTAAGCAAAGCTAAAATATACCCTATAAATGTCTCAGCTTTCAGATTATGAAAGTTGATCTTGTAGCAGTTATGGAAAACTGGCTCCCCTGTACATATAGTGACAGGGAGCTCCTCAGGCAGAGGAGGAAAATCAGCAAGCCCATTTAAACCCCCCTGCCCTCTTCTATCCAAGCCTGAGCAGTAACACTGTTCCTTCCAGGGAAAGCATCTCTGATGTGGTAGAGTCACTTGTCTTTACAGAGAGCTTCTATGTGCATTGTCATACATATTGTCATTAAATTTTCACACCCTAGGTGAGTGCAGCTTGCGACAAGACAGGAGACTAAGCTGAAAGTGGCAGGACAGCACAATGGCTCAACGCACCATCTCCAGTGCTGTGCCACTGCTCCCTGGCTGCAGCACTGCTCCCCCAGCAGCAGCAAGGGACAGGTTAGACTTTTAGGAGCTCTGGTTTAAATACAAGCAAACAGGAACTCCACAGATGCTCATTAAGAAGGTAAAAGAAACCAAAATCATCACACAAACACTCAGAAAGAACAATACATCCTCACTGGTGAGCAGCAAGATCAACAGTTAAAATGAATGGCATTATATTAACATGGAAAGAGAGACACAGTCTGGCATTGGTTGTGATTGCACATGTCACATCATATTTCTTGGAGAGGTTCCTGGTCAGGCAGAACCTTCTGGAAGGAGAAGAAGGCAACTCCCAGGAGGGGCCGTCACATGCAAGGTGATGCAAGAGCTGACTTCACAACTCCTTCCCAAATTCCACAGTGTCAAGATCCATAGTGACTCAGAACAGGGAACTAAACTGGCTCTTTTTGTGCATCAGATGTGATCTGCTTCCAGCCTGAGGGAAACAACAGAGGGCCACAGGTTGATGAGATGCCCATGGCAGCAAGCAATTGGGCTGCTGTGTTTTCACAGATCTGGATCCTAGTCTGTTAGAGGTGTTACGGGTCTAAAAATCACTCTGTAATTCCTTATGCTTCCCAGCAATTTTGCACATTCTACATGTTGTGTGTTGTCAAAAACAAAGAATACCTTGTCACTCTTATAGGAGTATATGCTGGTCAAGAAGAAGACAGTCATAGTATAGACTACCAAAAGAAATGATGAGCTCCAAGGTGATGGAAGACCTTTTTCCTATGGATCCTGAGGAAGCTGAGCAAATTTCATTACAGCCCAGAAAGCCTCAGACTTGCAGGTAGGTTGCTTCTTACTGAGCTGCTGAACACATTAGGCAGGAAGAGGTTTCAGATTGTTTCAGGAAGCTGCTTTTGTGTTTTCTCTCTTCTGGAAGCCACCTTCTGTAATTAAAGGTAGCTAGCACCCGACCTTTGAGTTTTAAAGCTCTTTGCAGTGTTTGTAAGATGCTCACTTTAAGAAAAGCTCTGGGTTTTCTCCTAAGTCCTGTCATACACAGCACAACTGCAGCTTAGGAAATTTTTATCTCAATCAATTGATGGTGAAGACATGATACTTCAGCAATAGCCGTGAATCCATCTTCCTCCCACTGCTAAGTGTCTGATGAAACTAGCCTCCGCTCTCCCTTTCCCATATGCACATTCCTAAATGGGCATCAAAGCTCAGGAGGCCCAGCGTTAATAGAAGGTTTTACTTCTAAAGCCATACCCCAGCTGAAGCAATAACAACTCTATTTCTGGCAAGGCTCTTGCAGGAGTCTTCTGGCTGGCTGGCTGCCTCTCACAGTGGGTTTAGTACAATGAGATGCTATTTCTACCTCATCACCACCCTGTTCAGCCTCCCAGAAGTACTTCAGCTGTGCTGGCCACCACTAAGCTCCTCCCATAGAGTTTTAGTTTTGAGAAGAAAAATCCACAGCTTGCAGACTCCAGCTGAGCCTTAACTGCAGAGAATAAGTACAAGCACAAGCACCCAAAGAAGCCCTTCTGTCTTGCCTTGCACTGTCTAAGCCTCCACTGCTGCAGGTTAGCATAACCCACCCACACAAGGGATGAGTTTCTTGTCCAGTCAGCTTCAAACATAACGAGGATTGCTATATTTTACCTGAACCTTGAACATTAATGCTTTTTGCAAGTGGACACCAGCCATCACACAACAGACATGCAAGCAAGACTCGCCCCAGTAGTACTRGTGTCCATCTAGATCATGCCTTTTCCTATTTGCCAGGAATTATCACATGTGAATCCCCACTTGTCCAACAGGTTCAAGTGTTTCATCAATTCACCATAACTTAACAAGGTAGTGTTAGCAACCTGTGCAAACACTCTTAGCCACTAGTAATGGTTAGCCCAAGGCTAAGAACATGCATATCATAAAGTTATCATTGTTCAGCTGATCTGCAGATATTTGTTTCAGTGACTGGAGAAAAAGCCCTAAATCCTCATACAACAATGTCTGCATTAAGGAATAGAAGCAATATTAGCAACGGCATAAGACTATGTTGTGATTGGTCTGAGAAATCAAAATTGCAAAAACGATGGCTTTTATTTCCAGTAGGCACAGAAAAAAAACACACATATACAATACACATATAGACACATACTCTTGTCCAGTCACACAAAACAAGACAGGCAGAAACACTCAGCACTCACACAAACACAAACAGCACCAGCAGCCTCATTCAGTTCTCCTCTCTGGCTGATCAGGATGAAGGTCTGTTTGTGTGGAATATATACATATATACAACGTGGATCCCTCCAGTAGCTGGGCTTGTACACTCAGTTTAACCAATAACTGGTCGCTGGACCCCCCAGTCTCACTACCATGACATGTTGGCACCTGGGCACTTGAGCCACTGAGGCCTGCAGCCCCACTCCAGCTGCTGGTACAGACCCCCTTATAGACACCAACACACACAAACACACACACATATACACACACTGTGGATCCCTCCAGTAACTTGGCTTAGACACACAGTCCATCCAGTAGCTGGACCTGTATCCTCACTCCCTGCCAGTATTGCCTCCCGCACAGACACATGCACACACACACACACACACACACGCATGCAAGTGGGTCTCTCAGTCAGCCCCTGGACCTCTGTCTCTCTGGCAGTTGACCTGGACCCTCTGGTCCCTCTGGCAGGCAAAATCTCCAGGTGCTTCATCCTCAGAGACATACACATATGTGGTTCCCAATCACTTGACCTACTCACCAGCTAGAATGGCTTCATATTCAGTAGCGACCACAGACTGATATGTGCACCCTCCCTCACTCCAGTTGCTGGCACCACAGACACATGGGCCCCTGGGACTCTTGGTCTGATTCCAGCTGCTTGCACTTAGGTCCCCCCACACACACCTGTACACAAAATAGAAATCCCCCCTCACCCAGCAAAAGAGTTAGAAATGGAGATTAATAAGAAGACAGGACAGCCTGCACTGCTCAGGCACAGGGCATGGCCAGACAAGCATACTGGCCAACAACCTGTTTACATGCAACCAGCACCTTTTATCCACTTATCCCTCTATTTTTCCACATTTGTTCCTCCCCAAGCCACCTTGATCCTTCCCCCCCTGCCATTTTTTCTTCCCCTGGACATCCCATAAGTTTTGTGCAATCCCTAAATCTTCATCCCCTGCATCCTATGATGTTCCCCTGCACCCTATATGTGGACATACCCCCATGGGCAGTAACCTTCCATCCATCTGTAAGGTGATCCAGAGAGCCTCTCCAGTTGCCTCATCAGGAGGGTTTCACACCTGGATAAGGGGCTGCAATGGCTGTCCTGTGACAGCCCTGGGAGGAGCCAGCTCAGGGTCTCCCCTTCTATGACTGGACTATTGAGGTTCCCCCACCTATCCACCCCACACTGCTCCTTCCTGTTCATGGAGATGAACTTCCATGGGTTGATCATCCTCTTATGATGGCCCTGGGAGATGGATGGCCCACATACCAAAACAGTGTAACCAACAACAGTATGTAAGTATTTTGTAACACTGTGACAGCATAGCCATGCACAATGTATAAGCATTTTACATAAGTGTATGAGCAATATGACACAAAAGGGGCAAACTAAGACTTTTGTAGTTCTGTGTAAGAGGCATCTAAGTGATAGAAGTTGCAAGATAAAGAACAAGGAAAAAGCTAAGCACAAGAGACTGCAAACAGGCAGAATGACTGGCAAAGCCGAAAGCGAGATGAACAGCATCAGGAACAGCTGAGATCCCCCTTTGGGGGCACCAGGGATGGGGCAAGAAGCATAGTATATCAACAGTGACCAAGAAAAACTGGAAAAAAAGAAGGCAAGTTTACTTCCATTCTGACTTTCCTGTCAAACAACTTTCAAAGCCTGATCACCTTGACCTTGGTGATTAAGAGCCATCAAGGACCACAGCCATCAGAACTATATATATAGTATCAGTTCTGTAGTATTGTATACTCATATTAATTTTGCATATGATAGTAAAACACAATTTTTATGTATGTACTGATAATGTTAATAAGCTGTAAGAACTAACCATTAGCCTGAAGTGTGTTAATGAATGTAGTAAAATCTTGTTTTAAAGTTTAAAACAGGCCTGATTCATTCATCTTCTAACCACTCCTATCACAATGATCTCTAATTCCCTGATGTATATTATATATATATATATATAATGTATATTCATATATATTCAGTTGCAACACATAAATCAGTAAATCTGCCTGCTGTCAGCAGATCTAGAGTTGCTGCTAGTAATAAAAGCACTCAGCATTTCTCCTGTTACTCAGCTAGTGATGCATATATTTAGCCAATGGATTTCCTAGTGGAAGATTTATTTTCAGGAATTCCAATTTTAAATGCTATTGTTCTGTAGGTGTTAAAGGTAGCTTCTAGACCTAATTCCTTGGATCCTCCATAGAACCTCCTCTATAATCCTACTCTGCCTCCTCCTACATGTGCAATATAATCCAGCCTTCTTTATTTGAATAAATCTCTCCATTTCCTTTACTTCCTAAATAACAGTGGAAAAAAAATCAGTCTTCTTCACTGAAAACAGTTTATAGCTACTTAATTCTACTTAAGAATCATATAAAATATTTATAACATGGAATTATATTCCTAAAGAAGTTATATTCTGATCTGAAAATTAAATAGAGGGGACCAAACAATTACAACGTTGAATGTGGTTGGGCCATAATTGCTTAACATTTGTTGGAGCAGAAAATTGAATTTTCAAAGCCTGCATAACCTTTTGAAAAAGTTGCATTAAAATTCAACTTCAATGACCTTGAAAGTCATTTCAAATTTAACCTACTTTGCTTATGAAAAGCTGACTTGGTTTTCCAAGATTTCCCCAATGTTTTGCTCTAGGACGTAAACATATGCTTACAACTCAGCATTTTGAGAAGAAGGCAACATCTCTTAATGTTCAATAAATACCCTTCTTTATTCCTCCCCTTATGCTTATCTTCTAACCCAAGAACTCAAAGAAATTTTAAATAAATATTGCCTTGGGAAACAAATACTGTAAATTTGCTTCTTGCTTGAAATATGCACAACCAGTGAGACAACAAAGCTCTACAGTAAAAAGCAGTAGGAAAGTTTAGGGAATTAGCTCTGAATGCACCATGTTATGTAAGCATTTCACCAATGTCACTCAAAAAAAAAAAAAGAATCAAACGAGTCTCCAGTTTCAGGTCATGTAGTACAGCTTTGCCCATCCATGAAGGATGCATTCCTAACAGTGCAACAGCTGGTGATCTGATGGATAGCAAAGCAAGCTTTACCATAAGAACTAATGTAATGGCAGGAGGCTATGTGTGTAGTCCTGAAGTCTCTGTGCGATTTAAATACACAGGGACAGTATATATGGTATGGAGGATGGAGAGGTAGGAGCACGATCATCAGATTTGTCAACTGGAAGAGAGGCCAAATTTCAGAGGCTGAATTTTGAGAAGAGAGCACTACTCCAGAAAGATCTCAGCTGTTTAATCTTGTGAGACAAAAACCTGATGCCCATCATTCAGTGTGTGAGTTCTTGCTGCCTCTTCCTAAATGGTCACATTTTCATCATTGCCATCATCTCCCTCAGATGAATCAAGTCAAGCAAGTCAGTCAAGGGCGAAGGATAGAAAAACATGGTAACTGACAACAGGTACAAAGCAAGGTATTAAACAATCAGTGGCAGAGCTTCAAAATATAGATAGAGAAAGGATGGATAGCAGGGTATGCTGTACAGAATTCTCAGAGGTTTTTCTATGAGATGAGCAACTTATCATTTAGAATCTCTGTGACTGAGAAAAATAGGGTCAAATACATGCAAAATATCTGACCATAGAGAAGGAATAAAAAGCATAAATCTTTTCCCTGTCCAAGACTTTGTAATCCTGTGATAACTCTTACAGATGGCATATAATTTCAGAAGTCAACCCCTGGTTGTAACAGCTCTTCAGTTCAGAAGCACTTAAGACAAAACAAGTTATAGAACTTAAATATGGATTTGCAAGGTTGAGATTTGGGAACTCTGGAATCTTTGACATACAAGCAAGAGGTTAAGAGTATGCATGGGCAGGTCCTACAAAGAGGACAGTAATCCTGCTGTGATTTGTTTGTACAGCCACATGGAGAGATCTTCCCACTTCAAGCACCTTCCTCTAACTGTCTTCACAGGTGCTCCTTCCTCCTCTGTTTCACTTTGTCCTCTCTAGCTGTCCCTTTGCATCTCCCACTTGCTTGCCTGGCTAATTGGGCTAACGGGCAGGAAGGTCTAGGGCCCCAGGACAGGAGGCAGTGCTGTCGCTCCCATTATGTAGCAATTTCTGCAGCAGTTCTAGGCTCTGCTCAGATCTTCCAGGGATTTTGTTGGAGATCACTGGGGACTTCTGGGAATCCCTGAGAAACTAGAGAGTGCATGCTGCTAACAGGTAAAGAGAGACAGATAAGGCCAACCACAGGAGGCCATAAGCTCTCCGAAACAGCTGCTAATGCGCTCTGTTGGTTGCCCCGATTGGATAGTGTTTGGGACTTTATTCCAGCTGCCTCCTGATTAGGGAGGGCCAAGCACCCTTTTAGCCAGTGTTAGGGAGAGGCCTACATAAGATCCAGGCCTACAGCACAGCTCCCAGAGTGTAGCCAAAAGAGACAGCAGTTTGTGCAGCACTTTGCACAGAAGGATGCAAAGGGCCTGGTAGCACTGCTCAGACCAGCCCACACATCCTCAACTATGGCAGTGACACAGCACAGGGTACAATCCCCAACAGCTATTAGAGTAACTGTCCCTACAACATCAGCAGCTTCAACCCAGATGAAGCTTCAGAAGGTGGACACAGGTCAGCAAGTCTCAGGCTGCAGGGAGTGCCTGGGGCCTCTCAATGAGGCTTGAGTGATGGTCTTTCTGCATGCAGGTGTGCAGTGGTCAAGGAGCTGAGCTGACAAGTCACGGAGCTGCTGGAGCAGGTCAGCAGACTGTGCAGCATCAGAGAGGATGGTAAGATTAACCAGATCCTCTCTGAGACTCTGCAGCTTCAGGAGCCCGAGCTTTGAGCGACAATGAAGGGGCAGGCAGAGTCAGTGCCTATCAGATCAGAAAGTGGCAATTCCCATGATGGTGAAGGCTGGAAGCTGGTGACTTCCAGCACAAGGAAGAGGGCTCCTGCCCCACTGGAAAACTTGCAACTTCAGAATAGGTTCACTCCTCTTGTAGCTGATGAGCAGCTGATCAGGAAGAAGGAGTAGACAAGGCCTTCTTCAGACAATTGGAAGAAGCTTCATGTTTGCAGGCCCTGGTTCTCATGGGGGACTTTAACCACCCTGATATCTCCTGGAGGGACAATACAGCAGGGCACGAGCAGCCCAGGAGGTTCCTGGAGTACATTGATGACAACTTCCTGAGACAGGTGATTAAGAAGCTGATGAGGAGAGGTGCTCTGCTGGACCTCATACTTGCAAACAAGGAAGAACCTGTCAGAGATGTGAAAGTTGGGGGCAGTCTTGGCTGCAGTGACCATGAGATGGCAGAATTCAGGATCATGCAAGGAGGGGAAAAAGCAAAAAGCAGGATCACAATGCTGGACTTCAGGAGAGCAGACTTTGGCCTGTTCAGGGACCTGCTTGGAAGAATACCATGGGATACAGCCCTGGAGGGAAGAGGTGTCTGATATTCAAGGATCACCTCCTCCAAGCTCAAGAACTGTACATCTCAACAGACAGGAAATCAAATTAACACAGCAGGAGGCCAGCATGGATGAAAAAGGAGCTCCTGACTAAACTCAACCATAGAAAGGAGACATACAGAGGTGGAAGTAGGGACAGGTGAACCAGGAGGAATATAGGGACACTGACAAAGTAGGCAGGAATGGGTTTAAGAGAGCTAAAGCCCACCTAGAGCTGAAAGTGGCAAGGGATGTGAGAGGCAACAAGAAAGTCTTCTCTAAGTACATAAGCAGCAAAACAAAGACTAGGGAAAATGTGGGCCCACTGCTAAATGAGGCAGGGGCCCTAGTGACGGAGGATATAAAAAAGGCCAAGACATTGAATAACAGAATCACAGAATGGTTGAAGTTGGAAGGGACCTCTGGAGATCATCTAGTCCAACTCCCCTGCTCAAGCAGGTTCACCTAGAGCACGTTGCACAGGATTGTGTCCAGGCAGGTTTTGAATATCTCCAGAGAAGGAGACTCCACAACCTCTCTGGGCAACCTGTTCCAGTGCTCTGTCACCCTCACAGTGAAGAAGTTTTTTCTCATGTTCAGATGAAACTGCCTGTGTTTCAGTTTGTGCCCGTTGCCTTGTGTCCTGTTGCTGGGCACCACTGAAGGCCTTCTTCACCTTGGTCTTTACTGGTAAGACTGGGCTTCAGGAATCCCAAGACCCCAATACTAGAGGGGAAGTCTGGAGCAAGGAAGACTTTCCCTTGGTGAAGGAGGATCAGGTTACGGAACACTTAAACAAACTGGACATTTGCAGTTCATGGGCCCTGATGGGATACAGCCCTGAGTGCTGAGGGAGCTGGCCGATGTCATTGCAAAGTCACTATTATCTTTGAAAGGTCATGGTGGTTGGGAGAGGTTCAAGAGGACTGGAAGAGAGCCAACGTCACTCCTATCTTCAAGGACAGCAAGGAGGATCTGGGGAACTACAGGCTGGTCAGGCTCACCTTGCTTGCTGGAAAGATGATGGAGCAACTAAGCCTGGAAACCATTTCCAAACATGTGAAGGACAGGAAGGTGACTGGGAGTAGTCAGCAGAGATTCACAAAGACAAAATAGTGCTTAACCAATCTGATAGCCTTCTATGATGAGATGACTGGCTTGGTGGATGAGGGGAGAGCAGTGAATGTTGTCTACCTTGACTTTAGTAAGGCTTTCAACACTGTCTCCCCCAACATTATCATTGACAGGCTGAGGAGGTATGGGCTAGGTAAGTGGTCAGTATGATGGACTGAAAACTGTCTGAACTGCCCAGCTCAGAAGGTTGTGATCAGTGGCACAGCATCCAGCTGGAGACCAGTCACTGGTGGTGTCCTCTAGAGGTCGATACTGGGGCCAATACTGTTTAACATCATCATCAGTGACCCAGATGATGAGACTTAATGCAACCTCAGCAAGTCTGCTGATGACATAAAACTGGGAGGAGTGGCTGATACACCAGAGGGCTGTGCCTCAGCACCATGTGTGCTGCATTCAGAGGAACCTTGGCAGGCTGGAGAAATGGGCAGAGAGGAACCTCATGAAGTTCAACAAAAGGAAAATGCAGAGTCCTACACCTGAGGAGGAATAAACCCATGTACCCGTACATGCTGGGGGCCAACCACCTCAAGAGCAACTTTGCAGAAAAGGACCTGGGGGTCCTGGTGGACAACAAGTTGACTGACTCTGATGACAGAGCAGAACGGATGCATGAATTAAGAACTTACTTCTATAGATAAGCAAAAGAAAGCACTAGAGTAAACCAAGCTGATCAGTAACCATTTCATCATTTATAAAATACTTGATCTTGCTATAAGTTTTAAACTGTCAATAGAGGGCATTCCAATCCTTTATTTTGGAGAAATTAAGCTAAAGAAAGTTGCCAAGATTTCATATTTCTCATGAACGTTCAGAAATATTAGCAGATTGATTTTTACTGCCTAAGTGATTGATTTTCCTTCCTGTCAAGAGTCTAGAATAGAAGGCATTAAGATACAAAAGAAGCTCCTGTAAGATTCTGCTCACACCATAAGTAGTTATTAGGTTTTAGGCATTCATCTGAAGTAGATTTAAAACAAATTTGTACAGCAGAATAAGCTAAAGCCTGTATCCAAATTTGAAATATGACACTAGGTGCCCCTGGGCACAGCAGTACCTAGTCCACTAAAACTCTGCAATGAGTGGAAGACTGTTCTTTCTTTAATGAGCAACTCTGCAAGCTCCAGGACAGAACCTCCCAGGGATCACAAAAATGCATCACATGGACTGAGCCCCTGCTGTTCATGCAGAACAACTCAGAAACTGTTCAGAGGAGCAAAAAGTAGACAACTCAGGTGCCCCAAAAACACTTTACAAGGATCAAAAGAGATTGTAAAGAGCTTGCTGCAAATCAAAGGTACTGAACTAACTGAAGACAAGCCTGAAAGCATGGGCCTGCCTGCAAGGACACCATGGGCAGGAGAAAAAATTGAGTGTAAACTGTATGTTGTCTGATTTACTTTGAGTTAAATACTTCATTATCCAATTCACAGCTTTTTTCAGGAGACTAAAAGACTCTCCCCAAAAGGGGTGGGGGAAGGACTGATACATCTCAAAGCTCTGGCTCAGTCCAGGTCCCATTACAATGGGAACCTGTGTTAGCACTGCTCACGCCTTCATATGATTATAGTTAAAAACAAACAAACAAAAAACCAGCACTAACCTAACCCCACCCCTCCCCATACCAGCAGAAAATTCTGAAGAGCTGCAATACAGGCTCTTTCCAGTAGCCAAAACTGCAATGTTATGGGCAGACCTCAGGTCATTTCCTCCTGCCCCCAAAACAGCATGCACTTAAGCTAGAAACAACTGTCCATTCTCAGTCATCTACAACTGATGTTCAAAGTGTATTATTTAAGAGACCAACAAGGACACAGATGTGCTTGTTTCTTTTATTATGAAAGGTACAAAAATGTTGAGTATAGTGAAGCTATCATCAGAAATTTGAACTTTTTTGAACCAACTTTCTATGTACATGCACAAGATTCCTCAAGTGGAACAATATCAAATGTGAAACACATTATCAGAATATACCATATATACAAATTCAGAGATTTAATACCTCTGTTACTCTATACATGATTGTTACATAAAAAGCCAATTCCTACTTGCTTTAAACAAGTATTTTACGTGAGTAGTCTCATCAATTTAATTTAAAACAGAGCAGAACCTGGGCAAAGTCATGCTATCTGAACAATTACTTTATAAATAAAGTACAAAATAATAGAGCAGGTTTCCAGCCAGGCTCAATCTTCTATTGTGGCAAAAAGCCAGCGCTCTAGATTGAGGGAAGACAAACAACAGAAACTATTGACATCAAACCATAAATCTCTCAGGAGAGAAAAAGGTTTCAGATACTGGCTTTCAGATCACTGATGAGTTATCAGGGAAAAGCAAGCCATTTTGCTTTTTTAAAATCCCTCTCCCCTTAAACACAAAGGGGAAATAAAAATAATTGAGCTTGCCTTGTGTCATCAGACATTCAGTAAAACAAAACCAAACCAAACCCAAAGTGCTGTGGGTTTTTTGTTTTACACCCCATTTTTCTCCTGGTTATCTTCTTGGTATTGTTTTTAACTGGAACCAACTACTGCTTAGTAAAATAAGGCACTTCTTCCTTTAGAACAGCCTATTTCCCTAGGTTTTAGCTTAAGTCCATTTTACACACTGAAGTGATTTCAGCTATGCCACTTGTGACAGCAAAAGGGATGCTGTTTAGAGTTGCTGTTTTCCAAGCATGGATGGCCTCAACAATACCTACTGGATTGCTTGAACCCAAGTCACACAGTGAATATATGGCTGCCAGCTGCACACCCCAGGGCACATCTGCAAAGAGTTAACACAAATCAGCTTATGGAAACTTTAACACACAGTAACATTTTGGGGATACCCGAATCAAAAAAAAGAAAAAGAAAAAGACCCCCCCCCCCCCATTTCAGGGATTAGAATAAAATTAAAAAAAAAACAAAAACCCACACACATTAAGAATCAGGATGCCTAAAACCAGATAATAGCAGGTAAAAGTCTGCACACACTTCAATTCCATAACATCTCATTTTATGCTAGCACTCTCCAGTTTTCTGAATTTAGTAGGTTTTCAGTATTTGAAGAGGTCCAAAGGACTTGAGCATCTAGTGATTTTACTCTGATTTAAGGTGGCTAACCTTTATGAAAACAGTCAGGTTTACACAAGAGTCTGATACAGAAACCTCAAGATATATACTACTTACCTGGAGTAACTAGAAACTGGAAGGGAGAGAAGCCACAAAAGTGGTTCAAGACAGCTCCCTGGCATCAACCAATGCTTCACTGCAAAATGAGGCTGAACACGTACTTAACATCCAGAATAACTGAGCAATGTGCCCTTATTTAGGGACAATCCCCTTAGGGCTCTGCTGCCCTTACTGGCTTGCTTCATCCCATAGTGAGGAATTTAGACTGGCTTGCAGCCCTCTACCAATAACAACCCTCTTGCTAGCAGCAACACAACCCCACCAAGAGCCGTTCAGGTAACAAACTAGCAATTCCTGCTCATGTCAAGATCACCGTTTAAGTTATCTGAAGCATCCGATATGCTGTTACGTGAAGCAGCATAATTCCAGGCTGGCTGTATCTGAGTCGTATTACTACATTTTTGTCAGGGAGCAAGTGCTCCATTAACCTTGGAAGAGCCAGGGACTCAAGCTGAAGCCTGTTCTGCACTAACATAAAACTGCAAAAGCAGGCTGTTTTGGCATATGTGTTCTAATTGGTGTGTTTTGTTTACACTGACAGAAATTCATATTGTAGATTTTCCATGAGATTTCCTCTAAACAGACATTACCTTCTTCTTTTGCATGCTGTACAAACAGTCCAATTACAGAGCTAATATTCCTCACAGCAGAAAGATATCCTTCCTTCAAACCTATTTGGCCCAATCGACCTAAAAGAAAAAAAAGTAACATCTCTCAAAACTGAAGTACATGCATGAAAAATTTTTGAAGGGGGGGGGGGGGAAAATCCCCTCTCCTTCCAAAAAAGAAAGGGGGGGGGAAAGGAGGGGCGGGGGAAGGAGCACAAACATTTCAATTCACTTCTCAGGCACCCTGACACTTCCAGAGGTCATACTTATACAAAGTAGAAATTCAACCAAGAATTTAGATTACTTACCAATTAGCCTGAGTGTTGATGCTATCATAGTATCAGGAATGGACTGAACCACTTCAGGAACTTTTCTGTTTTTTATCCACTTATCCATAGAAGGCCAAAGCACTTTGCTGTGGAAGACAAGTGAATTTGAAAATCTGATACTGCACAAAGGGGTGGTGCAAAATTCATGCAATATTTCTTCTATTTATCATCTATTTCCATAATTCCACCTGATTTTAATTCACCTTCTCAGGAAAAAGCTTAACATTCCAAGCATCCACAAGCTCAGTAATGTAAAGAAGCTTTTAAACCCAAACCATCAAAACTGACCTGCTGGAGGAATCATTCCTGTTTAAAATAATATTCCTGATAAAAAACATCTCCATGCCTTTCCCTGCAACATTCTCAACCTTCAGACTTCATACACATCTATGAAATCATATTACTTTCAGGTTTCAGGTCAAGATGTTAGGCAAGCTTCTTATATCAATGGAAAACAATTTGTATGTTACAGATGAGATCTGATACTTGTTTTTATCTAAAAGAACTTGAGATGCAAGATCTTTTCTAACCCTTAAAATGATGCTAGTAGAGCTAAGTTTATCATCAGTACAACTCCACACAGACAGTCAAATCTGAACAGGTTAAGTTAAAATGATATAGCTTTCACTGAAGCCAATTTGTATCAAATCTAGAAGTATTCCACAAAAATGTGGAATATCTGTATCATTAGAAAGCTTGATTATCATCAATTATTCACATTTATTTCATACTAGGTAATTGCAGTTTCACAAACACATTATTTTTGGAGATTCTACTAGTTTAATGTAATCCCTATGTACAAAATAGGTGCTCTCATATAAACGTAGGTATCAAAATGAAGTCTTTCAAACAGAGTCAAGTATGGTAGCAGTCTATGCTCTGGATTATAGGGCTCTAAGAAAGTGTAAAACATTAATTCTAAAACTATGACAATACCTAGACTCAGTTAGTTGTAAAACAACTTCAATAAAGAGGCTTATGGAGGCTGAAATTAGGATAGTAAACTAGTGAAAAGTAACCATACTTTTATTTTTCAGCACCGAAGTAGTGGGTTTCACAAGTTCCACTTTCATTTTTCAGTAACTGGAAAAATCATCAACTAAGTTCAGAGGAAGACAACAAAGCACTTTGCTTTCTTGACAAATAATGCAACTCAAAACCCTTCGCATATAGCCATTTAAAAAAATGAAATCTTTAAGATGGTTCTAATGGGGTTAGTTTATTGGAATAGTACTGTAAAGGTCTACGTTCCTCATTGACCACCCATGCTGTCTTAACAGAAGGCAGACATAAAAACTGTAGCTAGTCTAGGTGTCATCTGGTTACAAAGAAGCATCTATGCAATGTTTTCTTATGTTAAAAGCTAAGTTACAGTCTCTCAAATATTAAAAAATACAGGAAAAGTTAACATTTGAAGAAACTGCTTGCCACAATACCTTATGACATTGTCATGTGTCCAATTCCACTTCAGGTTGGAGCAGAGTAGATCAACAGCAAATATGTACTGCCAAGCATCTTCATTCAGATCTTCTCCATACTGCTCACTCGACTGAAATTCTACTTTTGGACATGACTGCATTTCTAAAAGCAGGCTTGAGACCATAATGCCAGCATCCAAAGATGAACTCTGGAATTTTAACAGATGATTATCTTAATGCATGAAAAATTACCAACCACAAAACACACCATATTTTCTTTACAAATATTTGATTTTGACTGGCTACAGCAACTGCTTTTCTTATTGCAGCTTATCTGACACCATAAATTCAACTTTGGATTTGGCTAAACAAAATAAAACAAACAAAAAAACCCCACCACACACAAGAACCACTCACCACACACCCTCTCCTCTCTCTTTCCACAATTTTGGCATTTTTGTTTGTCTCAATGAAGCCATAGGATCAGAAGAGCCACTTTCCAATGCAAGAAGATGAGACCAGTCCTGCTTAATTTCTGAATTTTTTTTCTTTTAATTATTTCTAAAGCTGAAATTTGTTATTGTTTATTGTTCACTAGCAGCTAATTCCCAAGTAAGCATTTTAAATAAATGAAATAATAATAAAATAAATGTCATGTAAAATAATTCTACTAATTAAACAGCTAGGAAAAGCAAGTAAATTTAAGCACAATCATCCTTTGAAAATCTGAAGTTTTAATAAAAGAGTCTATGCTTACCATGCAAACACAGCAGGTGTTGAGCTTATTTTCTCAGTACATAAGCTCATGTAATCAGCAAGTTCTGCAATGGTATGAGTCACTAAAACGGCATACTTTGACCAAGAATTAAATTCCAATTCTACATAAATTTCACTTTTGTAAGTAGAATAATTTCTCATGAAATCAGATGCATCTCAGTATAAACACACTGTCAACTAAGATCTGACTGAAACTTAACCCTGTATTTCCGCCTAAAAAAAAAAAAAAAAAAAAAAAAAAAAAAAAAAAAAAAAAAAAAAAAACACACAAGGAGCCATGTCATCAGCTCTCATCAATAGAAACTCCTGAGGGCCTTGTCCTCAGCTGCAGTGGCTCTCACATTTCATAGCACACCAAGCCACAAAGCAAGTGGGTAGCATGAGCGCAAAGAATTAACATTTCCAGGAACATTTACTGAGACATACTTAGTGCATCTCTGTCAGCCCGAGATTAAAAGCTGTACCCCAGTAAAAGGGAGAGCACAAGTTCCTGACTAAACAAGGACTGCAGTATTGCCTAACTCTGACAGAACATCAGAGCTTAATGCTACATCCCAACAGTGATTTATCAAAAAAGAAACATGTACAAATCCATGCCTCTCAACTCGCTCCACCATAAGCCTGCACTAGATCAAAAGGCTTAAGGGTTATAATTCCATTAGTACCATATGAAATTCAGAGCTGGTTTTAGAGCTAAAAAAAATTAATGCTTTTCCAGCAGGTACAACACTTAAGAGTCTATGCTGACAGCAGTAAGCCTAGCTGCAGTCCTCAAGGCTAATGTGGAGCAACACACTAGAGGGAACAGAAGAGCTGTAAACCAAGATGGTTTTTGTTCACTTAGTATTTACAGAATTACAGTGCTTCCACTTAGCAAGCCTGGCATTAATATGGGGTCTTTAAAACAAGTGGGGCACTGGCTTTCAAGCAAATATACAGGTCTTACACAATCTCCTTATCCAGAAGCAAAGCATCTCTGGCTTTCCATCTGCACAACATAGATTTGCTCCAACTGATATCAAGCGTCTCTGAATTTTTACTGCAATTCTCATTGCAACATCTCTGTTAGGTAGGAAACATGTGCCTGCCTCAAACTGACAGAAATTAAATGGCTTGCCCAAGATCATACAGGAAGTCCTGGGCTCAAAGACTTAAACCCAAATCACAGAAGTCCTTAGGTCCATAACACTGGTCATCCTTCCTCTACCATCATTTCAAAAAACAGTTTCGCACTGACCATGCAAACTGCTTATGAAATTGGGCTCACTGACATCTTTTGTGGTAAACGGGTGTTTACAATCTCCCAGAGAGAAAGATCATGAGTAAGAAGACAGGCTTATCTTGGAAAAAAAAAAAATCTGAGAAAGACAATTACCAATTACATGGTGAACTAGAGAAGACAGAAAAGCCTAATGCATATTTAGCAAAAATATTCAAGGAATATCAGAATCCCAGTTCCATACAGGAACAGAACACAACCCTATTCCCTGGATCAAGAACACACCAGTCAAAGTTTAAAAACAATGCTTACTTCAAGTGTTTAATAGAAAGATTATATTTAACGTGTATAAGAAGAAGAGTGTTGTATTCTAATAGGGTTCAGACATCCACAGGAAAAAGCCTGAAGCAGCATTAGTTGTGCAACTGTACAATCTCTATGGGAGATTCACTGGGCATCTTCACACCCTTCATCAGTAGCAAGTTATTTGATTTGACTCAGCTAGCAAGGCGACCAATGATGAAAAAAAGCTGACACTGACAGTGAAAGCAGAAATTACCTGTTCCCAGTTGAGATAAGCACTCAAACAGGCCAGCACCTCGTCCTTGACACGCTGCCTGATAACTAATTGCATAGCTTTGTTAATCACACCTTGGAAGCAAAATATGTCAGGCCACATATTTGTGATAAATAAAATCAATTTCTCTGAGTCTGGAAAGTCTAAGAGAAAAGAAAGAATAAAGCAAGTTTTAAAATATTTAAAAAGAAAACAAAACAGGCTCAGACATTAAAAGCTAGTACATTCTACAGCAAGGTAACTAGCAGAGAAGGCCCAAAAGTCACGTGCCAACTGCAACCCAAGAAAGGGAACGCATACTAGCACATATCTCAGTCCCGAGAATAAACCAGCAAACAACAACAAAAACCACCACTCCCCAAACCACCTCCCCCATTGTAATTATACTCCTTTTTGAAAAGAAAGATGTTTTAGTCTAGAAGGCAGGCATGGCTTCACTGGACTTTTCTGTTGAAGGACAGCACCCTTGTTCCCTTTGGCTTCTGAGATTAGTCTCACTTCATCATCCTTACCCTACTTTAGTTCACCTAGGAGAGTGGTCTTGGAGCACAGGAATTGGATTCTTTTAGGAGTAAATTAAAATAGAAGATACCATCCAGGAGCCTAGGTATTACACTCCCGCAAAAAATGAATACTCAGATCATTGGACCAAACTAGAGCTAGTCCAAAAGAAAAAATCCTGAGATGTGTAATATGAACATCAGATCTTCAGTACAGATCCACACAACTTGCTAATATCTCTTACACATACACCTATGGAATCAACATATGTAAAAACTTTTTTTTCCAAAGTTCTTTGGAACTTTCATAAAATGCATACATGAAATTTGACCCTGCTCAGCAATTTTCCCAAATTATATGCAAGTTACTTTATATGAAGGATGCACATCAAAATTCCTATTTCCACAAACACAATGTGTGCTACTGATACAGTTGAAGAAATCTTACTCATGAAATTAATTCAGAGCAGGTATCTGAGCACAATCACATTCAATTCAAGCTAGAAGTCATTAAAGTCCAGTTCTTTCCTCTTAGGCACCTGCTTCTCCTCCTACCCATCAAAACCCCTGTGTTTCAGAGCACATCAACCGTGGTTTCTACAGAGTTCGAACACTTGCAATGAAGAAACAAATGCATGTTTTGGTCTTCAGTAGAGGGTAGAACGTGCATAATTAGCTACGAGGGAAAGTTGAAATGAAAGGTGCATACAATACATTGTGCTATGAAAGACTGTATCCAGAACTACAAAAATAAGAAAAGATAAAATTCCAGGCCATCTAAGGGAAGCTCACAGATCCTTCTGAACGCTAGAACAGAGATCTTCCAGGCAAAATACTACTAAAATAGGTGGTGAGTGTATAGACAGCAAGGAGTTAAAAAGTGCATTGGAACAAGCAAGAATAAAATGTTACTTTCAAGTATGAAATGCTATATATACACACTCAGAAAACTATCGTCACAACTAAGAGCTACAGAACCAGCAAAGATTAGCAAGCTAAATGCATGTCCCCTCTTCAGTTCAGCACAGCTGTTGCATTTTCAGAAATTGCTTAAGAACTGGACAGCACACAAAAATACAGTAATGTTTCTTGGTTTGATGTATTCAGTAATGTCATTTTACAAATGACATTAAACTATGAAGAAGCAACCTAATTTAGAGTTATTTAAGGTACAACACTTGAAAGGGAAACAGAACAAAAATGGATAGAAAAGTCAAGGGAACAGATGATGCAAATCTAAAGAGATTGTACTGACTGCTCATAGTTAGTCTGGCAACTGCATAGCTGGTACATAGCTTGCAGTTGTGTCGCTAAGATTCTGATGACAGTTAATATATGAAACCGTATGAAAGAAAACTTTAAAATGAACACACTATCATATAAAATATATATATATATATAAAAATATATTTATAACTGTGCACCATCAAAAGATTAGATTAAAATAAAAATAAAATAAAAATCACAGAACATCCACAACAGGAATTTAAGGCAATTCAAAGTATAGAACAGAAAATCATTCAACAATGCATGCAATATACGCATTTAGTCACTGAAGTTTGGGTCTTAAAAAAATAAATAAATAAAAAAATTTAACAACATTAACATTTGCAAGAGCCCATAAAAAGACAAAAGTACCAAGCTACCACAAAATAAAAGGATCAATTATTAAGTTAGACTAACAAAGGCCTCTGTCAAATAATAGTTTTAATACCGCACCATGTTAGAGACTGTTACCAGGAAAAGAGCGAAAGGAGAATTACGATGGACTGCATGAAGGATAGAAAAGCAGCTAAGAAAACAAGAAGAGTTCNAAAAAAAAAAAAAAAAAGAGATACTTAAGAAATCAAAAAAATCACAATTCTTAATTCAAGTAAAAGAAGGAAAAAAAATAGACAGGGATGTTATATGGAAGATAACCACTAACTTTGCTTCCCATAAAACCAAAAGTTGTTGCATTTTGTTTCTCAGGCTCTCAATTTTAGTTTTCTCTTAGTTTGGCACACAGATGCCAATATACTATTTTTGAGCCCTAGATGGCTTGGTATTTTCAAATTAATTTAAGTCCTTCCAGAATCAAGACAGACTCTTAAATTAGTACAGTGATAGTATGTACGTATTACCTGTGTTACTCCATCACTCAAGAGAATGGAAACACAGGGAGACAACATAACTCTCAATGAAGGGAAACTTCAGATAATGGAAAGTATTAAAACTTTAAGGAGTACATGTTGTATAAATGGACTGGTTTTGGTCCAGGAATTGCCTGACCCCTGGCACTGTTTTAAGCCAAGACATGTTTTATCACACTTGCTTTCTGAATCAGTGCATGCTTACTTAATAGCAATTAAAAAAGCCATTAATAAGCAGAAAGTAGAGAATTCCCTGGACTCACAGTACTATCTTGGGGGTGACAGGGCAAAAAATGAAAGCAAAGAGGATCCTAAATCAAATATTTAAAAGAAAAAAAAGAAAGAAAGAAAGAAAGAAAAAAAAAATCAAGCAAAAGAGCAAAGACTACTAAAAGCCCAAGCCATCACCACAAACATGAACAGAGATACAGATGTGGATGAACTGGGAGAAGGGAAATTATTTCTAGAATTTTCTGTACTTTCTGCACTGTGAACCAAAGGTCCAAGAAAAATGACCCTTTCACAAAAGGAAAAACACTCCACAAATATAATCATTCTGGAACACCATAGCAAAGATGCACAGCATGCTTGAGACACAATATTGCTAATACATACTATACCTTCTTTAAGTAAGCTATAGCAGAATAGGCGGGCTCTTTCCAAGTCTCCCAGCTGCCGACAAATTCCTACATAAACTCTACAGAGCGCCTGAGTGAAATTGCAATTTGAAGCGGTCTTCCGAGTCTTGAGTTTATTGAGAACAGTGCGCAGCAGTGACTCTGCTAAATGCTGTAAGGTACAAAAAAAAATTTGTCATACTACACTAGAGAATATAGTAAAGAGAATTACTGTTTTATTTGCAAAACTACTGTTTGCATACTAATAAAAATGCACATGATTAAATCAGAAAACTAGCAAAGAAAAAAATATAACCAAAGCGAGGAGTGACTTCCCAGAGCAAATGTACCCTAAGCAGATGCAGAACAGGACTACTATTCTTTAAATAAGGATTGCTAAGGTAACATGACTAAAAAGCTCTTTAAAAAGGAAAAAAAAAAAAAAAAAAGCACAGAGGAACAGTGACAGGCAGAGGAACCCCAATAACCTAATCCAAGCAAACAAAGCACCCTGACTTGGCTGCTCCCGGGGCCGTCACAGGAACACAGACATCCCATTGCCTGCCTGTGAAACTCACCAGCCCAGTCAGCAGCAGAGGGTCCCCAGATCACCTTACAGACTGAGCGGGGGGGTTACTGTCTACAGGATTCATTATGGGATGTGCAAGGGAGGAACAATTTGGGATTATGCAAGACTTGCTATAGGATGTTAAAGGCAAGGACTAAAGGGACAGAGTAGGATGAGAGGCTTGGGGAACCAGGTGTTGGAGAGGACACAAGCCTAGGCCAGATACCTGCAGACACCATGGGGTCTGAGGGTTGGCTGCTGAAGAAACTAGAAGGTCCAAACCAGCTACTGGAGAGATGTGTGGGATGTGTGTGTGCCTGTGTATAAAACAAGTGGGGAAGATCAAAGGTCAGCTACTGTACAGACTGAATGTCTAAGGCCAGCTACTACAGGGATCCATACTGTATGTATGTATGTATGTATGTATGTATACATTTTCTACTACCAGGCTTTCATCTTGATGATCTAGAGGAGGAAACCAGATCAGGCCATTTGTGCTGTTCATGTTTGTGTGAGTGATGCTGTCTGTGTTTAGCTGTGCACATATGTATACAGGTTTCATGTGCACAGGCACCTATTGGGAGTACATGCTCAGCCTCACTACTCCCTGAACCTGGGAACACAGAGCTGCAGCAGTCTCACTTCTATCAGGCTACCAGATTCTGCAGCTCCTAACACAGACACCCTGAGAAGTTGGTAAGCAGCTTTTTTTTGAGTGCTCAGAATACTAATCTAACTCAGTCTGCTTAATTACTTTTGAGAACTGAAAACAGGGCAAAATGCTGTCATGTGTCAGTTGGTAAACTGCTCTGCTGCAGACTTCAAACTATCTTTGAGAACGATAGGGCAACCAAAGCGAATTWTTTCAACTCTGATGCAAAACAAATTCTGAGAAACAAACTAATGAAAGATTTCTCCAATAACATTTGTTTGAATATCTTAATGTAACATGCTAATCAAGGTGAATATGGAATGAAAGGGTATGCCACTATTCTATATCATATACATATATGTATATTTATTTTTATATATGTATATCTTATATCTCCTTCTTATTTAATTGAAAAAAGATGCATCAAATTTCACACTTTGAGAAGAAAACTCATTCTATAGCTAATTCTACTAGCTACAAAAATGCTGTAGAGTTAAAACAAAATGCCTTATGAAAATATCAGGGAAGCAAACATATTTACAAGTGTAGTTTTGCATCTTGGACACCACTGAACCGTGATTTCTTGTGCTATTTTAAGTTTTATATTTGTTAAGCTTACACAAGTTTAGAATACACTTGATAACCTTTCAAGACTACACTTCGGCACAACAGGTTGCCTGATTGATTGAGAGTTTAACCACTGCACACTTATACTCCTTTCATCTGCACAGAAGTCATTATTCAAATACAAAATGCTACATACCTTGTTTGTGATCCCAAATTCATAGACAACTTCTTTCTCTTCATCTGTCATTACTGGAATCTTTGAGATATTACCCACATATATATGACTTCGAATAACAGGTAACAAGTCAAAACAGGATTCAGCAATTTTCTTCAATGCCACAGTAACTATCTGGCAATCAGTATCAATAACCTTCTTTACTGGTAAAGACACTTCTGAAATGGAACTGTGTGCTGAATCACCAATTTCACAGCTCTCGACATGCAAAGGCCCCTGCACTTCAGACATTTTATTTTCGGTAGTTCTGATAGCAGCAATGTCACTGGGTTCCAGCTTTGGTGGTTCTCTGTCCAATCTCAGCCTCTTTGCACTTCTTGGCATAGATATTGGCATTAAAGTCCTTTTCCCAAGATGATTCAATGAGCTGGAAAACAACTGCTGATTTTGCATGTCTTTGTGTTGTTCTTTGCTACTGTCAGACTTCAAATTGCCCCCAGTTTTAACAAAAGCAGTCGATGTAGATGCAATTGCTTTGAATCCACCTATTTGAGTCACAGGTCCTGGCAAATTTTGGCCATCTGAAAGGGCACTGCGGTTAAGCTGAATATTGCCTTTCAAAATGTTTAGGGTTCTTGCCCTTGCAGATAGCTCTGGATACATAGTGTCCAGTATTTTCACAGAGTTCTCCTGAGCAACAACTGGAGCAGTACTATCAGCTGCAAACAGAGGAAATCTTCCTGGAACGGGAAGTGCATGCTTTGGAATGGAAGTACAAAATTTCAAAGGTGAAGAGAGAATTCTTCTACCTACTGCCATTTCTGAAGGAGACGGAGGGGAAAATAAAAGGGCAGATTTGACTGTTGGAGTATTTGTCAACGGAGACATAAGAGGAGGAACAGGAGTTTCACGTAGTGGGGATATCAGGTCATCAAGAGGAGAAAGCAAGGAGGATCGACCAGATGAAGTCATTACTGGGGAGGCAGAATACACAGCTCTTGGAGGAGTAGCAAGCAAAGGCAGTAGCAAAGGGGGCAGAGGAGGACCCATCTCCTGCCTAATTTTATTTATAATCTCGGGTGAGTATTTTGTTGGCACAGACGTATCGGCATTTGCAAGAACTGGTTGAGTCAGTTTAACTTTCAGGGTTTTTCTTCCTTTACCTCGAAACAGCCTCTTTGATAGCCTGCCATGCATTACTTGGACAGCTGTCTTGGTTGAAACAGTCAAGACTTCAGATGGTTCTTGCACTTTGCTCTTCAATTTATTGCTCTTTTCGAGAGCAACATCCACACAAGATCCTAACTCCAATATGCATGGCTTTTCAAATGTTGCTTTTTGCAACTCGGAAGGCTGGCTGACTGTCTGAGAATTACATACTGCATCAGATAGGGTGGGATTTGGAAGACGCTTGACTGAAAAGTTTTTTCCACCACTACTCAGAAAGTCCTTCTGAGGACAAGAGGTACAACTGCAACAACAAGGCGGCTGAAAACCACCTAGCATAACATCAGTGTTGTTGTCTCTCAAGTTGCAAATAGTGAGAGTTTGATCACGATTATATTCTTCAAACACTGATACCCCTATATCAACACTCTGTAACAGATTTTGCTCCACATTCGACTGAAGTTTTCCAGAATCATTTACTTCTAAGAAATTGCTAGGTGCTAACATTCTTGTATTTAATTTACTGTTTTTTACAGCCACTCTGTATGTTTCTGAGAATGTCGTTAACATCTGGCATAGCGGTAACCTATATTTTGGAGCACTTTGCATTGCAAGGCTTTCTTTTGAAGTTCCAGCTTTTATCAGACTTTCCTCATTGCCATGCACCCACTCAGCAGTATTAGAATCTCCCCTACATTCACAGGCACCCTCAGTATTTTCAGAGGTCTCTAATAAAAGCTCTCTTTCCATAGATAAGTCTTCAGGATAGTCCTCCCCAACCAAACATGACAACTCATTTACAGTACTTGAAGAGGTGTCAGTTTGACAGCGTGCATCCATATCTGCTACAGGATCTGCTTTTAAACCACTAACCATCACAGTGTTTCTTGGGTGCGCTATTGAATGAAATTCACATACTTGGTAATCAGCATCAGCAACTGCACCAGTTTCCACAGCATCCACCACAGTTGTCCTGGAAGCTCTCAGTTTCTCTCTGAACACTGGATCACAGTCGGACCATTTCACATACCTGACTTTTTGTAAGGGACAGTCCTCCTCTTCAGATTCATTGCTCTGCTCCGGGATTTCAAAAGCATTTTTAGACCTTTTACTGTCACTTTTCTCAGGTGTCTCAACCCTGTCCAATTCTTTGCTTTTTCCCCCAGCTGTTAGTTCATCAGTTCTAGACTGATCTGTACCAGCTTCCCACACAGAAGTCTTGCATCCTAATTCTTCACAAAGAAGCTTTTGGAAACAGAAGTTAGAGGAGTTTGCATCCAGGATCTGTGTTTCTACTGACGGCTGAGGTTCTTCATCTACTGTCTGTTCCTCCTCACCTGGAATTTCCACTTCATTTTCATGCGTGTATTCACTCCCAGGGCAGTCCAGTTCTTTGCATGCATTCTCTTTTTCAGTAGGTAAAATCTCAGAACCCTCTTCCAAGCTTGCCGAAGAGCAGTTGAACACACTATGCATAACATCCTTTTTATCTCCCCCATTTTTCCATATATGGGCAGAAGCAGCATTTTCTGTGAAATTAGTTTCAAACCTGCCAACTTTCTGAAGACTGAAATTTAGATCAGTAGGCACTGTGGATTCCAAGCCAATTTTCATTTGAACAGGAGGATCCGTTTCTTCAGTATTTATACAGCCTGTCTCCAAGACCTCTTGAGCAGACAGAGTCAATCCACTGTTAAAATCTTTTTCTGAAGTAGCCTGGCATATGATCTCTGAAATGTTATTTCTCTTCTTCACAATACTCTCTTCACAGAGAAGTGAACTGGGACAGGTCTCAATCATCACTTCCTTGCTTTGCTTATTTAATTCCCCTTCTATTTCACTACATTTAAAATTTTCAGTTACCGAGAACCGGTTTACACATTTTGCAAACTGTGCCTGAGAAATAAGTTTGCTTTCTACTAAGACAGATTGGATGGTATCCACTTTCTCTGTTTCTAACAGCTCACTGCTTTCCCCTCCAAAATCTTCTGGTTTAACTTTGAATTCAGTCTCTTGAGATTCAATCACTTTTAAGTTCTGAGTTCTGGAAAACCCACATTCTAATGTACTACACATGTTTTCAGCTTGTTTCATTTCACCATTTCTTTCTGTAAAATCTAACACAGGTGAGACATACTTAGCTACACCATTTTCTGCATCGGTAATGCATGCTGTCTTTGGTAGGGCCAGTGCACTTTTCAAGTCTGACTTTTTTTGCAACAAATTATTATCTTTTTCTCCCTGGTGTGGCTTAACTTTTAAAGATTCCCCCTCCTCTACATTTAATAATACTCCTTTTTCTGCTCTGTGAAGTAATTCTGATGATTCAGCTATTTCTGGAACATTTTCTTTGTTCAGTTTCAGGGCTGGGTCAATAGTGTCAGGTTTGGTAGTATTCACCTCTTGAATTTTGAGCTGTTCATCATCTTTTGGAATGGATGAGCAAGGAATTCTGTCCACATCTATGTTTTTGCCTGCATCATCTACATACAATGAATTTCTGATTCCTTCAGTAGCTGAAGTCTCCAGTTTGTACTCTTCATCCACTTTACATTTTTTTGTATATACACATTGCTTCTTCAGTATCGCTTCACTGTCATGTTTTATTTCAGAGCACTGAGAGTGAGCAGAGATCTCAATAGCTCCAGTGTCTACCTCAGTCTCCATACCTCTTTTCTCCCCATCACACTGTATTACCAGGTCTTCAGCATGTTCTGCTTCAGAGAAGAATTCAGAATTACTGCAATCAGACTGTATGCTTTCAGAGAGCTTCCTCTCATTATTTGCCTTTGCATAGAGTCCTTTTATCTGTGTTGCAGCTGTTACTTCCTCTCCAATTATCATTTGTTCTGTGTTTTCTTCTGTGTCACTTGCCATATTATTTACTTTGGCTACATTTTTGAATTCATTTTCAACTACTTCATTTTCTGTCAACACATTAGATTTCTCCTCAGAATCTTCACTTTGAAGCACAAAGATGCCTTGCTCAGGTGGCAAGTGAACAACATTTTCAGGAATGGATACTGCCCTGGGAGTTTCTCTCTCTCCTGATAAACCATCTCCTGCCTTCATTAACTCACCATGGTTTTCATGCTTACCCTCATAATCAACAGCTCCAATTAAGACTGCATTCCCCTCTTTTTGCTCTACCTCACTACATTTCTCCATCCAATTCTGAGGCTGGAAATCACATAACATACAAACAGTTGAGAAGGTTCCATATTCACTGGGCATGTCCTCAATRTCTCCTCTCTCTTCTGCAATGGCTTTTAATTTATGTGCTGTTACTTTGGTTCGTCCTCTCTTCTCAGTTTCCATAGTCTCAGAATTCTCCTCCAAAAGCTCTTTGTTAGCTTCCATGTTCATAATTAAAATAGCCGCCTCAGGTTGCTTTGTTACAGCACCTCTCTCCTCCTTGCTTAGCATCTTCGGACCAATATGAACAATCTTTTCATTACTTCTCAGGTTACCTGAGATTCCTGCATCAAGACCATGCAGAGACTCTTCACTCAGACTGAATACATTACATCTCTGAGGCTGAACTCTGTCTTCTTCTAAAATACCCTCCGCTGCAGAAACACTGCAGTCAACTTCTTCATCACTGGAATCCGTGACATCTCCAAACAATACATCCTTCAATTAAAAATACAAAGAAGTTAATTTTCCTGAAGTCCCATATCAATTCGAAGACCTGTACTTCTCTAAACAAATACACTGGCCCAACACACAGTGATTTAGAGATACTAAGGCTGATCAGTAGAAATAAATCCCTCTCCATCATTGCTTTTCATAGCAAATGGAAAGCACCTTTGTGAAACAGGAATGTTTGAAATTTTTTTTTTTTTTGGTACTCTTAGAATGTAAATCAGTAGGCAAAGAAAAGTGAATAGTTTTTCCTCGACTTTCAAAATTTGAGTTTGTTACTAAAGCCATGCTTATGCCCCCCCCACCCCCAAAAAATCAGGATTGTAAGTCTGTAGCACTGGGAAAAGAAGTTATAACAGCAGTTGAGACACCATCAACTTTGTTTTAAATATACTTCAGAAAACTATGTTTTGCTTCTTTCCACAAGCAGTATACTACAGAGATCAGAAAAACGTATACATTTAGATCTAAACACAGACACACAGACCTCTTCGGTGCACAGGAGTAAGTAACACTGATTCTCAACAACCCTCCCCTCCAAGAAAAAAAACAAGCATTCCAAATTGTTATTTTTGCACTAGTTGTAAGACTGAGTTAGTGCCAATTCAGACACATCCTGAAACTCACCTGTGTAGCTAGTGGTGAAAGTTGCACTGGAGAAAGCAGAGCAGGGAGAGGCCTGGCCCAATTCAATATATCTATCACGTTTCCACCTGGGCTTTTTTGCTCCTGATCAGAAAAGTCTGAACTGCTGTGTGTCCCTTCTGTCTGTACCATCACATCTATAGTTTTGTCCTCACAAAAAGCACTATCATTAGCACAACCTTGCAGACTTTCTTCAGTAGTCCTGTTTTCAAGATGGTCATCTCCAAAAGGCTCCGTACCCACTCGAAGCTGCATGGCTGTTACAGAATTTTGCTTTTCAACACTTTCTAGCGAAGAATGCCAAGGTAGCACTTTGTCAGACTTCCTCATCTTTTGGTGGGTTTGTACAGTTTCTAGGAAACAAAAATATTGTTAAGAAATTAATATATTTTCCCCTACTTTCCTAATACTTCAAAGTAATAAAACTGCATTACCACTTTTTCAAGTGATGGTCCCATAGACTGTAGTAAGAAGCACTTAAAGTCTTTTTCAGAAATATTTTCCATACAGAGATCAGATGTTATTATTCACAAATATTTCTTCTTCCATGCAAAAGATATGTGAAGGTACAAAGAGCTTCCCCACATGGACCACCTTCTGCCTTGGACCACTGAAACCATTCTTCACAACTCTTCCAGTCAGGAAAAGCAATACTGGGTCAGGCCAGAGGTCCATACAGCTCAATGTTTTGTTTCCAGTTTTAGCCTAGTAACCGACACTCAGTAAAAGCAGGATAAGCATGCAGGGACATTCCCCATTCACCCTTTAATTCTCAGCTTAAAGCAACCTGAGGCTTTGAGCCAGCAGCTGCACTTTTATCTTTAAATCATAACATGCAGGCCAATCATAATTATACCCTGCCTTAAACACAACACCACACCCAGTTTTACAATTTAATACATACAAGCTTTTAAACTGTTCATTGTTTAAGTTTCACTCTTCAGCTCATTCATACAAGATTCTCTGTTTATTTAAGTGTATTAGGAAAACTGAATCCTTAAAGAAAGCTTTCCCAGAAGTGTGTTTTCTTAAAAAAAAAAGTTGTGCACAAAAGATAAGAGTTTGAACCACTTGGAAAAAGAGATACTGAGAAGTTGACAACCCTTCCAAAGCAATGACAACTAGATCTGTTTTATGCTGTTATTATAGTATCAAGAAAGCATGTCCAAATGCTGTGWGAAATCCTGAAATTTGAATTCTGTGATTTTGGAAAGGAAAAACACCCTTCAGATAAAACAACTACCAGCTACTCCCATAGAAATCGACAATCCCAGTGTGCCACATGGAACTAGAACCTACCCTGTAGTACTTGCAATTTTTGTAAGACTTTTGTGCATGATCCTGTTTATAGTGCACAGAAACACCACTGGATGTAGTTTCAGCAGTATCCAAGCAAGTTATCAAACTTCTTTGCGTGTCCATGTACCATTCCACTATACAAAAAAAAAAAAAAATGGCACATGCGCAAAGTGGTTTTGAACAGTGAACATATTACTTAATTGGCAGAACTGACATAGGGGGAAGTGGGGGAAGCATCCTTCATCATTGCTATACCTGTGGCTGTTTCTCCTCTGCTACAGCTTGCAAAGACACTCCTGAAACAGCCCATCAATGGGAAATTAGATTCAAAAATATTGATTTAGTTCCAGATATGAAAATGCTCCCTCAAAGATCTGTCTCCCAATAGCCTTATAAGAATGTTCTGATATGTTGGCTCCCAAAAAAGGTTTAGGTAGGGAAACTCATCAAAAGCCCCATTTCCGAGATCCATGTCAGTCACTTCATGTAGCAGCTATATCTTAATTGCTACAAAGGACACAAGGAAGAGGGAGAGACTGTTCAAACAAAAGACCTTACCACCTTATTTTCCCATAGATAAGTAAGCTCTGACAATCTCCTTTGATTAGAGCAACATCTTAGAAGTTTGAAGATCACACACTACTTTATTGAACTCTTTCCCTAGAGTCACATAGAGCTTCCAGGACGTTCTACATCTTTTGTCATGAAAAGCCTAGATCCCCTTTACTAGTTAGGTCCCCCACTGGACCATTTAAGGGAAAAAGAGATCCTTCACAAGTAGGAACAAAGAGGAGGATTAGAAGGAAGAGTAAGAAGATGGTATTCTTCAGGATTTTAGGAGATTCCTCTCATGCCCTTTTGTGCCAACCTGTTCTAAAAATCAGAACTTCCTCTACACTGAAAAGGGCAGATACACACAGTTCCACATTTTTCTCCTAGAAAAACTTCAAGTAGACAAGTGGGAGGTTTACTTTGAACAGTGAATGAAATAATAGTACTGAGTTATCAGGCACCTTCCATCCTATCCTCTCAAGGACATTGGTCACATGGCTACATGGAGCCCTAGAATATGCAAGCATCACAGCTATGAGAGAGAGAGAGAAAAAAAAAAAGAGACCGTTTTACTACTTTATTTGCATCCAATTCTAAGCACAAAACTTAAATACATACCACCCACTGAGAAGTTTCCCCAAAGAAATGGATCAAAGATCCATTATCATTTCTGAACAACTAAGAGATTCTCCACCTTTCTCTCTCCATCCCCCTTCCTACCCAGGCCGTGATGAATTTGCTTGAATTTCTTCAGGGATCAGATGTTTTTCCTCATGGTCTCCCCTTTATCTGTAGACAGAGTTGTCACAGAAATCTCTGAATGTTTAAGTTTATTCAGGATATAATAAGCATCTCTACAGGAACTAGAGAATTCTTTGGCTCCTTGGAGATTCCCAATTACTTACACTTGAGGTCCAGCAAAAGGCCCTTCTGATACTGAATCAACTTCATCCAAAGTATGCCCTCAAAGATTATATTTCAAAGATAAAATTTATTATTTCCAGGGAATCCCGCTCTTTTTCCACTATGTCACTTATCAAAATGATTATGTTTCATCTTCGAATCTATAGTCAGAAATCTAGTCTATATAGTTTCAATCCCTTATTGCCACCTTCCCCCATTTCTGAGAGATGACTAGGATTACTCTGAAACACCACCCAAAGCTACTCCACATAATTATGAAATACTTCCTTGATGAAGGATGGAGAATGAAGAGCAGAGATTAAGTAATTCAATTCTAAAATCAGTTGTCTTGGAACTAAAACTGAATTTTACAACTCTAGTGTCTGTTCCTGATCATCCCCATTGCAGGGCAACTCACCACTGCAAAACAATATCCTCTTCTCTCCCCACCCCAAAAAACAAAGCACCTTTCTGCAACAAGTCTTCAAAACAAAGACATTAGCTTCAAATTGTTTTTCCTCGCAAAGATAAGGACCAGTTTTCAGATTAAGACGTTAGATATTTTATCACAATATTAATTCATCCTGCCATATAAATCTCTCTGGTTCATAACAAAAACTCACCACAGTCAGCACAAAGCAAAATGCCTGGCAGTGGCAATTGTCCACTTTTCAAGGACAAACATCTACCAGTATTTCTCAGAGGAAAAACTCCTCCACAGGAAGTTTCTCATACCCTACTGATATCCCTTTTTCCAATTAGGTGAATTACACTAGTTCTTTAGAGTCACAGGCAATACTCTAGATTTCAAGACAGCAAAACCACACATCCCATCACACAATACAAATAATTAGGGAGAACCTTGCAGCACCTACAAACCCTCCACCTGAAACAACTGTACAAGGCTACACTATCTAAAAAGATGTTTCTTGAGAGATCTTTGCACTGTCTTTATGAAAGAAATGAGGTCTGCTTAGTAAATCACTAACATCATATGGACTTTGACCTCAGGTTCATCCAACATACAGATTAGGTCCTCATGGATTCAGTCTTAGCTTTCTATTTTACAGGTAACACCACTGCATAGAAGCCTTATATCTCCTTTTTAATTAACACAGACACCAAGGTACCTCCAGGGTGCTTTTCTCCAACCCTGCTCTGAACATCTATAAATGGCTTCTCCCTCTAGATCCCCAAACCAGTAGGAAGATCAGATAAGATGGGTTATAGTTCTGTACTAGGCCAGATTTGGCTCAGAAGCTTCTTGTATACACCATATGGAGAAGCTCAATTCCTCCCAGATTGCCAGATCTGGTCTTCCCATCTTTCCTCACCTTCTCTCCCCAGAAGTATGCATATGGGCAATGCATCTTAAAGAATCCCAATTACCAAAAACTCTTCAGCACTGTGCTGCAAGATTCTTCAAATGTTTCTCCATATACCTATTCACACTGTAGATGACTATGCTCAAATTATGTGGGAAACAAGTTTCCAAATTCTAAGAAAACAGCAATGTATTATTAACCTTAGAGTAGTGATGGTCAATGACAAGGTCCAGCCAACTTTATTACTGGCAGATTTGGAACAACACTACCAAAACCAAGCCAAAATGTTTTTAAAATAAATTTGGCAAAGTCTCATTGACCTGTGAGGCTTTCACAATGGCACAGTGCTTGGTAAAAACATGAATGGAAAGCTTGATGAGTCTTAGATTTCATACATGAAAACATTCTTCAAGAAAGCCATTCAAAGCTGTCTCAGTCCTGGTGGAACAGAGAAAGCACTGACTGTTATGTAAGGCTTCTAGTACCTTGCAGCACACTTGAGCGCACTAAGAAAAAGGCCAAAGAGATTTATTTTTGAAAGACTAGATCTGGGCAGACAGAAGAACAGAGATCATTCTCAAAAAACAATGCTTCAAAAATACCACCAGCAAGCCAATTTGCTCCCAAAGATGAAACTGTCACCATCTTGGACAGGGACTTAAGACAAACTCCTAACTCATTAAAGATTTTTTTCCCCCCTAAAAGTCTCCATCTATAACCATTAGCATTTTGATCTTACGAATCCTGCTCACTGAGGTAATGGCCACTTTCATAAGGCAGAACAACAAGATGGCTGTCCTGGGCTTAAAGAGAAGAAAGGAGGGAAAAGAAAAGAAAAAAAAAGAAGGCAATTAAAAGTATGATGTACTTCCCCAATATCCAGCCATCCCAACAGAAGTAAGGGAGGAACTGATTAGAAATGGACTGATGGACTGTTAGGGACAATTGCTTCCTTCTGTGAAAGCACTATAGCCTCTGTCAGAAGCGAATGGGAAAAATGGGACAGATCCATTCTGAAATCTAAAGCTCCCCTTACAGCAAAAGGGGATTACACTGGAACCTGGCACTCCTGAAATCATCCACATGACAAGAACAAGCACAGCAATCTCTGAAAAGTTTGAGCCTTGATGAAGGAATCAGATTCAGAATCTAAGGGGACAACTGTCTAGCTCAGCTCTGGAGCTGCAGACATGAGGCTGCAGATCTGCTGCTCAGAGGCTGACAAAGGTAAGGGTGATAAACAGGCTTACAGATCTATCCTTATATTTTAGCACCTATAGAGTGGATTCCACTGCAATACAATCTGACACTAGATTCATTAGGATCTACACTGCTAGCAAATTTTCAGACTTAACAGGGCAAGGAGATAGCATAGTCCATCTTCAAAGCTCTCAATAGGGTACTTCTCCCAGGCAGTATCTGTACAGCCTAAACTACAGAAAACCAAAGTAGTATAGAAAAATAAAAGATTAACTAGCACATACTGGAGAGACAGCTACAGAAATACTAATGCAGTTTCACAGCACTCATTGCTTCTGAGGGCAGAAGGAAAAGGGGATCTGCCCTGTGAAGTTGAAGCAGTTCAAGTTTGGTGTCAATATGTGCATGGATAACTACTGAGAGATCTTTTGGAATTAGACAGAATACCACATTAAAAAAATCAAAGCAATGACCAAACTACATATTATGTTTCTCTGTCAAACGCATATGAAGTTTAACCTACCATTACATTTTACTATTCATGCAGGTATGCATGAAGAAAATGGTGGTGAGAGATTCTTACAAAGCAACTATTTTATCACATGTTCATTTCAGACTAAAAGAGAGCTTGCACTCCATAGTTCACATTATATACTGTGGAGTTTAGAATGATGCCTTAATTATTACAAGAGAGGTAGGAGGGCACTTTCAGCTTTTTTGATTATTTCTAAGAATTTGATATCACTGCAACAGTAGATTATAACCAGCTTACATTTAGAAGAGCATTCCAACCTACTTGGCTGTTGAAATTGTAACTTGCAGTTATTTTCAGATATTCTAATCACACACATACTTGACCGAGCAGTCACCAGGGAAGGCATTTAAGACTGTCCAAAAAAGTGTTATGCTAACAGTACCCAATCTGATGATTTATCCAGTAAGGATAAATTAATGCACTTGCATATTAGTATGTTTACATTCACTGGAACCTACCTTGTGTAACAAAGTGTCTTCTTTTTTCAGGCTGTGCCTTATCCTGACCAGAAGCTGAAGAAAGAAGTTAGCAATATTTATTTTTGATCAGAAAAAATGGACAATATCAAGAGAATTCCAAAGTTTTGCACGCCATCTCACCCAAGATGTAATCATTTTCCTGATTCTCTCTTTTTCCTGTGGCATCGTCAATGCACATCCAGAGCTCCTTCAATAAGAGTTTTATTTTTTCTGTTAAAAGAAATATTTTCATAAATTGAGGAAAGCCTCAGTTATTCAGAGAGCTAAAAATTTGTTTTTGTTCTTAGTCAGAACACAGACACGACTACAACAAAGTGGAAAACACTAATTACAAAAATTAAGACAAGTAGCCATTTTAGCCTGAGAGGAAGAGATATTAGATGATATAAAGGGAATGGATCCTTAAAGCAAACTACATATCTACACAGCAAACTGAAGGAACGGCTGCAGAATGCTTTAGTTTTTCCTTATATAGTGAGGGTGGCAAAAAAGTTGCCGCAGCCGCCAGAGTAACAGCCACAGAAAAGCAGGTCTGAAGATAATATTAATGTAAATAAACAGCTTCCATAAGAATTCAGCTGATGCCAAGATAAATGGGGGAGGGAGTCTTTTATGAAGACAGTATTTATATCACTTTCCTTCTCTATGCCAACTCAGCAGTAACTTGTCTTAGTCTTATCAATGATCAACAGGACACAAATGTATCTGAACTGAGTATCAGGCCACAGCATTAGTAGATATTGTCTGGACTTCTAACAGTGTCATTGCTGAGGGATGCCAGACACCCTTGTTTCTGGAGCAGAAAGGGAGGGGTGGGGATCAAAAACCCAACAACATCACAGGGACCTCACTTACTTATGCCAAGACTCAAGTTCAACAATCATCAGATCAAACAATTGGCAAACGAGAATATCGGTTTTGTGGCAATTCTGTAAGCCAAAGACCACAACAAACTGATACTATCTTATAAGCAGATATTAAAAAAAAAAAAAAAAAAAAAAAAAACTTTGCACATAGGAAGAAAACATGCCAATTTCTGTATGACAGCTATTAATAATGCTCAGATTAGAGTTCAGATCTTAATTTTCCCATTTCACCAGAACCAAATTAAAAATTAAAGGATGAAATTGGGTTCCATTTTAGTACAATCTAAAGGTGGCAAAAAATGCACCGAGACACACAACCAGTGACAAGGTCTCTTTTTCAGAAAGGATCAGTTTTGGGTGACAAAATTCATATATATATATATATATATATATATATATATATAGCAAAGCATAAAGTAGAAAAGAGAGGTTTTTCTTTTATCTGAAAATTGCTTTCAAATTTTCTAGCTAATTGACAGAGTAATATTCAAAAGCATTGCCAATAGAGTGCAAAAATGCAAAAGAATATGCACAGTTGCTTAAATTTTGGCCTCTACCTGTCCTCAGCAGTTTAGATGAAGTTAAGGAGTTCGTTCAATTATGCAGTTGGGCTCAGATAATTTGTAGTGGACATTCCAAGTTGGCAGAAGAAAATTCAGTAGGATAAAAACAACTATTTCTACTGGATTTCCACCCCATTCAGACAAAAAGCCTCACATAGGAATGTTAACTGGGACAATGTCTATCTTGTGTCCTTCGCTTTCCACGTTTCCTTATAAACTCAGTGAGCTTCAAAGACGAAGACAATGGTATGGTTTATATTTTTCTCAGTGGTTGCATTCTGTTGCATAATTGCAAGTCAATCTGCCTTTCACATGCATGAGGCAGACCACAGTCATTTTAATGACACAAGCATCTTCCTTACTGCAAAACTGAGAACAGTCACTTAATACATTAGTGGCTATGTTCCTTAACCAGTGTAACATATTTGTATCAACCACATCTGCTCTTACAGTAATTTTGTCATCATTCTCCGTTTCCACAAATGCAACTCTAAGCACTCCAAAAATGCAATTTCAAGTAACACAATAAACTAATTTCCAGAAAAGTGACAAATTCATAATGGTTTATATTGCAGAGAGAAAGGTCTTCTAGAAATCATACCTTTGTCTATATCTGTTGTAAGATCTTCACCAGAACTCTGGGTCTCTGCATGTTTAACTACTGAAAAGAAAGAAGGGGAGGAGAAAAAGAAAAGAAAAAGTGTTCAAACTAAATATTACCATGCATAAGTCTGAAGGTAATCAAAGCTGAACACTTACTCTTTCTGCACTTCTCCTTAAGAATACCATCAAGTTTTCCCTGTTAAAATTAAAGAATGTTAAGCTTTCATGAAAAACATTTTGTAGAGTATCTATGCTTAATTAGCATGAGATCTAAATCAACATTTCAAATGGCATGCTTCATTTTAAGCAATAGAATATTTTCCAAATTTATTACTAGATTTGTTCACTCAACATCCCCCAAAACACAATTTCACTATTTCAGTATCTGCTTTATTAGTATGATTTCCTTTTTTTCCAGAAATACTAAAAGAAACCTCATCTACAAACAGAAAAGTCTTACTTGTGCCTTCTTTAGCTCCTTTTCAAGCCCCTTCTTTTCAGTTTTCAGCTGTCTGAAGTCTTGTGTATGTTTTGTTGCAGCCTCTTCAAGCAAGAGAACCAAAGTTCAAGTTAGAAACTACAAGAGCAGACTAATAATTTAAATAACATGGGTCATCAGTTTGCAAACCAAATTACCAGAAAAAAGTAAACAGTGTGAAGAACAAATCCATTGAAGTTATACTTTTGGCTCATTAAGATTTCAAGCTTTATGCATAACTCATCCATGTAAGTATGTTTTCTTTCACTACATATCTAGTGTTCTAAACAACTATAATACATGTATTACTTTTCTCACTTATTACACATGAGAATGAAGAGTGGGTCACACTGTAGCATATATAGTTCAGTGGCATATACTGTAGCATATAGTACAGTAGCACTAGATTAAAAGGGGCTAAAAAAATAAGAGGGAAGTGGAATGTGCCCCAGAGGGGCTTTGAACCAAAGGTGAAATTGTTTTACATAGCTCTGCAGATAATAAACACCACAGCAAACTGCATTAGATGGATGAGGATAGCATTTGAAACTTAAAAAAATTGAGAACAGTACGAATATCTCTAAAAGCCTAACAGAGACCATGGAAGGAGGCAAGTGGGTGGAAGTACACAGAACATATGCAGGGCATGGCAGGTAACTGGGAATTGAATGTGAGGTTTCTGGAAAATTCACAAGCCAGAGAGAAGCTTGAGAGAGATTCTGGGAGATCAGTTTGGTGACTCATGTGCAAAGGGCAGAGGAAAGAGACAGAGGGAACCTGTCTGCTGACCAGATCAGAGAAGAGAAGAGACAGTATTAACAGAAAGAGCAATAAGAAGGAAGCTCAGATGGTAGGCTGACAAAAAGCAATTTAGGACTGACATAAGCTAAAATATGGGTTCTGGGATATTTACTGAATACAGAGAACAAAACAGATTAATTAGTCTCTCAAACTTGACAATGCAAACTAACTCACAGTGTTTTGTTCTAGCTCTGCCAGAATTTATAAGTTTGGGTGTAAGAGGCTATAAAAATCCTGCTGCCATGTACTGGAACTACAAAGTTTTCGTCAAAATAAACACCCTGTACTTTACAGGACGATTTTAGGGGGTTCTAACATTAAGATACAAGCCACTCAGTTCACTGTGGCCAGTCAACAGCAATTCATTGTTCTAATGTCTGTGGAAATACTTTAAATTGTGGTAAGCACAGCTGTACCCAAGTGTGCCATGCAGGAAAATGCTCACCTTGCCAACTAGCAGTACAGCAAGGTAAGTATCAGAATACTTTATGCATGTCCACCTTCTACTAGCAAGAAAGGGGGGGGGGGAAATCAGCACCACGAGGCAAGTGCTTTATCTTTACTTAACAGGAAAAAAAAAATCCATTCCTAGAATCTTTAAATAAATCAGGAAACATATGTCAGCATCTCTACATACTTAAAAATGAATATAAACATGGCTAGAAGAATCCTGTCAAGATGGTTAGGGTGCTGGAGCACATGCCCTGTGAGGTGAGGCTGGTGAAATTGGACTTGATTAGCTTGAGAAGAGGTCCCCTCCCTTAGGAGGGACCTGATAGCAGCCTTTCAATACCTACAGGAGGCAATCAAGAAGACAGAGCCAGGCTGTGTGTGGTGGGAGGATGAGAGACAATGAGCATAAGCTGAAATGACAGGTTCCACCTGGCTATAAGGAAACTTTTTCCACCATGAGGGCAGGCAAGCAGTAGACCAAGTTGCCCAGAGAATTGGGCAGCCTCCATCTTTGAATGTTTTCAAGACTCAACTGGATAAAGCCTCGAGTAACCTGGTCTGATCTCATAGCTGACCCTGCTTCTAGGGGAAGGTCAGATGACCTCCTGAGGTCCCTTTCAACTTGATTTACACTATAAGCCTAAGACACTTGACTGACAAAATTTTGCAGAAGGGCTGACATAATTCAGACACTTTGCACAATATATGGTAGTGGCTTGCCTTGCTCCCAGGAGCCTCAGAGTTCTCAAGTAAAATCGAGACAATCTAGACCTTTCATAATTACTTCTTTGAATAACAAAAGAATGAAGAGATGGAAGACTATGGAAGATGAAGACGACAGCACTGTTAACACAGTATAGAGAGTTACCTTCCAGTTTCTTCACTTTTGCTTCCAGTTTCTTTCTCCTGTTCAAAAAGAAGACATTAATACATCATTGTTTGGATAGAATTATGTCATACAAAAAAAACACCATAAAACCAATCCAACAATTTCAGAGTAAATAGGTCCTGATTCTGTGAAGTGTGTTACGTAATGCCAATGCAGCCCTGAAGTTGAAAACGTAACTCAGTGGCATGCTGCTGACATTCTCACGTGCATCTGCTACAGATGCAGAGTTTGCTCTTCAATTAAGAAAGTCAGACCACTAATCTGGGTGCATGAAAACACCTTCAGTTACCTTACTTGTTGCTACAAGTGCATCCTGTGAAAACTGTCTTCTGTTTTTCGTATTTCTATAGAGAAACACAGAAAAGCTGGCCTCACTCCTTAAAAATAATTAAGTCTTGTTTACAGTCTTTAAGACTCAAGCAATAAGATAATCAGGAATAGCATTCAGGATCACTTATTCCTACAGCCTCTACTTTGGAATATACAAGTGTTTACGATGGATTAAATATATATATATATATATATATATATATATACACACACACACAACCTAAACAACAATTTAGACATTTCCTATCCCTCCTTCCATTCAAAACATGCACACTGAAGAAAACATAATAAACACTTCTAATATTTTTCTCCATTAAATCCCAATATCCCAGAAAGCAGTCTTTAAAGTTTTGTGCTAGGTAGAGGACTAGCCCAACAAGCAAAAGCAAGCAGAAGCTAGTGATGCTCACTGATCACTTTCATGAAGAGGAACACAGTTCATCACAGTAAAATGAACTGAGACTTACATCCTAAGCCCTTCTGGACTTGGAAGCTTTGATCATCTCTTCAGGCATGCACCAGGGTGCATCTGCAAACCCAGACTGAGAAGGGGCGATTGACCACCTTTGGGATGTTCAGTGGTCAAAGCATTTACAGAGTTAGAAGGCCCAAGAACATGGGTCCCTTAGCCTGAGCAGGTTCAAACCTACCTCTTCCTATGCTCAGAAAACTGCTTTGACAAGCCAGAGGTGGGACAATTTCACAAAAACTTCCTCAGAAAACATCTTTCCAGGAAGGGGTGGGGGGAGGGAGTTGAAAGGAAGAGTTTTGTTTCTTCCTTTTAAAAAAAATAACAGGTAATCAACTTATGTTTCCCTGCAGATTATGTTCTGACCAAAGTACAGAAGCACTGCATTTATAAATAGCAAATAACTTGAATAACTACAGGCAACCACTAAAATGCCTCCATTTATCATTGCATTGATATTTGCAGAACGGAATTACTTTCACAGGCAAAGTGGCATGCTGGCAAATTTCATCTGCCTATGCAAATTACATTAAGAAAGAAGCAAAATAGGAAGACATTACATTTAATTATCTGAAAAAGCAAGGCTTGCAGATGATGCATTTGGACACAATTCTTACACTATGCAGCTCAAACGCTTTCCAAAAAAGCAAATTATAGAACATACCTAAATTAAGAATTCTCACATAACCTTAGCTATGATTATCTATGAGTATTTGGATTAAGCAAACAAGCTCCCATCTGATCTTCTAGATGTATACAGGACTTCAGCTGACAGAGAGGTGAGTTAGTAGAAGCTGCATTCAGAAGCAGAATTAATACAGTGGTATAATCTAATCAAGCTACAAAAAACACTATGTCTGTATTTTTTTTTCCCTCCACCTTTTGAATATTACAAATACAACCACAAACAACTACCTGTCATGTTTACTTCAACCTTACAGAGAACGCGACCTTTTAATTAAAATGAACGAACTTAATTCTGAAACAGTCTTAAGTTTCGAGTACTCCACTCCTACAGAGGAGTTTTGAAAGATTTCATATCTAAAACATTAGCAGTGGACATGCTGGAGGATTTTTCTCAAGTATCGCACTCCTTGTAAGCTCAGAGAGGTAAGGGAATTGGCAAACTCAACTAGACAATGCCCAGAGCAACCTAACTAAAGCGGGCTCTGAGGAGCAGAGTGGATCAAATGACGTTCACAGGTCCTTCTACAATTTAATGATTGTAAATTAATATTCAGTTTATGAACTCATTAGAATTCTGCTTCTGAAGGAACTCAACTCTGAAATTACTGAACGTGTGTGACCTACTGCTTAAGATGGCCTCAACATCAAAGGTATGTGAACTAGCTATACCATAGGAGGGAAAAAGTTAAAATAATGGCCAGTGTACAAGGAAGGAAGGAATCACTAGTGGAGTCCCACTGGGATTTGTACTGGAACACATCAAAACTAAAAGCTGACTACAAAAAAAAAAAAGCAGAAGGGTCTTAGAATTCTGAGCAACTAGATAGCAAATGCTAGTGTTGATAAATACACATGGCAGAAAATAACCACAGATACAAACTCACAGCACCTGGCCATACATTAGGTGGTTCCACTTGGCAATTTTAAACACTTTTCCACACAACACTAAGAAGCCACAATTCCCTGTCACAGGTGATTTAGAAGCTAGGAGTACAACAGAGTTAAAAAGCAATTAGACAAAATCACTAAGAGTTGATCAAGAGCTATAAAATAACACAGGCATTTCCTACAGCTAAGGAAGCCCTAGAGCAACTGGTTACTGCAAGAACACACTGGGGGAATTATCGAGGCACAATTTGACAATACTCTGTACAATGGCAGCAAAAATGGCTTCAGCATTCTTGATGCCAAATCCCTCCTGTTCATTTTCAAACATGATGGACAACTCAGTGCCTGCTCAGCTGCTTCCTTAAAACTCTTCAACAACAACAAAAAATTGTTTTTAATGCAGATTACTCTGGCAGTATCACTTATATATCAGCCTCAAAGACTTAGCAGCACAACTGAAAAGGAGAGCAGCAACAAAAAGCCAAGACTAAGAACCACTTAAACCAGCACATGGAGAAACTACAGCTTCTTCTCCAATCTCATCTTGTTCTTAAAACCCTTCATTAAACACTCTCCAACAGCCACTTCAAGACAGGATACTAATTAATCTAATACAGCCTTTCAGAAAGCTTGCTACAAAATATAAGACAATTCTCCCATCAACTCCGTGCTCTAAAAATCTCACAAGCATAAAAGTCTCAGCAAAATGGAAAGCACAACTAGCAAGGTAGAGGAACAAGTTCTGTAAAGTCAGGGAAAGAAAGAAGGTGACAAAAAGTAAAAAAGAAAGTTATCACTCACGCAGCATCACTTTTTACTATTTCTTCTTTAATCCTAACATATTCCAGTTGACTCTCTTGATAGATCTTGAGAGAACTCTACAAAGAAAGAAAGCACAGTTAAAATATGTCCTTACAGAAGATAGAAAATAGATGGCAGACCTGTTCTAATGGAAACAACTGGATAGTCAAAAGATACATTCACTGAGAAAACAAGCGAGTTGAAAAGTCAGATTATATTTGTTCTTTAAAGGCACAAGTTCTGACAACAGCAACAACAAATCTCTGGAGCCTGTGCCTCCATCACTTATTTGGACAGGAACTCAAAGCTGAAGTCAAGAGCACAACTATACATTAAATCCTGCTTTTTCTGAACAGGTGCCATCAGGACCTCCACTACAAATGCTTGCTGAGGGAAGACAGTTTAAAGATTAAAAAACAGTGCTAACATAGAAGAGAAACTAGGCATAGTGACAGGACAAATGTTAATTCTCTATCTTATAGGGAGATTAAAAAATTACAAGAGTGAAAGGTTGGGGTTTTTTTCTTCCCTTGCCATAAGTAATAGTTAGTGTCTAATGAATACTTGTATTTGGGGGATTTGAAGTGTCAAAAGCTTTTCTTCTAAAGAAGACTAAATCTCAGCTAAGGGGTGGGGAGAGAAATTAAGGATAAACTCAAGGAGCTAAAAACAAAAGCATGTATTCAAAATGGTAACAGAGGCAAAACACTATTCTGGACAGATCCTCTTTGTCCCTTTTTCATTAGAATAGGTTATGGAGAATTCAGTAACCTAATAAGATTGGAATTGAAACCTAAAGGAATTTGAAAATATGCTTCTCCTTTCTCCCTAAATAACAGAAAATTAGAAAAAAATAAAATTTGATCACAAATCACAGAAACTACAAAGGGCTGAACTTTTTCCCTATCTAGATCTCACCACCATTTAATTAAGTTGACCTAAAACCAGAGCTGCCTGTTCTAAAGGGCTGGAAATAACAACCAGGATCATTAAGATGAGAGTTAAACAAACATAGTTCCTTCAATGGAAAAAGTGCAAGTTATTTAAATCTTAAGAGCACACCTTTTTCTCTTCCAATTCTGCTTTCAAAGAACCCAACTCTTCCTGACACTTTTCCAGAGGCAGGATTTTCTCTAGCATCTGCTCCACTTGGCAACGAAGAGCAGAGATCTCTCTGAAATGGGAAGTGTAATTAAAAACAAAACAAATCCATGGGTGTTTTAAAGTCCAAACTCAGCGTTCTGATTCTTCAGGCAACTGTTTGAGTATTTTCCTTTCCCTGATGGAAAAACGTTCTGCCAGATATCCAAAGGCTTTTATTATCTAAGTGATCTAATTGTTCCATATAATCTTTTACACTCAAAGAAAATTAAAGATCTGATTTAAAAGCATTAAATGGAGCATAAAGTTGGATGCAGGCAGGCTGCACATGTCACACAGTAGTACCTCCCAGCTGCCTACATTGAGATGCCAGGAATAAGTGTGTCCACATAAGTAGTGCTGTGAATGAAGAGCAGAGTCCAACTGTGGGAAGGAAAAGATATTAGCACAGGTACTGTGGAAGAAGGTTAGACAGTCTGACTCTGTTCCTCTCTGGGCCCCCCCCCCATTTCTCTCCTCATCAAGGATATCTTTGCAAATTATGGCCTAGAAATGCCTGAAGAAAAGGATCAGATGAAAAGCTTAACATAGACCCAGGGCAGCTGCCATTACAGTGAAAGGCTCCTAAAACTGTCTAAGACACAGTGAATATAGTAGATTTAAATAAACAGTTTCGTTTAAACAGGATTGTATTCTTTCTTACCTTTCAGCAAACCGAAGCTGTAATCTCTTGTTAAGGTAGAAATATACTGGTAAAATAGTTTACCATATTTTCCTTAAGTGTATTTGAATCCAATCCCCACTTGCAAAGAAATACAAAGTCATGCATTCCCTCCAACAGACAAAACGTATTAGAGAAACATTTCATTATATTTGAAGTGAATAAGCAGAGGCTCTAAAATAACATTAGAGTTTCTTCCGATGCAAGACAAAACTTGAGTCATTCTCAATAACACAGCTTTAAAATGGTCCGTATTAAGTCGTATGTTAGACACAGCCAGATCTCAAGTGCATTAAAGTTAACTCCAAAGCCCTATTTTCTGTAGAGTCTTTGTAAAGTCTATTCAGTCTGTTCATTACTACAGAGAGGCATCCTCTCTTAACTTAAATCAAAAAATCCCTCAAGTCCTCTTACAGAATTAGGATATCAAAATTTCACATACAAACACTAATAGAAAAACAAAGGATATCAGTGCATTTCTGTTGATACTCTGTCAGCAAACGACTGCAAGATAGAAAATAAAGACATTACTCATAAAAGCCAGCTGTATTATTCATTTTCTCAGCTGATTTGGACAACTACGTCTTAAGATACTTTTCCTTTTGCTTTACAGATAAATGCAGAAGGCATGAGAGTGGTCTGCAATTGCTGATACAAGTCAATATAACCATTTTGCTTCAGTAAACCACCACTGTGAGAAAACTATTAAACACTATTCTCCTAGATGCCATAAGAAGAGTATAGCATTTATTTTTATGTAAGGTATATAGTGAGACAAGACAACACCAAGAAAGGTGCTGTCCTTTGCTCAAGTTTTTATGTTTTTGAAGAACAGAGAGAAGAAAGGACATGAAAGAGAAGGACCATGACAGTTACTGCAATACAGAGAGGGTTGAATTACTTTCTCTTGCAAGAGTTCAACTTTTGCAAAAAAGAGAGGGGCTGAGCCACAAGTATCTAGAGAAGAGGCAATTCCCACATATGTGGAAATATGTGCATTGGCAGGGATAAAAGGGCACAAAGTTTGAAGGCATCAGAAGGAATCCATGCATCCACAGAGTGACAGAATTTTGAGGAAAAGGGTCTCAGTTAGACAGTGAGGGCTCTTTCAAATCCTTCCTGGAAACTGGAATGCATGACTGGAATTTAGACTAGCGAAAGCCAGATTGACATGTATCTGGGAAAGAGTACATGAGAAATAAACCATTACAATTGGGAGAGGTGGCAAGGACATCAGGCCACAGTATGGGGGTATACACACAAACATTTCTCCATACAACCATATATTGACRGTGATTGAGAAAGGGAAGGGCAAGCTATTACAGAAGAGAACGCAAACCACCAAGAGCATTTTAAAACACCACTGTTCTGATCATCACTCAGCCTCACTTTCACATATTCTGATATTTAACACCAGCAGCATTTCAGACATTAATGCTAAGACTATATTTTCTTAAAAAGGTTTGTATATGGCTGTGGTCAACTTTTAGTTCTCATACTACATTCTTCATGACAAATAAAAACAATCAAATCTCTTCAAAGAGCTTATTCTGCTACATATATAAGCAAATTATATAGCTGCACAAAACATCCCTGTTTTTACTACCATGACACAGACGTTTTAGGGCATAAACAAACAAGGCTTACAATCTAGATTTAAGAACTATTCCTGAAGAAGTTATATTATTTTGAGAAGAATTTAGTTTTTTTGCATTAATGAATATCTACTTTTCACAGAATCACATTTGCTGCATTTCTTTAAAAATTTAAGAGCAATAAAAAAGTTACACTTGTGCAATTGTACTTACTCTCCATCAATCATTTTTTGCTTCAGCGCTATTAATGCAGCTACATATTCATTTAAATTCTGTAAGGAAGAGTCTCAAGTTGGTAAAGAAGTTCCACCCCAGAAATAGTAGCATATGCTGTAAATACCCCCAAAACTACCTACAGTCATTAACTGCTCATGTTCTACACAGTGCAATAATCTGCCTTTTTTTCTAACTCACTCTTTCAGTGAAAAAGTTACTAATTGATTAAAAATACATTCATATTTACATGCATATACAAATGCCTGTAAAGAGTGCAGACTCCACAAGAATGATGAGGCTATACTACAAGAGTTTTTAAAGCTTTGCCTTTACAGCAAATTATATACTAAAAATTTCCCCATAGCTTTCTCTTTCAGATTCAGATTAAGCCTTTGCAGAATATTCCCAATAAACAGTATCTATTTGGTGATTTTCCCTGCTTCATAATTCAAACTCATTCTAGGCATGTCTGAAGACCTTTCTCTCATATAAGAGGGAACACATTGTCCAGGCTGTTATACTGCCAAACCACAAGCACTCCTAAGGGCACTGAAGGAACTGCATTTCCCCGGGAACCTACATTCCCCCGCCACAGCGAAGCAAACTCAAAAGGATACATCTACGGCACATGACAGAGTAGAAGGAGGTCACTAGCAGATCCCTTCAGCCATGCTGCAGAGCCTGGGCTGCAGGGAGACAAACTACTCTTCTGCCAGATATGCATAGCCTTTCGCTCCGTTAAAGCTCGCCGCGGCCGCTCCCGCCGCAGCCCTGCTCGCCGCACTCGCTACCCGAGCTCCCGCTGCGCCGGCGGAGCTGACCGCGGCGCCCATCGCCGCCTGCCCGTTAACGCCCCGCGGTCGCGCCCGTCAGCAACAGCCCCCCAGAAGCTCCAGAGCCGCCCAGGCAACGACCCGCTGCTACCTGCTGCAGAAGCCCGCAGTTGGCGCAGGCCGCCGCGGCTGCCGTCCCCGCCGGCGGCAGCGGCGTCTCTCCAGGCATCATAGTCGCCGCCGCGCCCGGCGCCCCGCACCAGCCTGGCCGCTGCCACCCACCCGGCCCCGACAGTGGGGCAGGGACGGGGCAGGGGCTCGGCCCAGGCATCGCACACCGCGCCACCGCCTCTGCGAGGGCCCAGCTCTCCACCTCCTCCCCGAGGGTGGCTCTGTCACTGCCTGACGAGCGACGGAGGAGAAGGCGCTGGAAGGTATCCTCTGTCGTGGCCAGTGCTGAAAGCGCTCTGTGAGCGCCGCCTTGTCACAGGCTAAGAAGCAGCTTCCCCTGCATCTGCCACCTCCCGCTGCGGGTAGCATTTTTTCCTGACACGGGCACTTCCTTCGGATGCCGCTCCAGTGCTAGTGCGGCGAGAGGAAATCACGGGTACGAAGGCCGGCTTCCCACAGCTTTTCTCGCCTCTCGCGAGAGGCCGGGCAGGGTGCCTGGGGCGGTGCGGTGCATGCTGGGACATGGAGGCCGGGGGGCGCCGCGGAGGCCGGGGAGCGCCGCCGAGCCCGTGTCGCTGCTCGGCCGCGCCGCGGGGCCCTTCAGGCGCTGCCCCCCGCCACTGCTGCCGGGCGACAGCTGCGCGTCAGTCTCAGTCCCGCCGCCCGCGGTTCTTGGGGGTGTCCGTGGGGCTTCTGCTGCGCCCGGTGGGAGGGGAGGCGCGCCGCTGAGCGCTGGTGGGGGCTGTGGTGTTGATGCCTTCGGCTCTTGTGCAGGGGAAAGCAGGACGGTGCTGCCTTTCTGTCGTATCGTGTTGCCGATAGGCATGGCTACACTTTGCTGCTGCTTTTCTAGCACCGCCAAAGTCACAGCATGCTTAGGCCGTTATAATTGGCGGTGTAACACACATTTGTGTTTCTTAGGACTGCAGAAGAGAAGGAGSCAGGCCCTTACCTACGAACAGAAGCTCTGTGAAAAGAGCATCGCCAGTGGTCATTCACAGCACACAAGCTGTCACACACACGCACACACACACACACCCGTGGCATGTGTCACCCTCAGCTCACCATCAGTGGCTGAGGCAGTACTGATGACGGGTGCAACCAGAGGCTCTGCAGAGGAAGTGAAGAGGCCCGACCATCTTCACGGGATTCAGTGCGACAACACCAAACCTGCCCTGTGGCAGCCTCAGCTGTGTAGCAGAAAGGCCTAGTACGATAAGTGTGAGAGAAATTCATGAGTCCAGCACCACGTTTCCTTTCCATGTACTCCCCAGAAAGCTCTTGTATAAACGAAGGGTTGAAGGCCGGGATGATGAAGGCTCTTTGGGATGTCTTTGGCTTTAGTGTTTGAAGCATAATAGAACAAACAAGTCTCCAGCCAGGACAAACCTCAGGCTGATTTTTCATCATCAGAGAAATAAATAAGTTTATTAACTGGAGAAATTGTTAGTGACTCTGGTTACTCATGAATAATGGCACTTCCTTTTTTTTACACTAGTAAAGAACTCCGAGTATGAAGTTCTATTTCATAAAACGATGTGTAAATGCGGAAAGAAAGCAGGAGAAATACTGACATTAACAAAAAACAAGATGTGAACTAACAGAATGAAATTGCCAGAAATAACTCTTGCTAGCCAGAAATAGCAATTAGAGGGTAGAACATCACATTATGAGCAACTCGAAAGCAAAAAATCTACATGTTGGATTTGAAGCAAGCCCCTTTGACTAAAAGGTGCTTGAGTGATAGGAGGCAGGTGCTTGCAGACTAGGCCAGCAGTCTCCAAACTGCTCCTCTCTTGGGGTCTGTGCAAGAAAATGGAAACTGTATTTTGGTGGACTGTGTCACCCATACATTCTTACAAATAATACAAGGCAGTTTTAGGCTTTCATCAAACTGAAGTTAATGAAAAACACCTACTTATTTCAGTGGATTTTGGTTCTTGTTACACTTCTGAATTACAGTTTTCCAGAGAAATAACTCAAAAAGTGGAACATTTCAGCTAACTGGGGTATTTTCAGCTAGCAAATTTTGGTTTTAGTAAACTTAGTTCAAGTGCTCTTGACAAACAGAAAATTTTCGCACAGTAAGGCTACAGTTACATATTATTCCTGGATTAAATAATTTCATCCATAGGTGGGGAAGCACTGATTCTTTTGTAAATATAAATAAAAATCTAAAATAAAATATTTGAATAAAGTAGATTGATTTAAAACACCAAAACATAAGGAAACCAGGCCTGCAAAGAGTAATGTGGAAATTTTACATAATAAGCAGTGAGGAACATCGATAACAGAACAAAAATCATATTTAAGATTTTTGGGGAGGGCATGGGGGTGAGGAAAACTATTAAGGTTAGGTGATTTTCTTCCACTGGAGCATCACAGGAGCTGTCTTCAGAGCAGTCAGGAGAAAGGGCAGTATTTAGACTGAATGTTGACCTCTAAAAGTACTCTCAGTTTGGGGCAGCAACACTGAAGAGAGTAAGAAAGTTTGCTAATCTGATCTATTGGTTTACAACATCTAATTTTTACAGATCAGTCATATGATTTCGGATAAAATGGGCAGGACTTGGAAGTACTTCAGACAATCTAAATTAGATCAGCCTTGCCTGCTAGATAATATAAAAGGAAATCATCTCTGTTTTTCAGTTTCCTGAAAAATTCTGTAGAGCTAATGCTCACCACATATTTTGAGATACTCAAAATATGTTTCTGAAAAAGTGAGAAGGCATTTCAAATGTATGTTATTTTGGTGTGTCTAACCCAAAAGGCATTGTGCTGTGGTCCAGAGTGGGAGGGATCAAAGTCTATGGTTCACCAAAACATCCAATAAACAACAGGTACCTGAATCCAATTCGAATTTCACAGCATTTTATATTTCATTTAATGTTTTTGAATGTTAGATACATCTCTATTAAGCTGATTTTTCTTTGAAGGTGTCAGGAGGCCAGTACTCTCTGACCAGCTTTTTAGATATTCCACAAGCAGAGGGTTTAGTGTTGAATACCAGATTTTCTCATTTTAAGTTATTTGACATTACACAGGATTTTGATTTAGCAGAGTGATATAGCAATGCACTTCAGTCACAATAAAAGTACAACTTCCTCTTAGCAGAGTAGTTGCAATATATAGTTGAATCACAATACAAATGTGATTCTCATTTTTGGTCTCTATAATATGCTCACCATCTGTGGCTATTCACTCAACCCCTGCTCAGGCTTTGGGCCTAACACACAGCTCATGCTAACGCCTGATGTATGCTGGGAGCAGCACCACTGGGCTAACGCAAGAGCAACACGTACACCAGATACTCAAGGACATGAAGAAGAAGGTCTCCTATCCTTACAATTTTATACGTAACTGCTCATTAACACCAGATAAGACCAAAAGTCTTCAGAATTGAGCAAATTCTTGCCCAGTAACTGAAATGACCAATATGAATAGTATAAACCAAACTTCTGAGCTGGAAGGTACAAATATGCGAGCTCACCCAAACACAGTATGAAGCGGATCCATCAGCAGCCAGACTGCTGAGGCTCTCATGCATCCCAGTGCAATTAAGGGGACATCCTCATCATGATGGAGAAAGAAGGATGAGCATGCTCACTGTTAGCTAGGTAACTATTTTGCTCATAAATTTTGCTCTGTTGGCTAGGTAACTATTTTGCTGCTCATAAAAAAACAAATTTTGCTCACACAAATTAGTGAATTAATGAAGTAATTAACTAGAGAATTTTCAATTTAGGCTAGTCTATTCAAAAGGGATTGAGCCCTTGTTTGCCTTTTACCTAATGAGCTTATGAAATAAAGTTTGATTCACACAGTACATTGTCCTGTAAATTGGAGAGGTCACAACAAACCATGACACTTACAACACTGTCTTCAAAGCTCCTTTTGTCTGTTGTTCCGTTTTTATACTTTGTGTTGGGCTGAGCTTTGTATACACGTATTATCTGTCCTTATTAGACAAGAGTATAACTGATTTTGCAAAGGAAAGCTTATTTTTACAAAAAAACAAACAGTGGATTTCTTCTGAGGGACTAGCAGCTACAATTGCAATAAAAGGATTCATTACTCTATTGCTGCTTTGTTTTTAGAAACTGCAACTTCCAGCAATTTCTATGTTCATCATGACGTTATGATTTCTCAGTCTGTATACTATGAGCTCAAAATATCTCTAGCTGTCATCTCAATTTTCAGGAACAAGAGGACAAGGTCAGCTTTTATTTTTTCCAGCTATGTAAGAATTCCTTTGGCAAAAAAAGGCCCCAAAAACCTGTAGCCACCTAGAAACACACATTTCTGAGCTAAGAAATTGCTATCTGACAAGACAAATAACCTGCAATGAAGCCTTCATAGCAATCACATTTTTGGATGCTTAATCCATTGTGCCCAGGTTTGGACTGTCTCCCAGATTTTACATACATGGTATTGTTGCTAGCTCAAAAATCATGGGTCTAAAAAAGCATGCTCTAAAAAGCATGAAGTTGGCTTAAAAATCATAATATATTCTAAATCAATATATGAGCCTTTTCTTTTTTAAAGCTATAGGGAAAACTATTCCAAAATGTAGCTTCAAAGAGTAAAAATACATTTTTTAAGATATCTGCCACACTGGCCATCCATTTAAATGCTGTGAGAGTACTTCCCTTTCCTAGCAATGGAAGATACCTTGAATGCCCCAATAGACCCTATCATTGAAGATTTCCCTCACACCCAACTTTCATAGGCTCTCTGGTGCTCTTCTTTTATGTCCCATCTACCTCTTTGAACCATAGAGCAGGAGCAATTTTGCCCATGAACCTGCCTTCAGTTTCATTAAAATCAATGATGGTAACTAACTTTTTTGAGAACAGCTGCACTTCTGTCTGTGGACAGGGAGAATTTTTGGTAAGTGGTAATCAGCTTGCTGGCTGCAGCCCTTCTGATAACTGTGACACACAGCAGCCATTTTTATAAAGGAAAATTCACAAGATGACAACTTTCACCTTTCAAGAAACAGGCCCCCCCTTGCCTCCCCTGCTTAGCAATAGTATAATAAGAATTGGTCACAGGTGGGTAGGGCTTAGGAAGTGGCCTTTTGTTGTACTGAATCACTGAATCTCTTCCAAGTATCCTTACAAACAGGAAAAGGATCTAGTTTATGCCTTTTATATGAAACTGTTACTGAGTAATATAAAGTTTTTGGAGCATGGACCAGCATGTTGCCTTCCTTGGTGAGTGCCTAGACCATTTATTCTTTATTCTTCCCTTCTCCTTCCTTCTCCTTTAAAGTAAGGAGTAATGAGATTTCTTTTTGTGGTGTTTACCCAAAGAATCTTGCCTTCTTTTCTGAACAGCTAAATGTTTTTCACCTCCTTCCTTCCCAATCCAGAATAGTCTCTAGACTATTGATCAGAATACTAAAAGCAGTTTAATCTTAAAGAAAAAAAGATTTACTGACATAATAACTATTAGATGGAACACTTTAAAATTCTCACACTACTATTTGTACTGGACATGACTTTTACTAGGACATTGAGAGAACAAGATCCTCCTGTGTCCCTTTATGATAATTTCAAGGACCGTATGAGTTTGTATTTTATCCTGTATAACTAGGACATACATAGGTAATAATTAGCAGATGAATATGAAATTTAAGAGACTTGATCATAATCTCTTTCATATGGAAGTAAGTAATGATTTTAGTTGGCTGCTTGCATGATTGAAATATGTATAAGATCAGTATCAAAATTATTATTTTTACTTTACATTAAATTTTATATTAAACCACTGTCAAGACTATCACCTTAACTGAAATCATTGCCTTAAACTATATTTCTCCCTGAATGCTTCAACTCCTCCTTTTTAGATTTATTTCCTTCTATTGAAAGGCTATTGCTGTGATCAACATACACCACTTAACTTCACCAGATAGCCGAAGAGTCTTGAAGTTGCAATTTTTGCAAGAATATCAGTATTTTGTTTCTCTGCCTCCTTTCTCCCCTGCCCATATATTGTATTTTTTTACTTGTGCAAAAACTACATTTAGTGAGTTTTTCAAATGGCTGTTGTCATATGTCGTCAGAGGCAGTTCCACAACATTGAACTACCTGCATGTCTGCACTTTTAAGTTTTCATTCCTCCTTATTCAAGCCCTTGTAAGCAAATAATCAGTCATCTGTTCAGACTGCTAAACATTAATGTTTTGGAAGCAGATAGCTGCATTAAAAGGGAATGGAAATGAAGGGAAACTTGTGAATTAACAGTCTCTAATGCAGTTTAATCTCTGTGTGTATTGTTTCTGTCAGAAATGAATTACCTTTGAAACACTTTAGAAAAGCAAACATTTGCCTTTGCAAATGAATGTTTGGTTCTAAATGGCAGGAATGCTAAAAATAGTCAAAAAAGATATTCTCTGGCACATAAAAAGTTACATTTCCCCCATAGCAAATGACCTGAACCCTACATGTTGCTACCTATGTGCTCTGAGTATTTTTTCCAAGAACACGATATCCCTAAGTAAAAATGCATTTAGTATAAGTTTGTTCATCAAGTGATATTTTCTACCTCCTTGGTAATGATTATGAGGAAGTTCTTTCTTAAATAAGGAAACAAATAATACTTTCACAATTTTTCCCCCGCTTCTTCCTGGAAGTAAATGCTATGAGATCATGCAGGTTTCATCCATCTTTGGAAGAGAATATTTTACATATATTGCACAGATGGAAGCAGCAAAATAGGTCTAGTGCTACCAGCTGCTCTGCCAATTTTCCAGTAATTTTCTCCCAAGAAAAAGCTTAAAATACTGAATTTCTCCCTGGAAAAATAATTTTACTTCATAGCTGCTAATTAATATTTTTTAAGTACCATATCTCTTTCATGTTCCATTTCTTTTTCTACAGTACTGTACTTGACAATGCTATACATAAAAGGAAAGGATCATATGAAGAGCAATTTAAAAGTTCAGTAAAAAAGGAGGCCTAAATAACTATTACTGACATAAAACATACTAAAAATACCTACACAGATGTGATGGTACAGAGGTAACTTAAAATCTAGGAGTTGAACTGATCACTGAGAATTCTGTTGTGAAGTCTGGATCAGGTAGAGATTTGCTGTCACACTTCAAAAAAACAACACCTTTGTCTTTTTGTTTCCTTTGTGCACAATGGGGAAAGAAATTATATATCATGCATGAGTATTGCAACGTTTTTGACAATGTGAAGTGTATAGGAGCTGCTGTTCAAAAGCTACAGTGTTACTGACAAAGCGCATGGAGAAAAGCCATTTAGTTTACAATAGGACATTAAGTCCAGGCACAGGACATTCTAGGGAAGGCAGAAAATTTAATGAAGTCATGTTTAGAACCAGATTCCTGGAAAGTGGCAGGATTTCTATCAGAATGTCACATCTCATTTTGTACTTTTCCCTTCTTTTTAGGTAATTGTAGCACAAAAAAACTTGACAAGGTAGCAAAGTATGTTCTGAAGAACAATTTTATAAGCAGTAAGAAAATGGTGCTTTTTTTTTCATAAAGGAAAAATGATACCATTTTTATTTATTTCTTCAGAATCCCATATATATGTTTTTTATAGCTTCCTAATATCCTTAAATATTGTGGCTACTCAGAGTGGAAGCCATCCACATGCAGAATGTTAGCAAAACTCCTTTGATACTCATTAGAGAGATGAGGCACATTGTAGAATGTACTTCAACTGACCTATTTTAGAGATGTAAAAGAGAGAGGGTGGGATGAATCACACACCATAAAAATACCTTTTTCTATCCATTGATTTATAAGAATCTAGAAGACAACTTCCGATGTAGATACTTACACTATGAACATCTACATGTGAACACATGAATCCCACTGTAATGTCCTCTTTTTTTTGTTTGTTTGTTTGTTTTTGTTTTCTCTATTGGTACCTTTAACAATAGCATCAGGAATTTCATTTGCAAATGCTCATTTATTTTTCTGGCATAAAATGTGACTGATAACTTTATGTTCATATATCAAAAATATTCCCTCACACAAGAGCAACTAAAATAGCCAAGGTACTACTGTAAAGCTGAAAAAATTTTTTTGTTTTAAACTACATAGCCAGAATAAAAAGAACAAGCTAAATTTATGTTCTATAACTAAATGAGTGCTGCATATGTAGTTCCTAGCTAAAAATTATTTTTAGTTTGTGTGTTACGTTCCTGCTGCTTCTGCACTGGAGAGTAACTGTGCCTTCTCAGGGGAGAGCAGATTCCAGGGACTGCAGTGTATGGCAGGCAGAAAAGAATGACAGCAAAACTCAGGTGAAAGACATAAAACATCCTAGGGAACAGAGAGGAGTGTGCTATAACAAAAAGGCATTAAGTTCACAAAATATAAGTCTGGAAGCAACAAACCCACCTTCAAGGCCACAGTGCATGGGGAAAGCACAATTTATAAAATTTTTTATTTGTGTTCTGTCTAGTGTTCTAATTGATATTTCAATAAAATCTGGATTTTTTGAATTTGAAGAAGTCTTTTCACCTTTTGGGGGAGCTTACTGTAAGGAGATGACCTAAACCTCAAAATTTTGGCCACCTCAGACACCTAAGTCATGCAGTTTCATCACTGAATGTGATTAGAATTATTGAAAATGCTGAAAATGCATCAATCTGATGAGATTATTCAGAAGGGGGCTCAACTGTTCTAGGACCAATGATGCTAGGTCTGGAGCTTTGTTGATCAACAATCACATCCAGTCTGGATCATATGTGAGCACAGCATTAACAAGAAATGACAATGATTTTTAAATATGTCTGAATTTTTACTAACCAGTTTTTCTTTCTTGCCTGTTTTCACTGACTGCAGAAATGAAATAGCTTGAATCAGATAAGCTGCAGCATTCTAGATGTACAGGTGGCTGACTCTCAAGGTTTTGTATGCGCTGTCAGTTTGGTGCAGCAAGTGTTTTGCTCTTTATTCCCTGGTCAGCTGATACGCTGTATAAATACAGACTAACGTGCTCCAGAGCTCTCACCTGGAGTAGAGGAACTAGATCATTTTAAGAGGAAACCATGGCACATTTGAGAAGATCTGCTTGGTGTCATTCTCACTGCAGGCAAGCGTGCAATGTGAGCATGTAATATGTGAAATGTAGCTCCCTCCGTTCTGGAGAGCCCGGTAGTGTTTTCCCTGCCAACCTCTGATAAACATAAGGCCAGAAATGTCTTCCCACTTTGCCTTGGCTATATGCCCTTGGTTGTTCTGTGAAGTCACACAACCCATGGGTCACAAAATAGCCATCTCAAAATTTTGGTCCCTTGCCTTTCTGTGTTTTCAGCTACTCCTTGCTCGTGCTGGCTGCATCCCTTCTTAGCCAGTCTCAATGACAGACTGCTGCAGAGAGGCACAGATCACCAGCAGTCTTCTCAGGGCACTGCAGTCCCCTCAGAGCTTTCCAAAAGATTTTCTCCATGCCACTGCCCTGGAATGCAAACCATATATCATATCCCTGTCCTCCACTACCAAGTAGCTTTCCAGTTCAAAGCAAAGCAATCTTACAACTATTTAATAAAAGTGGAGGTGAAGAAAAATCTCCTGAAGATACAGTCATGACATGAGAAAAGAGGCAGAAACATACATATGTGGAAAAGCTACAAATTCCAGACAACACCTGAGATGCATTATATGGGATCACCATGTCAGATATCCTGTGAGCATATCTGGTTTGACAGGATATGTGGGTAACAGATACTCCATAAAAAAGACAAAGACAACAGACAAGAAAAGTAATAAATCAAACACCCAGATACACAAGCCCTAGTCAGCAGGAGATTATAGAGACAAAGACCAGAACTCTTAGTTCACTAATTAATGGCCCTTTGAAGGAACCATGCAGACATGACCTTGAGCTGATGCAGCCAGAACTTTGTAACTGATGAGAAGGAGGGAAATAAGATTATCATGGGTCTCACAGGAAAGAGCAAATTTATTATGGGATATTTGTGGAATTGCATAAAACTTACTGCAGGGTGCTTCAAGGGGATTGTGGGTATGTGTGAATCTTATGGGTGCTTAGGGGAAGGGCCAAAGGCAGGGAAGTGGAGGAACAAGCATTGGAAAATGGAGAGAAGAGGGGATAAGAGAAGAGGAGCTGATCACATGTAAACAAGCTGCTCATCTGGCCAAGTCCTGGACCTGATTTACTGCAGTCTATCCTATTCTCTTTAATTAAACTCTATTCCTAACAATTTTCTGCATAACTTTGCTCTCTCTTCTGCAGGGGGTGGGGAAGGGGAGTGTAACTTGCTAGTGAACTTCAAACTGAATTAGCCAGCAAAGAGATCAGAATCTGAGAAGACTCAAGATTAGAGCTCAAGACTGGATAAATGGGGCCCAGGGTCTGAGCATGGATTCTAGACAGACTTATGGTCTGGTCTAGGGTTTGAGGGACCTGTAGATGTATGTGTATGTGTAAGATGAGTGAATGTGCACAGAAGTTCTGCTAGAAAACTTCAATCAAGCTGGAATACCCAGCAAATAGGAGGAGACAAGCATCTGGAAAGACCCAAGATCTGAGCTGGAGATTTGGTAAATGGGGCCCAGGATCTGGGCATGGATTCTTGGTGGACTTAAGAACTGGTCTAGGGTTTGAGGAACCTGCAGATTCATGTGTGCCTGTGGATCAAGAAAGTGAGAGTATGTGTATATCCACTAGTAAACTTCAGTTCTGATCAACTAGAGAGGAAGAGCAGGATGGGGCTATCTGAGTTTTTCATGTGTATGTGAGTGTTGTTTGTATTTATGTGGCTGTTGGTAAAGGCACTGTTCTCTGTGCTGGTCTCTGTGACCAGCCACGTGTACAGTGTGTGTGTTTATCTGTATCTTTGGACCATATGCTCAGCTTTGTGACCACCTGGACCAATAGCAGATGGAAGAGGAGAAATCACCTGGCTCTTAAAGTCTACTGCATTCAGACTGCTCTTGACAATGTCAGGTTGTAAACTTTGACCTTAAGATGCAGGAATGAGGGAAGGCAGAGTATGGGCAGCAGTGTAGTGCCTTGTATGTTTTCAGTCACTTCAAAAGACTTGCAGGCCTGCAATCCTTGTTTCCAACAAGAAATTGATTCCCCAGAGAAAGGGACATGGGAACTTGAGGCGGAGGGCAACCAAGGAGCTTCTGCTTAGAAGCACTTTTCACATGCTCTGGAGCAGCCAGGACTGATAGCTGGATCTGTTGGAAAATCTCCACCTCAAATATTGGTGCATCAGCCCCCCAAGAGAACTCACAGGCAATTCTCTGAGGCCCATAGGGACCTAGAGAGCAAGACAGAAGAGAATACAGGCGAGACTCCCCCTCTTGTGGGAGGAAGTCAAACTCTGCCTAGCCTTGAGCCTCCTGCTGCAGAGAGTGGTTGTGATAGCCTCTGCTAGAAAGGGCCAACCAAACCTTATTACTTCTCCCTCTTAAGTAATCCACTCCAGTAGCATCTGGATGCAGGAGTCTGTATAACTGTCTTCCCCCTAGAGGAACTCTTTGAACCACTCACTGTAGGAGTACCCACTACTGTAAACAACAGTCCAACTTCACAGCCCTCTGTAGGCAATTGTCCAGTCAGATGCACAAGTAGGAAGAAGCAGAGGACACATTGTACACTCTCAGGCTGTGCCATGTACTTTATTTTGCTGGTAATAGTTTTATTGCACTGTTTAATGGTAACCTTGGCACCTTTTCTGCTGCTTCATTTGTTTGAGCATGGTTTTTACTTTTTGATTGTTTTTAGCTGTGCTGGTATATGTCCTCATTTGAGACCATTATAGTTTCTTCTACTTGTATTGACCATTTTCTTCCAGCAGATGTAAACCAATGAACTGATAGTTTATTGTTAGCTACTATATTCAGTCAGAACTGGTGTGACCCTCTCTCATGTTTTACCTTCTTTTGTCTACAGCTGTGAGCAGTCCCTTGGGAGGGAATAACATAGGACAACAGCATTACACATTAGAAACCCAAGTGCAAGAACAGATGTGAGAAACCCAAAGTGGCCATCAGCTATAATAACAGGAAAAAAACAGGCTGGAATGTTATATGAATAATAGGAGAAGAGACCATACAACTAAGGTAGATTGGACCAGCTATGTAGACTGAATAGTATGCTGACAAGTACTGCTGAGTGATGATGATGGGGGATGCCAGAGGTTAGAATACCTCAGCTTGAAGACTGAGTAGGGATTTTGGCTGGGTCAAGTGCAGGATGAGTGTAGATTGCCTCCAGATGAATCACTGGCTTTATCTCTAACTTAGCAGAAATAAAATTAGGCTCCAGGGAGAGAAGGAAAGACTTACAACCTGTACTTATTTGCAGATCAAGTTCTCTTAAACTTCAGGAAGCAGACATGGTTGGCAGGATGTCCTCCTGGTCCTGTTAGAAGGCTTGGTGTACAGGCTGGGAGATTTGCTCAGCATTCCCTAATCAGCACAGTTCCACTTGGGAATCCTGAAAGGACAGAGAAGCCCTCTCAAGTGTAGATTCCCTTTTGCTGATCTCCTGGCACAGGCAAGGAATCTCAAGCGAACATCAGCTAGTAAAGACATTTCTTAGAGTACAACAGGACAGACGAAAGATAGCTGGAATTTCTCATTATTAGTYGCTAATGAAAATGATCTACTTAGGGCAACTCCTTCTACAGGAGCAAGAGAACAAAGCAAACAAGATCATATAAAGCCATGTGCACTGGGTAAGAAGAATAGCATGTCTTTTGAAAAGACCCACCAGTGAGAAGATCCTCTCATTCTGTCACATTGTTTCCTGAAGAAATGAAAGATATGCAGTCACGTGATATGTGTCGTCCATTCCCTCCTCCCTGAAAAACTTTTGATGTGTACTGTGGGACAGGGAGCTCCTGTGGAAATAGTGATCTTTCCCTTGGTAGCATACAAGCTTCAGAGTTAAATTTTCCAAAGGAAATCTTAAGAAAAAGTATATCCTAAGTTTCATTTATTTGAACCCGGAGTACCAAAATTTGGATCCATTGCATCTATGTAGTCCCCATGGACCAAGCATGAGAGAAGCTTTGGTGCAAAGATGACAGCTCCAAAGCAAATGCTAAGAAGTGGATCTCAAAGAGTAATCTAGGCAAGAGGAGGTGGCTCTACCATAAACCACAACATTCCACATGCTAAAATACTCAGGAGGACAGAAATCAATACTGCTGAAGAGACTGGTGTCAGCTGTGTAAAATGTAGACCTATAATTTAATTTTATTTCTAGTAATCCTCAGTATAGTATATGCCATTGTATTAGATAATACAGGTTGCTCTCTGAGGTGATTTTTTTTATGGCTATTTACCTTATGAATGACAATTTCATAACTGGAAAAGAATGTATCCAATGGGAGGAAATTTTATATTAGATCTCATCTTAGCAGGCAAAAAGGGTCAGACAAAAAGGAAAAAAGTAAAAATTGTAATTTATACATGTTGTTTAAAAAAAGTTTCACAAAACTGAAAAACATTATGAACAAAACCAGGTGAGAGGAAGGCTTCAAACAAAAAATCAAAAAGGATAGCCACACTGATTTCATCATTGTATTTAAGTATTGTATTTATCAGAAAAATAAATTCCCATAAAATTACCGATTTTTTAAATTCTATTCCCATGACAGAAAGCAGAAAAGAAGAATTATTTGCTTGCATTAGAGCTATTGGTCCTGAACTGTTTTTACTCGCACGAAATGTAGAATCTACACAAGTAAAGAAGCCCTCATTGTGGATTCAGTGCTAGAAATAAGACACTAGTTTTGATGAGGCTGTTAGGGGAAAACTGAAGAATGAGGCATTTTCTTCTGAAGCTGTACACTGATCCATAATTTATTATCTTGTTTCACTCAGCAATTTTAAATTAATCTTAGTGTGATCTACACAAAATATCTCAGTCTTGAGCATCACATAAGAAGACTATCAATCAGGCTTGACCACTGAAAAGAGACCAGTGAATTTGTTTTGTGTGCTCCAATTTCTATGAAGCTCAGATGAGAGCATCAAACTTATCTATTTTACCTAGAGCAATCAGCAAAGAAAGCTAAATTTGAACTGGATGAAAAATTAATACAATATTCTTCTCAAATTACTTCTACTCCATATTAAAACAAAATATTTAAAGACTTGCATGTTATGATGCTCTTGAATCTCTATTTTAGAATAAGCACAGGATTCATATTATACTTAGAAATGCTATGCAGAATTCTCAGTCCTTTGGAAGAGGGGGCTAGGATTTCTGGAAATTATCCTTATGGCCTTCCAGTCATAGGTTTCTAAATCTGGCAAGATTTCCAGTGTAACTGAAATTGTCTTTGGGGAACAGTAGTTACTTAAAGCTCTGCTTCTGCAGACAATACAAGGAAACAAGTTTTGTTGTTTGTTTTTTTTTTAGGATGAGGGGGTGTAACTCTTACAAAAAGGCTGTTCTTTTTCCTAGCTAAAATTAGTGACATTAGTTATGAGAAAAAATTTAGATTCTTACTGCATTTTTAAAACTAAGATAATGTATTCAAGCACATCCAAAAAGTTAGTTGTGTAGGATGATAGCATTTGGACTGTGCAGCCAGATTTTGTATCTGTTCACAAGCTATGTACAAAATATAGGAAAAGCCAGTGTTCTTATCTGCCTCCTTCCAAAGAAAGGAAGTCTTTCAAAAGCCTAAAAGAAAGTGGGTTTGGAAACACAATGTCAGGGAGCAGTAAGGGCCAGCTGCTCTCTAAGGGAGCCAGGAGCCAAAGTGGGATGACACGGCCGGTAGGGCAGGGGCCTTGCCATCCACAATACCCGAACGAGGCAAACAGGGCAAACCTGGGGGTAGCAGCCAGGTTCAGCAAGAGTTCAGATCTTCAGGCAAGTTTGTGGTGATTAGGCAGGTCCAGGGTTCAAGCTGGGAAGACATTAGGATCAGGCCCGGTGAAGGTCAGACACAATCCAGTGATTGCCATGCAAGTGCATAGTGACAAGGGAGGAAGAGAAAATGAATGTGACTGACAATGGTAGAGCCATCTATCTTAAGATCTTACCTATATTGGTACCAAGTCCAGCCTGGGGCAGCAAATGCCTCCAATACAGATCTGTTTCTTTCCCAGAACACGGAGCGCTGTTTTAAATTGTATAATTTGTGATTTGTTCCATGTTCTGGAAGAAGAAGGGAAAGGGGCTTTAAAGACATGTATAAACTAACACAAAGTCCTAACTGCTTAATCAGAACTTGTATTTAGCCAGTGTAAAGCTATATTTAGTATTTTCACCTTTAGATGATTGATTATTATTCCTATAATTCTATTCTTTGTTGTTCATCTCCAGGTATTTTTGCCTTCAGAGAGGCTGAGCAGCTACAGCTTCGTTGCCAGGCAGCTTCTTTTTAAAAGCCGTGAGTGATTTAGGTGTCTCAGCTGACTTTGAAAGCACAGACATTAAGATCTAATTATGGACACACTTAGCAGTAAATCCCAGTTGGGTCCATGAAAATCACATTCCTGTAACTGAGAGTATAATTAGTTTATTTTAGCCAAATTACATACAACTATCACTTATTTTTAAAAAATTGTTTTATAAAATCTATCTGCAAAAAAAAATTTAGTTACAAATGAAAACAAATATTACTTGATTGCCTTTGAATAAGTGGCTAGGCAACTCTAATGTGTGTCATATAATTTACTTACTATTTAGGAACAATTGGGAATACTTTTTTCTTCTTGCAGATGCCTGGGTTTGACATACCAGCACTCCAACCAGGATAATGCTGTTGCAGTCAGCAATGAAGCTGCTCAGCTGTTGTCAGCTTTGATCCTTTTGGCATATGACATTTGAAAGCTCTTACTAGCTTGCATGTAATGTTTTCCCAAGTTATTACCAAGGAGGAGTAAAAAAAGGTATTGCCTCCAACTTAGAAGCAGTATGAAATGCTTATGTAAAGCTTATCACTGAGCCACCACAGGGATCATCAATACAGATACTAGATTCATTTTTTTAATATTCCCATGACTAGTTCAGAATAGCCATGTCAGTTACAGTCAAGAAGCAGTGGGAAAGCTACTGCTTAGCACTATGATCAGACCTGATCAACATGAAGATTTAGGAAAATCTTCCTCAGTGGCAATTTTCTTGAGTGGCATTAAGTATCAAACTTTAAATAGAATTTATATGGGGCAGTTGGTATGACATCCATGCTCATGCTTCATGCTTGGGTGATATGCGGCAGCTTCCAGGTCATCAAAACTGTATTGACTTTTATTACTAAACTCCTGAAAAGGTGATGAAGACAATATCATTGGGAGATTTACTGTTTGTGGGTTACCACCCCAGCATGTATACATAATTTATAGAGAAATTAGGAGCACAGAAGTTGGAATAAACCTCGTGAATCATTGAGTCAAACGCCTTGCAGTCACATTTAATCCTTTACAGTAATTATCAGCTATTTAGACTTCTTATTCTGTCTGCATTTATTGGGAGTTGTTCCAGAACCTCACTCTTCAAATGTTAGAAGCTAATTTTTAATTTCCAGTTTAAATTTAGTCATAGCCAGTTTATATCCTTCTGATCTGCAGTTTTTTGGTTACCTTAAAAATCTCTTCTCACTTCCAGCTGTGTTCTCTCATGCTGTATTTACAAAGAACAAAATCAAACTTCATCTTGTTTTTTGTTGACCCTGTCCTGCTTTATTTTGGCCTCTTTTAGGCTAAGCAATCTGAGCTGTCTTTGTTTTCTCTCATAGAAGGAATCTTCAGTTCCCTGGATCATGAATCACATTTTCTTAAGCATAGGTGACCAGAGTTGTACATGAATTATTTTGTAGTAAATTGGGTGACACAACATTGGTAGAATCCCCTTGTATTCCTTTGCTTATATCAATTAACATGAAGTCATACATCTCTTGTTAACATAAAACTAACTAAATATTACTGTCCTTCCTTTTCTCAGAAAAAAAGGAGGAAATTTTATGTAAAAATTTGGACATATAGTAGGAGGTCATTATTTTTCTATTTATGTATATATGTTGCAGCATGAGAGTTCTCATGAAACAGGAATAGAGCTTTCCACCTTATATATATTACCTAGGTGTTCTCTTCCATTACAGTATGCTTCATCTCATTATCTTCCAGTCTTGTACTTTGAGAGATATATGCACACATCATTGGGAACGCTCAAATGACAGATGGAAATACGCCCAAATCCATATGTTTAAAAAAAAATCAAAAAGTGAAGTTTACCATGCTCCAAAGCAAAGATCAATGGAAAATTTGATTACTTATTTGTAGAACATACTCTACAGTCTTCTTCCATGTTATTTGATAACACACATGTAGCATTCAGATCTCTTTAATTTATTGCTAAAAAATCATAGTAATTGAATTAATATCACTGTAGTTGTATCCAGTTTGAAACAGCAATACTAATGGCAGAAGTTCACTTCATTAATGTGTAGCTAGTACAGCATGCTCATCCAATGCTTATTTTGTACAAGTATCGCAAAAAAGAAAAACTTTTTAAAGCAGAACAAAACTGACAGCCTTTAATCTAGATATGTTATAGAGTAGAACTGTATTTATTTAGCACACTATGCAAATATACCTATCACTTGACACTGTGGTTTTTTTCAACAATTAAATTAATGTGGTGTTAGAACAGTGATACATACAGATTTTATGACATGCAATCTCTTTTTCTGTTTAGAAATTTTGTTTCTGTGGAAAAGCAGGAAGGGTTGATGAGGAATTCCAGGCACATGACTGTTGTGTATTTACAGATCCAGCACAGTCAGAGGTAAAATGATAGATGCAAAAGGAGCAAGTGTATTGTATTCTGGATAAAAGTTATCTGAGAAATGGATGCATAGCAAGTCCAATGTGTTGGATTTGCTCATGGGCATTGGAGATGCTTTGTGTTCATACTGGGCGCTGCAGCACCACATCCACTTGTCGGGATTTTCTGAATAGAACTATGGATGCCCTGAAACTCGGTAACAAGCTATAGTTCATGTCTATACAGCTAAATTCTGGGAACTCTCTGAGCACCTAGAGGGTTCCTGCTGCTGACAGGTGAGGAGGGCCAGGCAAGGACAGCCACAGGCCTTAACTTCTACTGGGAAGCTCCAGCAAGATCTGGCTGCTGCTAAGGAGCTCTGTCAGTTGCTCCTGATCAGAGGGCAGTACTCATGAACAGAAATTGTCAAGGATGTTTGGCCATGGGGAGGGGCTGTAAGAGATCCTGAGATCTTTACAGAGGCCTTTTGGTGTGAGCACAGCTGTCGCATGCTTAGACATAGCCACATCTGCCTGTACTGTGGGCAACGAATAGGCAAAGGAAATCAGGTGCTGCATCTTCCACCAGCCCCTGTGTCTGGGTGCAGATGCATGATGGAAGCAGTGGAACACGTTTGCAGTGGTCCCTGAAGAATGTAGAGCTGCCTGCCCTGGTACAGGCAACCATTGTGTTCTTGCAGGCTGAGGGCAGCTGTGCCAATGGGATGCTATTAAGCATAGGTCATTTGCAGTGGCATGGCAAAATCCTATTACGAATTCATCCTCTGCCATGACTGCAACAAAGCATCTTGGAGAAAAAAGGATCAGGGTGCATGCACATGGTGTGCAAGCAAATCTGAATCCTCCTTCCATGACAAGTCATCTGCCTTGCCATTCTGCTTTCCTGGATGTTACATGAAAGCAAAGGGGAAACAAAAAGAGGAGGCTCAGTGAGCAAGACTGAGAGAGACGCAATTCACCTCTTGATATTAGTCCACATTCTGGTGGTTCATCAGCATCACAGTTGTCCCCTCAAGGAGCTGCTGCCACTCTTCAAAGGTGCTTTGATTGCCAGAAGCTCCTTGTCCCAAATAAATGCCTAGCTCCTCAGCAAGGAGGAGCTGCCAGGAGAAAAAAGTATGGGGTAGAGCTCCTGTGTAGGGCCAGCCCTCTGGGAGATGATGGCCCCTATGGCTTGATTTGAGGCACCTGCTTCCACAACTTATGGCTGTCTGCAATCTGGGTAGAATAGGACAGGACCTGTGGTGAATACCCATTTCAGTTTCTCAAGAGCCACTTGTGCTTCAGGCATCCATCAAAAGGAAGCTCCCTTCCACGTGAGTGCCCTTGTAGGAGCCACAGCACCAGAAGAATCTTAGGATCTTTTGCAACCCCTGCACACCAGAAGGGAGCTGGCAACATTTGATGGCTTCAGCTTTTTTGGGGTCCATATGCAAGATGCTTGGGCCCATTAGGTACCACAGGAACTCTATCCTCTGCTGGTCAAAGAGCCTGTCTCAAGTTTGGGATAGAGTTGGTGCTGCCACAAGTAACTCAAGCCTCCCAGACATGGTCTATGTGTGCCTCTTAAGTAGTGTAGAATGTAAGAGATGTCATTTAGATATGCCATGACCTAGTAATGAAGCCAGTCCCTCAGGACATCATTTACAAAATGCTGGAAGTTGGCTGGAGCATTGCAGAGAACAGATGACATCACAAGATACGCTTAGTGGCTGTATGCAGTGTGGAAGGCAGTCTTCCCCTGCCAGATTTGGAGTAAACTGTAGGCCTCTCACAGGTCCAGCTCTGTGAACAAGCAAGTCCCCTGCAGATGTTTACAGAGCTCCAGGGTAAGCAGCAGTAGGTGCTGGTTCTTCATCATGATGTCATTCAGCCTGCTGTGACCTGGTGTCAGGTCAGCAGGGCAGTAAAATGAGCAACAAGGTAGTAATGTTTCTGACCCCTTCATCTCAAAGACATCCAGATTCACTGTATTCATGTGGGAGCATAGTGAGGGGAAAGGGGAGAAGCAGAGTCTAAGGCAGAGATATACTCCTGGGAACCAGGCAAGACAGAGCTGCAGTGATGCAGGCATATTGGGGCTAAGGCTGTGCTGTCAAGAGGACACAGACATGATCTGGGGGCATCAACTTGGTGTGGCTGTAGCATAATTACACTCTTTGGTCACCACCCTCCAGGATGGAGGGCCATCAGCAGGAAACAGGGTCGTGAAGGTCATGCAGCCTCACACAGTGTAAAGCCAGAAACATGGGACTCTCTGGACAGACCCACATGGGGTGCAGAGGTTGGGAAGGCAGCCTGGAGAAGATCCCAGGGCAGGCTCTTGCCCTCAGGATCTAGGAACCCCTTCCTGCAGGAAAACACAAGACATCTAGTTTCCAGTCAACGATAAGTCCATGAGAAAAAACTTCACTGTGAGGGTGACAGAGCACTGGAACAGGTTGCCCAGAGAGGTTGTGGAGTCTCCTTCTCTGGAGATTTTCAAAACCTGCCTGGACGCGATCCTGTGCAATGTGCTCTAGGTGACCCTGCTTGAGCAGGGGGGTTGGACTAGGTGGTCTCCAGAGGTCCCTTCCAACCTTAACCATTCTGTGATAAGGATGTGCTTTTGTAACCTGGTTGATTGGGCATAAATTGCAGAATTTGGGAAGCAGGGGGCTGCCGAGGTGACGTGTGTGGGAGGAGATCATGAACTGCCCTGTGCAAGTCACAGCTGGTTCCAGCTGGCTCTGAAACCAATGTAAAAAAAACTATCACATACCAAAACTTCAGCCAGTCAGAGGAGCAGAGAGAACCTCAGCTCACAAAAATTTAGGAGCTGCAACCACATTGGAGACACAGCTAGGGACACACTCCTGAAAGGAAGTGCTCAGTGTCTGAGGGGATAACTCCTGAGGGGACTGCAGCCCATGGGTGAGCCATGCTGGTGCAGGAACACCTTTAAGGAGATCACAGCCTGTGGGTGAGCCACACTGGAGCAGAGGAAGATGAGCAAGAAGCAAGGAGCACTGAAGGAAGGCAAGTAAGAAGCAAGGAATGGCAGAAAGAAACAGTTATACACACAACCCCAGCCTCCTGTGCCACCCATCACCTCACCAGAGGACTGAGTTGTAGTGGGCACTGATCTATAACAGCTGTTAAGGTCTCATCCTTCCCAGTCAGTTTTCCACAGTCAACTTCATGAATTGGATTGTGTAGTCAGCCACCACTCGACTTCCCTGCTGGAGCTGCAGCAGGACAGCCATGACTGCAGCTTCACATGTGCAGTCCTCAAGAACACCACTCCAAATCAGTGAATAAGGCTTCAGGGTTGCAGAAAACAGACTCACTGCACTCCATATGGGGGTGACTCAAGTCAGGAGATCATTACTGCTGAGTAATTAGCATCTATTGGCTTAGCCATAAAGATGAGCAGCAAGAGCCAGCTGCTCCCTAAGAGCAGGGAGCCAAGGGGGATAACACATCCAGCAGCAGGGACCTTCCCAGCCAGGGCCCAGTCCCACAGTAGCCAAGTGAAGCAGGGCAGACCCAGAGATTGAAGAGTCTAGATCATCAGGGAAGCTTGTGGTGATGAGGCAGGTCTGAAGTCAAACCAGGAAACCACACCACAGATCGGGGTCAGGATCTAGTCCAGTCATCACCAGGCAGGTCCACAGTGACAAGGCAGGTCTGAGGTCAGGCCAAGAACAACAGAGTCCACAGCCAGGCACAGATATGACTATAGTTGAACAGAAAACTAGCATTCCCCCAGCAGAGCTCAGGCCCAGGGCTGAGCTTACATGGAGCTCCTGGGCCTATATGCAGGCCCCAGGTGAGGCGGGTCAGGGCCATCAAGGCCTGTTTGTACCCTCAGGGCTCTGATAGCCACATCTAACTAAATAAAGCCATGTACCCTCACCTGATTCCCCCTGAAGGGTTTTGGAGGCAGAGGTCACTCTGGGTATGGGGGCTTGTACAGAAGCCAGCAGGGCTGTAACCTACCTCTGCATGCTGATCATAGCTTCCTCCAGGATTTGGTGATTAGCTTAGAGCTGTGGGGAAGGCACTGGGGCAAGCTCCTGTATAGCCTGAGGGCTAGGCCGTGTCCTCAGCCCAGAGCTGGAGAAGTCCTGAGCTAACTGTCAGGGACCACCAGGAATGGGTCTGCCCCACAGGGGAAGACAAACCAGAAGCAATCACAAAGCAGGCGGGGCATTGACCTCTCCAGTCAGGATACAGTCCTACAATACTTAAACAGGGTGGGGTTAGTGACAAGAACAGGTCCCATCAACAGTCCAGTGATCACCAGACAAAGGCAGGGTGATGAGTCAGATTTGATGTCAACCTGAGAAATCCAGTCAGCGGATCAGCAGCAGCAAGGGACAGAGCTGAACATGGGTATGCCTATGATACAGCTGTGACATAGCTCAGGCAAGAACCAGGGACCCAGGTCTGAGCTTCGATGGAGCAAATAAGGCCTACTGATGCATCCAGGGCCCTGACAATTTCTCTATATGGTGCATTGGGATGCACACTCAGGTCCAGGTCTTGCAAACAAGAGGAGCCATTTTATTATTTGTATCATGTGAGCACCCCACCAGCATGTTTTGTTTCAACATCTGATTTGTCTGGGCCCTCAGGGCACCCATACTTGTTAGGTAAAGCTAAGTTTAACGTTTTACCTTCATTCACTGCTGTTCCTGCCTGGCCAGCTCTACTGCTAATGATCTTTTATTTGACATCTCCTCAATCCTGCCAGTGAGGGGGATGGATGAGAGGAGGAGGAGACGGACTTTCCAGGTTAACGACTGGCTGCGCCGCTGGTGTTGGCAACAG